>NC_052318.1:6895657-7241490 GCF_016432855.1 Salvelinus namaycush | reverse complement strand
CCTTGCTATTCAGTATATTTCTATGTTTGTAGCCTACAATGTCTCATAGAATACTTCCCTTCCAGTGACTTGTGAAAGGATTGGTTGCTATGGTTTTTATTGGCCTGTCGGTCACCGAGGACTTTTTCATTTTGTCCTCCTGAGCTCTGATCCAGGACAGCGGGGAGGAACCCCTGTGTGTGTGGCCCTCTGGGGAAATTTAACTCCTCTGTCTTTCCTGTTCTGGGAATCACACCATGTCTCTTAGTGGGAGGATACACTTCTCCTCTTCTCTTTTACGCCACAGTGATTTGGGGCAGAAAATAAGAGGAAAAATCGAAGGGGAAGCCTCATGCCTAAAGAGTCCATTGTAAAAGCCAGTGCAATCCTGTTGGCTATAGGGATAAGTCGTTATTCAATGTCAAACTTAAAATACTGTGATAGTTCAAGGCATAGATAGTCGCTAAATAAGATATGGATCAGCGATTTTCTACATCAGTGTTTTTGAGGTAGATTTCACCCATGATGACCTTAGTTCGGTTCAGTGCATCAGTGTGTCAGAACAGCAGTGTGGTCAATGTATGATGAATAAAAAAATGCAGTATTCCTTACATCGTCCAGTATTGCTTACATTGTCCAGTATTGCTTACATTGTCCAGTATTTTCAGTATTCCTTACATTGTCAAATTTGTCCTAGATCAAATATTAAATTCTTACGAAACAGTGTAATATACTGTATGGTTGTATGGTTCTGCACACCCTGCAATACAAGATCACCAGGAGGTCAGAGGAGACATTTCACTTTGCGCTCAGCTGTCCTTGATTTGCATTCTGTAAAAGGCCACACCATACAAATGACCTTTTCTTCCCTTTAAGTAAAGTTTAGACTGTCAGCTTTTTCCATCAGTACTTTTCATCATTCTCATTCAATGGAGTTATCGGCAGTTAATACATTCCAAGTAATAGCGCTTCATAACGTTCCCTTTCTGGATTATAAGTGATGACAGAGTATTGAGGACCCTTACAGAAAAAACATGATTTCACATGTAGAAAATCACAAATCATGTGAAAACATTAGTTTTTGGAATGCTTCACATCGGATCACATTTTCACCAGTAGCGGTGCTGTGGGTAAAATCACTGGGGAAGCCAAGCTGGGAAAAAATTGCCATATTACAACCTATGTGTTGTGATAATTGCGTTGTTTGCTCTATAACCTGTTAGTTGATATGCCTTGTGACCGTGATATACAGGCCTAAGGGCGAGACAATAAGAATACATTGGCAGAATAAATTCAACACACCTTTGTTTCATCACAAAACCGAAGAGCAACATCTGTCAGGTGGAGTCCACAAAGCATGTTGCATGTAACAAACAGTTAAATGACCTACAGCATGATAAGTTAATGTTCCCCACATTTTCTGACTACAGAATAACTATTAATTTCGAGCACTGAAGAGTTACCGCAAGTCGCAAAGAAACAGGAGCTGACTCCACTATTCCATCACCATTTCAACTTCAACATTTCAACATCATCAAATCACCTCTGCGTAGTCTAATACAGTGACAACTAAAAGATAACAAAAACTATTTAGTCCGATCAACGTAAACTAAATACCATGTGACTCTCCTATGTACTGATTTCTCTCTCTCTCTGTGTGTGTGTGTGTGTGTGTGTGTGTGTGTGTGTGTGTGTGTGTGTGTGTGTGTGTGTGTGTGTGTGTGTGTGTGTGTGTGTGTGTGTGTGTGTGTGTGTGTGTGTGTGTGTGTGTGTGTGTGTGGTACAGGTAACTGCCAAAAAAAAGAAACACCAACATAAAGTCTTAATAGTACGTTGGGCCGCCAATAGAACTTTTGGCCACCAATAGGGTGTTGGTAGTTGGGCCACAACGAGCTAGAACAGCTTTGTGTGTGTGTGTGTATAAGTTGAAAAACATGGTGACTCACCCTACTTGAAGAGAAACACCAATGCCCTCCTGCTTTCTTTCATGTTGCCAAAATGGTCTATGACTCTGTTATTCAGTATACGCTTTTAGTTTTTGTTGTTCTAGGCTACCTGGCTAAAATGCTTGCTCGCTAGCCTAACTTCCTTTCAAGAGCAACAATTAGCCAGCTAGCTAAAATTAGCCTTTTACATCTAGCTACATTTTGAACTTCCATCCTCTCAGGCCAGAGGCACAATGTAGGAATTTATGTTTGGATCAGAATCGCCATTATAATCATTGGCCAGTACGGATAATTAAGTAAAACCACAAGTCCAAATCCTTATCTCAGTCCATAGCTAATTTAGTGTAACAGTATAGCTTCCGTCCCTCTCCTCGCCCCTACCTGGGCTCGAACCAGGGACCCTCTGCACACATAGACAACAGCCACCCTCAAAGCATCGTTACCCATCGCTCCACAAAAGCCACGGCCCTTGCAGAGCAAGGGGAACAACTTCTTCAAGGTCTCAGAGCGAGTGACGTCACCGATTGAAACGCGCACCACCGCTAACTAGCTAGCCATTTCACATCGGTTACACTCACCCCCCTTTTGACCTCCTCCTTTTCCGCAGCAACCAGTGATCCGGGTCAACAGCATCAATGTAACAGCATATCTTCCGTCCCTCTCCTCGCCCCTACCAGGGACCCTCTGCACACAGACAACAGTCACCCTTGAAGCATCGTTACCCATCGCGCCACAAAAGCCGCAGCCCTTGCAGAGCAAGGGGAACAACTACTTCAAGGTCTCAGAGCGAGTGACGTCACCAATTGAAACGCTACTAGCGCGCACCACCGCTAACTAGCTAGACATTTCACATCGGTTACACTCGGAATGGGACAATTTTAGCTAGCTAGCCACCGAATATCAACAACACAACGAGATGCAACAATTCAAGTTTTTTTTCTGTCATTGACATTTGGCTTGATGTGATGTGATTGGTGTGAAGTCAAATCCATACTGGTTTTCCTTGACACTTTTTTTTGTGCGCTAGGACCATTCACAGCTGACTCAGTTTAGCTCAACGCTGATTGGCCATTAACGCTGATTGGCTGTTATTGTATAACATATTTATCAAGGGAGGCCAAATGTTCATTGGCTTCCTTTGCATTCAATGCTACAGGCATCAATAATAGCATATCATATCAATACCACACAGCATCAGATAGATAAGCTACACATACATAGACAGAGGATCTCTGTTTTGCTCACTCAGATGCTTTCTCTGGTGAGAAACATTCAGCCTTGCGAACTGAAGGAAACACAGAGAGAGGAAAGTTATTTATTTTTGGGTAAATTCTTAGGGGAAGCCTGGCTTCCCTTGGCATCCATGAATACAAGCTAACTGGTTTTCACACGTGTAGTTATATGTTATCACATGTTGTTATACATGTTGTCACATGTTACAACATTAACTTCACATAAGATCATGTGATCACATGTGTTTTTGGAACACTTCACATGATCACGTGAAATTCAGGTGTTTTTTCCGTAAGCGGAGACAACCTTATCATACTTTTATCTGCCATTTTGTCCTTACCGTACTTATGTTTTTTTGACTTGACTAATGGCTTGAAATAAATGAAACAATTATCCCTTTGCTGACATCATGTATAATATGGCAATATATACATTACATGACCAAAAGTATGTGCCAAAATCTCATTCCAAAATCATGGGTTTTAATATGGAGTTGGTCTCCCCTTTGCTTCTATAACAGCCTCCACTCTTCTAGGAAGGCTTTTCACTAGATGTTGGAACATTGCTGTAGGGACTTGCTTCCATTGAGCCACAAGAGCATTAGTGAGGTCGGGCACTAACTTTACAGTTGGCACTATGCATTCGGGCAGGTAGCATTCTCCTGGCATCCACCAAACCCAGATTCGTCCGTCGAACTGCCAGATGGTGAAGCATGATTCATCACTACCGAGAACGCGTTTCCCTGCTCCAGAGTCCAATGGTGGCGAGCTTTACACCACTCCAGCCGACGCTTGGCATTGCGCATGGTGATCTCAGGCTTGTGTGTGCCTGCTCGGCCTAGGAAATTTCATGAAGCTCCCTGCAAACAGTTCTTGTGCTGACTTGCTTCCAGAGGCAATTTGTAACTCAGTAGTGAGTGTTGCAACCGAGGACAGATGATTTTTACGAGCTACGTGCTTCAGCACTGAGACGTTGTTGCTCCTAGAAGTTTCCACTTCACAATAACAGCCCTTACAGTTGCCCGGGGCAGCTCTGGCAGGGCAGAACTTTGAAGAACTGACTTGTTGGAAAGGTAGCATCCTATGACGGTGCCACGTTGAATGTCACTGAGATCTTCAGCAAGGCCATTCTACTGCCAATGTTTCCGTATGGAGATTGCATGGCTGTGTGCTCGATTTTATACACCTGTCAGCAACGGGTGTGGCTAAAATAGCCGAATCCACAAATTTGAAAGGGTGTCCACATACATTTGTATAGACACTACCGGTCAAAAGTTTTAGAACAGCTACTCATTCAAGGGTTTTTCTTTTTTTTCTTACTATTTTCTACATTGTAGAATAATAGTGAAGACATCAAACTATGAAATAACACATATGGAATCATGTAGTAACCAAAAAAGTGTTAAACAAATCAAAATATATTTTTTATTATAGATTCTTCAAATTTGCCACCCTTTGCCTTGATGACAGCTTTGCACACTCTTGGCATTCTCTCAACCTGCTTCATGAGGAATGCTTTTCCAACAGTCTTGAAGGAGTTCCCACATATGCTGAGCACTTGTTGGCTGCTTTTCCTTCACTCTATGGTCCAACTCATCCCAAACCATCTCAGTTGGGTTTAGGTCGGGTGATTGTGTAGGCCAGGTCATCTGATGCAGCAGTCCATCACTCTCCTTCTTGGTCACACAGACCTTACACAGCCTGGAGGTGTGTTGGGTCATTGTCCTGTTGAAAAACAAATGATAGTCCCACTAAGAGCAAACCAGGTGGGGTGGCATATCGCAGCAGAATGCTGTGGTAGCCATGTTGGTTAAGTATGCCTTGAATTCTAAATAAATCAACAACAGTGTCACGAGCAAAGCACCCCCACACCATCACACTTCCTCCTCAATGCTTCACGATGTGAACCACACATGCAGAGATTTATTGAACTTTTTATTTCTATTTATTTTTATTTTAACAAGGCTAATCTGAAAACAAGGCTCCCTAAATTTTATCAGCATATCGAATGCGCGACCCGAGCTGGCAAAACCCTGGATCATTGTTATTCTAACTTCCGCGACGCATATAAAGCCCTCCCCCGCCCTCCTTTCGGAAAATCTGACCACCAAAATCTCTCCCAGCCTATAGAAAGAAAGGAAGCGCCCGTGCTCAGGTCTGTTCAACGCTGGTCCGAACAATCGGATTCCACGCTTCAAGATTGCTTCGATCACGTGGACTGGGATATGTTCCGCATAGCGTCGGACAATAACATTGATGAATACGCTGATTCGGTGAGCGAGTTTATTAGCAAGTGCATCAGTGATGTTGTACCCACAGCGTCTATTAACTTCTTGCCACTAGGGGGGTGCCATTTCGACATAGTACAAATTCGTTTCCAAATTAAACTGCCTCGTACTCAATTCTTGCTCGTACAATATGCATATTATTATTACTATTGGATAGAAAACACTCTCTAGTTTCTAAAACCGTTTGAATTATGTCTGTGGGTGAAACAGAACTGGACTTAGAGCAATTTCCCTATGTGGAGTTGAGAATGCAGAATTTTCCAACCTGTTCTCAGACCTGTTTATAAATCTGCCTGTCTTCTATTGGTTGAGATGCACTGCATACGCCTTCCTCTGGGTGTCAGCGAATAGAGGGCCTTGAAATGGAGTCTCTAGGCAGAGCTGAAAGTCTATAAATTGATTGGAAACGAGGTGTATCGTTCTTTTCCCCTTCGCTCTGACGCACTGAGGACCTTGGAACGTTCTTTTGGAAACATCGGTTATAGATCTTACACATTTCCGGCTGTGTTTTTATTCAATATAGGCTTTAAAGACATCATAATCTTGTTATTTTGAACCGAATTATATCAGTTTATGTCAGTATATTGCGATTTTCGGGTATTTATTTTCTTGGCGCTGTAGGAAGTTGGGTATCTCTCTCTCTCAAGCTAATGTTTACTGCTAATTGCAACGTGGAAGACGACGTTCTCCAACCTAGCAACGATTCTTTTGGACAAAGGACACCTATCCCAAGATTCTGATGAGAGTTCATCGAAAAGTAAGAACTATTTATGCTGATAATTCATTGTTCTGTTGAAAAATGTCAAATGCATAAGACGCCATTTCTTGCAGTCTAGCCTTGCGTTATCGCACCCTGTATTGCACAGTAACGTTAATTTTAAAAATGTAATTCAGCGATTGCATTAAGAACTAATTTGTCTTTCAATTGCTGTCCAACCTGTATTTTTTTTGTCAAGTTTATGAATAGTTTTCGATAAGAATAGGCGCCTTTCCAAGATGGCGCCGGACAGATTGCTTGACGTTATGGACACTATTCTCATTGTATAAGCACGATTTGTGCCGCTAAATATGCACATTTTCGAACAAACTCTATATGAATTGTGTAATATGATGTTACAGGACTGTCATCTGAAGAATTCTGAGAAGGTTAGTGAAAAAATTAATATATTTTGGTGGTTTATACGTTATCGCTCTTTTTGCCTTGAATCAATGCTGGGGTGATGTTTGCTATTGTGGTAGCTACTATAACGCTATATTGTGTTTTCGCTGTAAAACACTTAGAAAATCTGAAATATTGTCTTGATTCACAAGATCTGTGTCTTTCATCTGCTGCACGCTGTGTATTTTTAAGAAATGTTTTATGATGAGTAATTAGCTAATACACGATGGTCTCTGTAGTTATTCTAGTCGCTTTGGTGAGAGTTGGGATGGCAATGGTAAACTATGATTTATACCTGAAATATGCAAATTTTTCTAACAAAACATATGCTATTCCCTCCGCAAGGCAATCAAACAAGCTAAGCGTCAGTATAGAGACAAAGTAGAGTCGCAATTCAACGGCTCAGACATGAGAGGTATGTGGCAGGGTCTACAGTCAATCACGGACTACAAAAGGAAAACCAGCCCCGTCACGGACCACGATGCCTTGCTCCCAGACAAACTAAACAACTTCTTTGCTCGCTTTGAGGACAACACAGTGCCACTGACACGACGCGCTACCAAAACCTGCGGGCTCTCCTTCACTGCAGCCAACGTGAGTAAAACATTTAAACATGTTAACCCTCGCAATGCTGCCGGGCCCAGACGGCATCCCCAACCGCGTCCTCAGAGCATGCGCAGACCATGTCCGTGTTTACGGACATATTCAATCAAACCTTATCCCAGTCTGCTGTTCCCACATGGTTCAAGAGGGCCACCATTGTTCCTGTTTCCAAGAATACGAAGGTAACTGAGCTAAATGACTATCGCCCTGTAGCACTCACTTCCGTCATCATGAAGTGCTTTGAGAGACTAGTCAAGGACCATATCACCTCCACCCTACCTGACACCCTAGACCCACTCCAATTTGCTTACCGCCCCAATAGGTACACAGATGACGCAATCACAATCACACTGCACACTGCCCTAACCCATCTGGACAAGAGGAATACCTATGTATTCAACTACAGCTCAGCATTCAACACCATAGTACCCTCCAAACTCATCATTAAGCACGAGACCGTGGGTCTCGACCCCGCCCTGTGCAACTGGGTCCTGGACTTCCTGACGGGCCGCCCCAGGTGGTGAGGGTAGGTAACAACATCTTCACCCCGCTGTTCTGCAACACTGGGGCCCCTACAAGGGTGCGTTCTCAGCCCTCTCCTGTACTCCCTGTTCACCCATGACTGTGTGGCCATGCACGCCTCCAACTCAATCATCAAGTTTGCAGACGACACTACAGTGGTAGGCTTGATTACCAACAACGACGAGACGGCCTACAGGAAGGAGGTGAGGGCCCTCGGAGTGTGGTGTCAGGAAAATAACCTCACAGTCAATGTCAACAAAACAAAGGAGATGATAGTGGACTTCAGGAAACAGCAGAGGGATTAGACCCCTATCCACAACGACGGGACAGTAGTGGAGAAGGTGAAAAGTTTTAAGTTCCTCGGCGTACACATCAGGGACAAACTGAAATGTTCCACCCACACAGACAGCGCTGTGAAGAAGGCACAGCAGCGCCTCTTCAACCTCAGGAGGCTGAAGAAATTCTGCTTGTCACCAATAACACTCACAAACTTTTACAGATGCACAATCGAGAGCATCCTGTCGGGCTGTATCACCGCCTGGTACGGCAACTGCTCCACCCACAACCGTAAGGCTCTCCAGAGGGTAGTGAGGTCTGCACAACGCATCACCGGGGGCAAACTACCTGCCCTCCAGGACACCTACACAACCCGATGTCACAGGAAAGCCAGAAAGATCATCAAGGACATCAACCACCCGAGCCTCTGCCTGTTCACCCCGCTATCATCCAGAAGGCGAGGTCAGTACAGGTGCATCAAAGCTGGGACCGAGAGACTGAAAAACAGCTTCTGTCTCAAGGCCATCAGACTGTTAAACAGCCATCACTAACATTGAGTGGCTGCTGCCAACATACTGTCTCATCTCTAGCCAGTTTAATAATGACAAATTTATGTAATAAATGTATCACTAGCCACTTTAAACAATGCCACTTTATATAATCTTTACATACCCTACATTACTCATCTCATATGTATGTACTGTACTCTATACCATCTACTGCATCTTGCCTATGCCGTTCGGCCATCACTCATTCATATATTTTTATGTACATATTCTTATTAATTACTGTACACTTGTGTGTATAAGGTAGTTGTTGTGAAATTGTTAGGTTAGATTACTTGTTAGATATTACTTCATGGTCGGAAACTAGAAGCACAAGCATTTCGCTACACTCGCATTAACATCTGCTAACCATGTGTATGTGACAAATAACATTTAATTTGATTTAATTTGAAGTATACAGAATGGTGTCGTCTGCGTAGAGGTCGATCAGAGAATCACCAGCAGCAAGAGCGACATCATTGATGTATACAGAGAAAATAGTCGGCCCAAGGATTGAACCCTGTGGCACCCCCATAGAGACTGCCAGACGTCCGGACAACAGGCCCTCCGATTTGACCCACTGAACTCCGTCTAAGAAGTAGTTGGTGAACCAGGCGAGGCAGTCATTTGAGAAACCAAGGCTGTTGAGTCTGCCGATAAGAATGTGGTGATTGACAGAGTTGAAAGCCTTGGCCAGGTCGATGAATACAGCTGCACAGTATTGTCTCTTATCGATGGTGGTTATGATATCGTTTAGGACCTTGAGCATGGCTGAGGTGCACCCATGACCAGCTCGGAAACCAGATTGCATAGTGGAGAAGGTAAGGTTGGATTCGAAATGGTCAGTGATCTGTTTGATAACTTGGCTTTCGAAGACTTTAGAAGGGCAGGAAAGGATAGATAGTGGTCTGTAGCAGTTTGGGTCTAGAGTGTCTCCCCCATTGAAGAGGGGGATGACTGCGGTAGCTTTCCAATCTTTGGGGATCTCAGACTATATGAAAGAGAGGTTGAACAAGCTAGTAATAGTGGTTGCAACCTATTTCGGTTGATAATTTTAGGAAGAGAGGGTCCAGATTGTCTAGCCCTACTGATTCGTAGGGGTCCAGATTTTGCAGCTCTTTCAGAACATCAGCTATCTGGATTTGTGTGCTGGTCAAGAGCAGTCTGGTCTGGAGTGAACCAAGGGCTATATCTGTTCCTGGTTCTACATTTTCTGAATGGGGCATGCTTATTTAAGATGGTGAGGAAAGCACTTTTAAAGAATAACCTGGCATCCTCAACTAACGGAATGTGGTCAATATCCTTCCAGGATACCCGGGCCAGGTCGATTAGAAAGGCCTGCTTGCTGAAGTGTTTTAGGGAGCGTTTGACAGTGATGAGGGGTGGCCGCTTGACCGCAGACCCATTACGGACGCAGGCAATCAGGCAGTGATCGCTGAGATCCTGGTTGAAGATAGCACAGGTGTATTTGGAGGGCAGGTTGGTTAGGATAATATCTATGAGGGTGCCCGTGTTTACAGATTTGGGGTTGTACCTGGTGGGTTCATTGATCATTTGTGTGAGATTGAGGGCATCTACCTTAGATTGTAGGATGGCCAGGGTGTTAAGCATGTCCCAGTTTAGGTCACCTAACAGCACGAGCTCTTAAGATAGATGGGGGGCAATCAATTCCCATATGGTGTCCAGGGCACAGCTGGGGCAGAAGGTGGTCTATAGCAAGCGGCAACGGTAAGAGACTTGTTTCTGGAGAGGTGGATTTTTAAAAGTTGCAATCGACCCCTGCAGTCGATTGCAACTCTGCCCCCTTTGGCAGTTCTATCTTGTCAGAAAAGGCTATAGTTAGGGATGGAAATGTCAGGGTTTTTGGTGGTCTTCCTAAGCCAGGATTCAGACATGGATAGGACATCCGGGTTGGCAGAGTGTGCTAGGGCAGTGAATTAGACAAACTTAGGGAGGAGGCTTCTAATGTTAACATGCATGAAACCAAAAGCTTTTACGGTTACAAAAGTTAACAAATGAGAGCGCCTGGGGGAATGGGAGTGGAGCTAGGCACTGCAGGGCCTGGATTAACCTCCACATCACCAGAGGAACAGAGGAGGAGTAGGATAAGGGTACGGCTAAAGGCTAAAAGAACTGGTTGTCTAGTACGTTCAGAACAGACAGTAAAAGGAGCAGATTTCTGGGCACGGTAGAATAGATTCAAGACATAATGTACAGACAAAGGTATGGTAGGATGTGAATATTGTGGGGGTAAACCTTGGCATAGAGTGATGATGAAAGAGATATTGTCTCTAGAAATAGCATTTAAACCAGGTGATGTCACCGCATGTGTGGGAGGTGGAACTAAAGTGTTAACTAAGGTGTATTGAGCAGGGCTAGAGGGTCTACAGTGAAATAAGGCAATAATTACTAACCAAAACAGCAATGGACAAGGCATATTGACGTTAGGGAGAGGCATGAGTAGCCAAGTGATCATAGGAGTCCAGTGAGTGGCTTCAGGCAGCTAGCGGGCCGGGGCTAGCAATCTAGCAGAAGGGCCTTTGAGGCACGTTGCGACGGAAGGAAGTCTGTTGTGGCCCCCTCGTGCTGTTACGGATCAGCAGGGCTCCGTGTGGTAAACCAGGCCATTTGGCAAAATAGGTATAGTGGCCAAAGAAATTGTCAGTTGGGCCTCTGAAGCTGACTGTCCGATGTGCTCTAGACAGCTAGCGGGCTGCGGCTAGCAGGCTAGCGGATGGGCATTCAGGGGACGTTGCGACGGAGGAGCCAGTTGAGAAACCCCCTCGGGCGAATCACGTCGGTAGTCCAGTCGTGATGGGTCGGCGGGCGTCCAGGCCAATCTGCAAAAGAGGTATTGTAGCCCAAAGAGTGGCTGATGGACCTCTTCGGCTAGCCGGGAGATGGGCCTAGCAGATGGGCCTAGCAAGGCTAGCTCCAGGCTAATTGGTTCTTGCTCCGGGACAGAAACGTTAGCCAGGAGTGGCCACTCGGATAGCAGCTAGCTAGCTGCGATGATCCAGGGGAAGAAAAGGCTCAGAGCTTGCGGTAGTAATCCGGAGATATGGAGAAAAACACGTCCGATTTGCTCTGGCTTGAGTCGCGTTGTGCAGACTGGTGAGAGTTGTTCGGGCTAAAGGTCGCTGATGACCGCTAGCAGTAGCTAGCTGACTACTAGCTAGTAGCTAGTTAGCTGGCTAGCTTCAGTTGGGGTTTCCGGTTCAGAGGACGGATCAGCAGGGCTCCGTGTGGTAAACCAGGCAAATTGGCAAAATAGGTATAGTGGCCAAAGAATTTGTCCGATGGGCCTCTTAAGCTAACATTCCATTCTCGACAATTAGCGAGCCGCGGCTAGCAGGCTAGCGGGTGGGCATTCAGGGGACATCGCGACGGAGGAGCCAGTTGAAAAAACTCCTTGGGCGGATTACGTCGGTAGTCCAGTCGTGATGGATTGGCAGGGGTCCAGGCCAATTGGCAAAATAGGTATTGTAGTCCAAAGAGTGGCTGATGGGCCTTTTCGACTAGCCGGGAGATGGGCCTAGCAGATGGGCCTAGCAATGGCTAACTGACTACTAGCTAGTAGCCAGTTAGCTGGCTAGCTTTTGATGGGGGTTCCAGTTCTTAAGTATAAAAATAGCAGTTCCGTACCACATTGGGTGAGGCGGGTTGCAGGAGAGTATATTCAGTCCGTAGATGGAAAGCTATATTAAAATATATACGGGGAAAAACAAGGAAAAACAATATTTACACGGGACGGGACAAGGCAAAATACACGTCCGACTGCTACGCCATCTTGGAAAGATCATCCGTTCACCTACTTTGCGTCTCACAAAGACACGGTGGTTGGAACCAAAAATCTCAAATTTGGACACTTCAGACCAAAGGACAGATTTCCACTGGTCTAATGGCCATTGCTCGTGTTTCTTGTACCAAGCAAGTCTCTTCTTCTTATTGGTGTCCTTTAGTAGTGGTTTCTTTGCAGCAATTCGACCATGAAGGCCTGATTCACGCAGTCTCTTCTGAACAGTTGATGTTGAGATGTGTCTGTTTGGGATGCAATCTGAGGTGCAGTTAACTCCAAGGAATGTATCCTCTGTAGCAGAGGTAACTCTGGGTCTTCCTTTCCTGTGGCGGTCCTCATGAGAGCCAGTTTCATAAAGGCCGTTGATGGTTTTTGCAACTGCACTTGAAGAAACTTTAAAAGTTGTTGACATTTTCCGGATTGACTGACTTTCATGTCTTAAAGTTATGATGGACTGTCGTTTCTCTTTGCTTCTTTGAGCTGTTCTTGCCATAATATGGACTTGGTCTTTTACCAAATAGGGCTATCTTCTGTATACCACCCCTACCTTGTCACAACACAACTGATTGGCTCAAACGCATTACGAAGGAAAGAAATTCCACAAATTAACTTTTAACAAGGCACACCTGTTCATTTAAATGCATTCCAGGTGACTACCTCATGAAGGTGGTTGAGAGAATACCAAGAGTGTGCAAAGCTGTCATGGCAAAGGTGGCTACTTTAAAGAATCTCAAATATAAAATACATTTCGATTTGTTTAACACTTTTTGGGTTAATACATGATTCCATATGTGTCATTTCATAGTTTTGATGTCTTCACTATTATTCTATGATGTAGAAAATAGTAAAAATAAAGAATAACCCTTGAATGAGTAGGTGTGTCCAAACTTTTGACTGGTACTGTATATAATGTTGTTCAAGCCCTGAGTTTTTCCTTGTCAGGTCAAATGCATGAAACACTCTGGGCTCTAAACATTGCATGTGGCAGAGAGCAAGTAATCCATGTTCTTGATATCAGTAAATATATTTTAAAGATTGCTTTAAATCATTGAAATGAATCACTGCACATGTATCCAATCTACCTGACCAAGTACAGGACATTTCCTTGTTATCTATGAAAATGCATTGTACCGACTGTAGAGTGCTTCTCACTGAAGTTCAGAGATGTACTGTAGCAGCCTGAAATCAAGCCTGCTATCTTTTCCACTTCAAAGCAATCAGCAGCTCCTCAGGACCTTTTTCAACCGCTCAACTGTTGGACTGATTCACAGCTGATGGCACAAAGCTTATCTTCATTTTAGAAGTTCAAGGAGATTGGCTTTTTCCTGTTCTCCTTCAGGCTATTTTATGATCAAGGTGTTGTTGAAGTGTTTTGAAAGCATGTGGATGTAACTGGATGTTAACGTTACACATGCTGCTTTGTGCAACTCCAAAATGATGTATTTTCTGGGGTGGGGGAGGTGGGCAATAATGTATTAAACCAGCTACAACCTTAATTAACTAATACATCATGATTTCCAGTGATTCTCATTTGTGTTCCTACCTGCTATCTCTCAACTAAAGTGGAGTGGAGTCTAGATAGGTCATCTCAAAGACCAGCCAATATGAGTGAGCGGCACTACATTTTGAGTTGCAGTGAAGAGATTGAGCTGATTGCATTGGAGTCCACAACGAAGCCAGGCTGATGGATACAGCCAGTCCTGTAGCTGTTCCATTAAATACAAGTCTCCCCGTCAAATTCCCTGATTGTCCTTATGGATCGGGTAGAGGTGAGCAAAGAGGTTTAAATCAACACTTTCCATCGACGCAGTGAAATCGTAATGGAAGCCAGTAGACTCAAAGTGAGTCTGAGGCCCAGTCCCAGTGAATTTTCATTTAGCATTTTTGCACCTTTTTTAAAATGTATTTCACGTTCAAGAAAGCGATACAATCTAAAGCAATCTTGCATCCAGGGTCATTGGTGAACTCCTGTTTGATACAGCTGTTATTGCATGTCACAAGTTTGCTCAGGGGCAAAACCAGTATTGATCTAGCAATGTTTATTTAATTGGAGGGGTTAGGGAGTGGGATATAGTATGTATCTCATGTGATATGGAAACCTGTTTAGCTATTACCTAATCAAAGGAAACACTGAATAAGCATCACATATCATTGCTATTCAAATATTAATTTCCCCCTGTTTGGACAAGTTGAAGGATATTAGTCATTCATCATATGATAATCTAAAGAAGATATCAAAGTGGATCTAATGACACATTTTGATTGAAGAGGGAGTGCAATTATAGATAATTACTGGTCTGGTGGTAAAGTGTGGGTGTTCAAAGGATCATTCATTCAAATTTAAAATCAGCTCATTACAAATCATGCTTGGTTGGCTAGACAAGAATAAAAGGCAACAATGGGGGGAAAAGGGGAGACCTAGTCAGTTGACCAACTGAATGCATTCAATGGAAATGTGTCTTCCGCATTTAACCCAACCCCTCTGAATCAGAGAGGTGAGGGGGCTTTAACCCCTCTGAATCAGAGAGGTGAGGGGGCTTTAACCCCTCTGAATCAGAGAGGTGAGGGGGCTTTAACCCCTCTGAATCAGAGAGGTGAGGGGGCTTTAACCCCTCTGAATCAGAGAGGTGAGGGGGCTGCCTTAATCAACATCCACAAGGAGTTGTTGTTGGGGGTTAACTGCCTTGCGCAAGGCGTCAGATTTTGTCACATTGCCGGCTTGGGGATTTAAACCAGCAACCTTTCGGTTACTGGCCAATGCACTTAACCACTGGGTTACCTGCCGCCCCATAAAATACACATTTGATACTTTTATTCAATGACTGAAATGCATTTACATTTAAATTGTTATCTCTGTAGTATAGTCGACTACATCCATATATTTCTGAGAAGTTAAAACTAAGATAAACATCTATTTTGTGAAAGCCACCACTTGAGACAAGAAAATAATTGGTATATTATGATTTAGAGGAGCAGGAAATGAATGCAGCACATTTTAGATCAAGCCACACAAAAAGTTATGGGGAGAAAGTTATGTTTTTGTTACACCATTCATCTCCACAAAGATGGCATGGAAAATGGCTCTGAGAACAAAAACGTATCTGCTTCCAAGAAGACTCCAGATTCACCTCGTAATTAATCACACAGCAGTTGGGACACAGTTGGTTGTATGCATTTCTGGGAAATCTTCAAAGCCCTCAGCAACAAAGTCCATTTATCCATTTATGAACACAGTCATAATCAACCGGGGATTCAATTATTGGGCTCTGAACTGGTTCCATTTTATGATGATTTCCGTCCTGCCCCTGTGTCGCTATATGGAACAGGCCAACTTCAGCGATAAGAACCCAATTTTGCACAGCCATTTCCCTCTCATCAAGGCTCCTAATCTACGCTGCACAGCCTGCCCAGTCGCACGGTGAACCTGTGCTAACATGTACCTGCCAGGGCTCTGGAGCACATGCTCAGACAATGACATGGGGTTTACTCAGATAGGTAATGTCCCCATTATCTTGACCTTGTGTAATAAAGTTGATAGTTAATATCATGGGGCCAGGTTGATACATCATTCGGTAGTATTGTATCTGTGGATTTACCAGACAGAATGTAATTTCACTGAGATTCACTTCAATGGAAATGCCACATCATTGGAATTATTCAGTGTGCTGGAATAATGTACACTACATGACCAAAAGCATGTGGACACCTACTCGTCGTACATCTCATTCCAAAATCAGGAGCATTAATATGGAGTTGGTCCCCCCGTTGCTATAAAAGCCTCCCCTCTTCTGGGAAGGCTTTTCACTAGATGTTGGAACATTGCTGCGGGGACTTGCTTCCATTCAGCTACAAGAGCATTAGTTAGATCGGGCACTGATGTTTGGTGATTAGGCCTGGCTCGCAGTTGGCGTCCCAATTCATCCCAAAGGTGTTCGATGGGGTTGTGCAGGCCAGTCAAGTTCTTCCACACCGATCTCGACAAACCATTTCTGTATGGATCTCGCTTTGTGCACTGGAACGGGCCTTCCCAAAACTGTTACCACAAAGTTTGAAGCACAGAATTGTTGAGAATGTAATTGTATGCTGTAGAATTAAGATTTCCCTTCACTGGAAATAAGGAGCCTTGCCCAAACCATGAAAAACAGCCCCAGACCATGATTCTTCCTCCACCAAACTTTACAGTTGGCACTATGCATTTGGGCATGTAGTGTTCTCCTGGCATCCGCCAAACCCAGATTTGTCAGTTCGACTGCCAGATGGTGAAGCGTGATTTATCACTCCAGACAACGCGTTTCCACTGCTCCAGAGTTCAATGGTGAGCTTTACACCACTCCAGCCGACGCTTGGCATGGTGATCTTAGGCTTGTGTTTGGCTGCTCGGCCATGGAAATCCATTTCATGAAGCTCCCGACGAACAGTTCTTGTGCTGACGCTGCTTCCAGAGATAGTTTGGAACTTGGTAGAGAGTGTTGCAACCAAGGACAGACGATTTTTATGCGTTACGTGCTTCATCACTCGGTGGTCCTGTTCTGTGAGCTTGTGTGGCCTACCACTTTGCGGCTGAGCGTTTCCACTTCAAAATAACAGCACTTACAGTTGACCAGGGCAGCTCTAGCAGGGCATACATTTTCCTATGGCGGTGCCACGTTGAAAATCACTGAGCTCTTCAGGAAGTACATTCTACTGCCAATGTTTCGTTATGGAGATTGCATGGCTGTGTGCTCGATTTTATACACCTGTCAGCAACGGGTGTGGCTGAAGTAGCCAAATCTACTAATTTCAAGAGGTGTCCGCATACTTTTGTATATATAGTGTAGTTACACAGATTTGCAGATATTTCTTTGCTGGTTCCCTTTCTAGTAGAATTTATGTGAAGCACCACATTAACTGATAATTTGTATGGAGTTTCCTGTTGGATGTTGATTAAGGCAGCCCCATTCAGAGGGGTTGGGTTAAATGCGGAAGACACATTTCAGTTGAATGCATTCAGTTGTACAACTGACTAGGTAAACCCCCTTTCCCTTTCACTACTTGCTGACTATGTGCAGAATTGCAGTACAACCAACAGGTTGGGGGGAGAATGAAAGGTGAAAGAGAGATGACCGTGTTATTTGAAAGCCTCTCTAAAATAGATTCATGTCGCTTTTTTATTTTAACACTGTGGGCTTTTTTGTTTCTGTTAGATTTTTATTTATTTTCTCCCTGTTTTGTCACCCCCGGGGGCTGCATTAGTCACTTCAGAGCGAGCTCAGCACTGACGCTGAATCTTACATAACGGCCTGCCTGATCTGTGTCTGGACGGATACGCTGCATATATACGAGTTACAGACAAAGTTGTGGAGTGGTGGCACTGTCACCCTTTCACTTCCAGATTCACTGTGCCATCTTCACCCCATCCCCCTTACTATCAGACCCTTACCCCCTAACCGCTCTTCTCCTACCTCCCCACCACCCCTCCTCCCTCTCTTCACACCTCCTTCCTTGCCACTTCCCATCAGACTTCTGTGGTCACAGGAGGGTGTGTGAAAGCGTGCCACACACCTGCCAGTGAGAGGCCCGTCGCACAGCACAGCTGTGAAGCCAACGTTGAATCACCTCGGCACAGGCTAGTGTCTCCCGGCCAACTGTGCTCATCCGCTCTCTCCCCAACACCAAGAAGCCACAACAGCAGTAGCAGCCGTAGCAACAGCAACGGCAACAGCAGCAGCAGAGGCAAAGCTGTTTTCTGTTTTGGGGTTTCCAAGAATAGCACAGTCCTCACAGCGCTAGAAGCTAGCTAGGAGAACCAGAGGGTGGATGACGTCTTTGTTCTACAGTGCAAGCAGCACGATGAGTTCACACTCACACATATTCTCTTTCCTTTTCTCTTCTGTTTGGTTTTAGAAATACAACTGCTCATTATTAATTCATTGACATGGAGTTATTTTGAGCCAAACACTTGCTTGACACTATATTGTGACTGTGTGTTCACTCTTTCAAACCCCTGACTACAGATAGAGGCTCTTAATTTGATCACCATGTTGCTGCAGGAAATTTCCTGCACTGCAGGAAATGGAAACTTCTAGTATATTCAAGGTTTAAAAAGGCTTCTAAAGTTTTTCATTTCCCCTTTAAACATGTCAGACTTGATTTGCCCTAACTAAAAATGTATTAACCTCTACAAAAATGGCCATTAATTATAATCCACACATATAATTCACATTTCCTGTTTCTGCTGTGAGAAACTGGTCAAATTAAGATCCTACACTTGTATGACTGTGCACCCCACCATTGTTATTGCCCACAACTCCTCAGCAAATATAATATGACTGAGACAAGCCCCACACAGGCTGAGACAGAGGCTATATTAGAGATGTAGACAAGACAAATGGCACTGCAGAGGACGGTGAAGCCAATTTAATAATGAAACAGCAGATGCAGGCAGGAGGAGGCCGGCGCCATTCAGAGGTTAAAGTTGTTAAGTTTGTTTTCAGTCTTGTTCTAATCAATTACAACATTAATTTGTTTTCTATTTTCAACAGAAAAAAAGTAAAAACCTCCAATTCTTTATTTTCAAAACAAATATACGTTGAAACCACAAATTAAGAGCGGCAGAATGGACCTCAGAGACTAATCTAGTTGGCCTTCAACATAATTGTTCTTGTCATATTATTTTCATGCTCAAAGGTCAAAGCTGGAACATTTGCAGTGATGGAAAGGGAGCAGATAGCTGCTTTGTTAGCGGAGGAAAGGGACTGACAAAACGAGCAGCCCTCAGGTCATCACCGTAGCATTTCTGCTGACTCCCTCCGATGGCGATGTTTGGGCCGCTGACTCGCTGCCAGAAAAGGACGCTCGCCGGCCGGCTCCATTCTCCTTCCTATGACTCACAGCTGCTGCCTCATCAACTCGTGCATCGGGACTGAGCGAGTTCCTCTCACCCCTTTCCCTTGTCTCCTTACCCCATATCCTCCTCCCTCCCAATCTGCCAGGGTCCCATTGGGGTCATTAGTGGGCTGGGCAGGGAAAATGATCCAGACATCCGTCTCTGTGAGCCCTGCCCTTTCCGCTGCGGATATATATATATAGATATACATAGGCAAAAAAAAAGTCTGGAGTTTGTGGACCAGTTTCTAGCCCAAGACAGACTTTTTTTTAAATAGGTGTTTCATTGTGTGTCATGGACAGTGGTGTAAAGTACTGAAGTAAAAATACTTTCAAGTACTACTTAAGTTGTTTTTTGGGGGTATCTATACTTTACTATTTATATTTTTGTCAACTTTTACTTCACCACATCCTCCATACATTTTTCCTGACACCCAAAAATACTACATGTTACATTTTGACAGGAAAATGTTCCAATTCACACACTAATCAAGAGAACATCCCTGGTCATCCCTACTGCCTCTGATCTGGCAGACTCACTAAACACAAATGCTTTGTTTGTAAATGATGTCAGAGTGTTGGAGTGTGCCCCTGGCTATCTGTAAATAAATAAAAATTACAAATAAAACTGTGCCATTTGGTTTCCTTCTTATAAGGAATTTGAAATTATTTATACTTTGAATACTTAAGAATATTTAAAACCAGATACTTTTAGACTTTTCTATTAAGGTATCTTTACTTTTAAATCAAGTATGAAAATTGAAAACCTTTTCCACCACTGGTCGTGAAGGGCTCAAACCCAGGAAACATGACCCCATTGGTCCTAATAAGTGCATATGACTTATGAGAAACGTAACAGTTCTTCTTGTAAAAATATATGTATGATAGTAAGAACATTGTATCAGAAAAGTATCACTTTCCATAAATAACTTTAAGGATTGACAATTATGCATTGAATTGTAATAAATAAATAAGTAAATAAATACATTCCCCTCAAATAGCACATGTGTATTCCACATCTGTGTCACGACAAGACAATGGTGAACAGGGGGCACATATATATAATTACTAATCAGGGGAATTGGAATCAGGTGTGCGTAATGAAACAGTTCAGTGACACATAGAGGCCGGTGATGTAGACCTCCGGAGCTGGTGAACGGAATGAGCAGCAGTACCGGGGGAATCCATGACAGTACCCCCCGACGACACCGACCTCGAGGACGACCACAGGGACGCTGTGCGGGTCAAGGCCAGTTGCAGCTGCCGAAGTTGCGGCGCCGTCGGACGGGCCATTCCCGCTGTCTCCATTTAGGGTCGGTTATTCTGTCCCGTTGTATAAATGACAGGAGACAGGTGCAGCAATACGAAATAGTTTTTTTTATTACTTCACCCAAGATAGAGTACGTCATGAACATGACGGGGACTAAGCCCGTAATATACACGTAATATATAACACAGGACTGTAACCCAAAACAAAGAGCGAGGTGTAACCTCTAATAAATACACGGGACGAGACACGTAAACAATACACGGGACGAGACCCGTAATAACAAGAGCACAAAAAAGCGTAGTACGAAAGCCAAAACAACAGAGCACAGGTACTCACAAGACCAATGGGCATGGAACAATAACCGACAAGACAATGGTGAACAGAGGGCACATATATACAATTACTAATCAGGGGAATTGGAACCAGGCGTGGGTAATAAAACAGTTCAGTGACACATAGAGGCCGGTGATGTAGACCTCCGGAGCTGGTGAACGGAATGAGCAGCAGTACCGGGGGCATCCGTGACAATCTGCATTGCTTGCTCTTTGGTGTTTTAGGCTGAGTTTCTTTATAGGCACTTTGTGACAACTGCTGATGTAAAAAGGGCTTTATAAATAAATGTTATTTACATGCCCACATTGACTGACATGGGGCCAATATTTTTGCCTGCATTGGGCCCACATCATGCCAATGTGGGCATGTTTTCTTGGAAAATATGGTCTTATTTTAGACAAAGTGAGGGCTGCTTTTCCCAGATATGGGCTGCCCACACTGGGCCACACTGGGCAAATGCCTTGGGGGCCAACGTGAAGCCGATGAACAAAGACGCATTGGCCCAATGTTGGCAGCCTACATGGGGCCAATATTTTAACCCGCATTGGGCCCTCATGGTGCCAATATGGGCATGTTTGTAGGGAAGTTGCCATGATCACACTCCCTCTCAGTAGTCATGCAGGGATGAGGGATTGACCGACATTGAGGACCCTTTATCTGTCATCTCTGTCCCTCTACTGCTCCATCCTGAGAGTGCGGTGCTTTATCATTTCATGTCCACTGGCGTTCACTATCTGTTTACGGCCTGTTCATCCTTGTTTAGTCAACAAGCACACTGAATGGTTTACAAATGTGATGCATTAAAGCACAGTGTGTGAGTGCCATATCAAACTGACTGGTCCCATTTGGGATAAGCTCGTCATTGATTTTCCCCTTGGGTGAAGCACTTTATGGCAGAAGTAACGTGCGTCATTGCATGGTCCGTGCACCACGACCGACAGTAACTGATGTCCTGCTCTGGTTTGATGGAGTTCTGAAAAAGAGCTTTAGGGCTCTATTCAATCGGGAAAGCTGAAGCGTTACAGATTACGAGATAAAAATTTCAAGGTAATTTCTGATTGAGCTGACATGCAGCGTTTACCATGAATGCAGTCTCTGCTAAAGTAGGAATGTTGCCTTTAACAACTTCTTATGGCTGGGATCCCGTTAACGGGATCGATATGACAACAGCCAGTGAAAGTGCAGGGCGCCAAATTCAAAACAACAGAAATCTCATAATTAGAATTCCTCAAACATAGAAGTATTTTACACCATTTTAAAGACAATCTTGTTGTTAATCCCACCACAGTGTCCGATTTCAAAAAGGCTTTACGACGAAAGCACACCAAATGATTATGTTAAGTCTGCACCTACTCACAGAAAAACATACAGCCATTTTTCCAGCCAAAGAGAGGAGTCACAAAAAGCAGAAATTGAGATAAAATGAATCACTAACCTTTGATGATCTTCATCAGATGACACTCATAGGACTTCATGTTACACAATACATGTATGTTTTGTTCGATAAAGTGCATATTTATATCCCAAAATCTCAGATTACATTGGCGCGTTACATTCAGTAATGTTTTGCTTCCAAAACATCTGGTGGTTTTGGAGAGAGCCATGTCAATTTACAGAAATAGTCATCATAAACATTAATATAAGATACAAGTGTTATGCACAGAATTAGAGATATACTTCTCCTTAATGCAACTGCTGTGTCAGATTTCAATTTTTTTTACAGAAAAAGCAAACCATAAAATAATCTGAGTACAGCGCTCAGACAACAAAACCAGCCATACAGATATCCGCCATGTTGGAGTCCACAGAAGTCAGAAATAGCGTTATAAATATTCACTTACCTTTGATGATCTTCATCAGAATGCACTCCCAGGAATCCCAGTTCCACAATACATGTTTGATTTGTTCGATAAAGTACATAATTTATGTCCAAATACCTCCTTTTTGTTTGCGCGTTTAGTAATCCAAACCCCAGTAATTCAAATTCATGAGGCGCAAGCAGACGAAAAGTCCAAAAGTTCCGTTACAGTCCGTAGAAACATGTCAAACGATGTATAGAATTAATCTTTAGAATGTTGTTATCATAAATCTTCAATAATGTTTCAACCGGAGAATTCCTTTGTCTTCAGAAATGCAATGGAACGCAAGCTAACTCTCACGTGAAAGCGCATGGCCAGCTCATGGCACTCTGCCAGACCCCTGACTCAAAGAGCCCTCCTTCCCCCTCCTTCACAGTAGAAGCATAAAACAAGGTTCTAAAGACTGTTGACATCTAATGGAAGCCTTAGGAAGTGCAATATGACCAATATCCCACTGTATATTCGATAGGCGATGACTTAAAAAACTACAAACCTCAGATTTCCCACTTCCTGCTTGGATTTTTTCTCAGGTTTTTGCCTGCCATATGAGTTCTGTTATACTCACAGACGTCATTCAAACAGTTTTAGAAACTTCAGAGTGTTTTCTATCCAAATCTACTAATAATATGCATATCTTAGCTTCTGGGACTGAGTAGCAGGCAGTTTACTCTGGGCACCTTATTCATCCAAGCTACTCAATACTGCCCCCAGCCATAAGAAGTAAAATTTCAATCACGCTGTAAAGCTGAACTTCCGCGATGTGAATTGAATAGAGCCCTTAGACACTGGTTACAATCGAGTTACTATGGCATTGAGTCTAGTAGAGAATTGATCAATCAGAGGCATGTATGCAATTCTCCATAACTCTGCTACTTGATGCCTCATTCTCTACATTAAGACAGTACCACAGTGGGGAGCAATGGAGGCTGGTGACTTTAACAATTGAGGAGGATGGGAGTCCCATGGTATAGGCTCAAGGAGACGTCTAAGTGTATTAAAAAAATTATCAAAGAGTAATTATTTTAACCTAAAGCATTTAATAAAGACATGTATTGTACAATATTATGGGGAATGGGAATGAGAAGGGATCACAGCAGTGAGGTATGAGGCATGAGTTGAGGTGTTCAGAGGCTTGACTTCAGTGCAGGACAGGATTTAACTGGGAAAACAAAAAACAATAAGACAATTGAATCATTGATGGGTAATAATGTGATTGTGTTTGTGTATGTGATTGACTCTACATACAGTAATGAGAGAAAATTGATGAGTTCTCACAGTGCTTGGAGAGGAAACATTCAATGTGCCAGTGGATGAGCGGGCACATGAGACATGGCTTCTGTTCATGTCAGGAGAGAGTTGACAATGGTAGTGGAGTTGTCATCACCTCTTAATCAGGGAACAGGAGGGGACTTAGCTGTAAATACAAATAGCAGATACATTCCATTACAGCTGCGCCATCATAGGTTTGAACAACAAGTTTCTCCATGAAGTTTAACACAGACTGTGCATCTCGCCCACTTGACACGTCAAAGTGGCCCAAGAAACGTTCCTGAATAAAGCCCTGATCATCCACATACCTGATGATAACGGACAACTGCAGGCAGACTGGTGGAGCCATAGGTCCCAGAGTGGATGGGCAATTTTTACCCAATGGGGCCCAGAGTTTTTCCTTATCTGTTAACCTAACCAGGAAAACTGGACCCTATAAGGAATGACAGTGATTAATCAGTTGTAAAAAGGTTTTATAAGGGCTATGATGGGTCCAGGTTTTCCTAATCAGGTCACATGGTTAAAAAAAGAAAATAAAAATCTCCTGGCCCTGGGGGGGATGAAAACCCTGTCCAACTGCAGCTACCTTAAACTTGTTCATATGAATTATATTTACACTAGATTAGGAGGGGGATTTCCTCTACCCAGACACATAGACAACAACTGAGAGACAATAGACCTCACAGGGCTGAGCTTGCTTTATGTATACTTGCATCATGCAGGCCTATGCAACTGTAGGCCTTATAAAAAATGTATTCATCACTATTATGTTGATTGATTAATTCCAGTTCATAATTTTGGATTGAAAACGCATAGGCAGCCTAGCCAGCTTAGTTTTTGAATATAAACCAAATTTGATCACATTAATATTTTCTCCTGACACACAAATGGAGTATAAATACATGACGTTACCAATTAGTTCACCCTGACCATATGGACAGCGCACATAGGCCGTATGTATCTGCTCTTATTAGTAGCCTACAGTTGATCAGACTGAAAAATGGCCTCATTTTCATCCCATACAGCAAGTCAGATCTCGAATGTTTAGGTGCAGCCTAGGCTGCTGCAACATTTATGTAATGAGTTTTTGCTTGTGTCTGTCCGGAGGGATTATGTGTTATCATTAAGGATGTTGAACATATCGTAATCGGCCGATATTAGCTAAAAATGCCAACATCGGTATCGGCCCGATGTCTAGTTTAACACCTGATGTACAAAACCGATGTTAAATCTGACGTGCATACCTATATAACGAAGGTACATGACGTAATGAACCACGCAAAATGTTGAGCTAAACTAGCCCAGAATCTCTGCTGTGTGGATCGAGCAGTCAACAAGTAATTTGAAAGATTAATAAAATTTCAGCAAGACAACTCAAAGGCGAAATCCATTAAAGCCAAGATAATAGAATTCATTGCCCTTGACAATCAATCGTTCGGCATCCTTGTGAGTAAGTATTAGCTAGGTAGACACTTGTTGTTCGCCTATTGAAATTAGGCTTCAGTTCATGAAAATAAATAGATAGCCAGCTACTTAACCCTGTGCCCTAAGTCAATGTTATAAACAGCCAGCTAGCTTCATCTGGCTAGTGTAGTGAGCGACCTGACCGGGTTATGTGTTGTGAAGCTAGACACAATAAAGATTAGGCACAATAGTGGAATTTGCGGTTTGCCTTCAAAATAAAAGTGTCATTGACAGTGATGCGAATGAATACCTATAGAAGAATTATGCCATACTTTTTTTTGAAGGATGACCGCAAAGTCCACTATTGTGGTTAATCCTTATTGTGGCTAGCTTCACATATATGTGTCCAACCACCATTAATCAAACAAGAACTGTCTTATAAATTAGGGTTATTTAAGATTATTACACATAGCTATATAGTTAGTTAGCTAACTATAGCAACTGAAACAGATTATGCCATGTTATTTTACACGTCAAATAGTGTTATTTGACGTGTATCTTTTTTGACATGCAAAGACCCAAACGGCGTTCCATAGAAATTCTGGTTGAGAATGAAACGACTGAACAAAAGAACAACGAAACAGCACAGCAAGTAAGTGAAAGAAATAGGTTTTGATTATGTTTTACTGGTAATGGGGATATACGTAAATGCCAACAATAACTTTTTGGTCAGTGTGTGTGTGTGTAACCTTTATTTAACTATGCAAGTCAGTTAAGAAAAAATTCTTATTTACAATGACGGCCAGGACGATGCTGGGCCAATTGTGAGCTGCCCTATGGGACTCCCAATCACGGCCGGATGTGATACACCCTGGATTCTAACCAGGGACTGTAGTGATGCCTCTTGCACTGAGATGCAGTGCCTTAGACCGCTGCATCCATATGTGTGTGTTAATTATTTAACTGTACTAGAATGCTTAAAAGGCCGCTAAAATGTTTAATATTGGTTATCGGTATCAAGTTTTTTTGGTAAGAAAAATATTGGATATTGGTATTGGCCAAAAATGTCATATTGGTGCATCACTTGTTATCATCTTTGCTAAATAAATAAGGAAAGTGGAAAGACTACTTGAGTGCATGCGAAAAAAAAGCGCTGTGTCAACCTCTCTTCAAACTAACTTTTAATGGATGATGCTATGGAAGCTATCAAATCATTCTGAATGAATTCGACATCCCAGAAAAGACAGTAGAAAGTTCCATATGTTCAGCAAGTAAAGCATCGTAATGTGCAATTACCGCTGCAGGCTCCTTGTAATGCCACTTGTTAGCGGAACTTTCCCTCTCGTCGTGTCCTCTAAAAGCCAATTCTTGCATATGCAAAAACGCAGTGGTGTTGATAAACCGCTTGAGAACATCCCTGTTTCTTCTTACTTTCTCATGATGTGCAGTTTGAATACGCAGATCTTCGTCATGATCGGTGCAGCTTTTTCCCAGAAGCTTGAGTCTGATGTGAGCTTTTATATGCTTCCTGCTTTTGTTTTGCCGTTTAGCTGAACAATCGATGTAGTTCAGGTCACTGTACCCCTCTTTCACCCAAGGCTTTCCAAAAAGCAGGCAAAGCCACCAATACAGGCGGCTTGATGAAAGACTCCCTGTTAACCAGCTATACTTTTGATACCAGGTGGTATTGATGAAAGACTCCCTGTTAACCAGCTATACTTTTGATATCAGTTGGTATTGATGAAAGACTCCCTGTTAACCAGCTATACTTTTGATATCAGGTGTAATTGAAGAAAAACTCCCTGTTAACCAGCTATACATTTGATACCAGGTGGTATTGATGAAAGGCTCCCTGTTAACCAGCTATACATTTGATACCAGGTGGTATTGATGAAAGGCTCCCTGTTAACCAGCTATACATTTGATACCAGGTGGTATTGATGAAAGGCTCCCTGTTAACCAGCTATACATTTGATACCAGGTGGTATTGATGAAAGGCTCCCTGTTAACCAGCTATACATTTGATACCAGGTGGTATTGATGAAAGGCTCCCTGTTAACCAGCTATACATTTGATACCAGGTGGTATTGATGAAAGGCTCCCTGTTAACCAGCTATACATTTGATACCAGGTGGTATTGATGAAAGACTCCCTGTTAACCAGCTATACTTTTGATACCAGATGGTATTGATGAAAGACTCCCTGTTAACCAGCTATATTTTTGATACCAGGTGGTATTGAACTCCCTCACCTTCTCATCCTTCTTCATGAAACTGATCTCAGGCAGAGGTCAGAGGTCGACCCTCGCTTTTAATTCACACCTTTTCCATGTACCCCAGAGAATGAAAGGGGTTCTTCAACAACAAGTCAAAAAAAATTGAGGTAGCGTTGGCGGCCGAAAACTGCACATTCGAGCTGATACTGTAGCTAGCTACTGCTATTTGCTACTGAAGTTAGCACGGCAAATTGAAATAAATTGCACTAACTGGACACAAAAATGAAGTTCTAAAACCAAGAAAACAATTTATAATCTACTTCTTCCATATCCTGTAATTTGAAGAAACTAATTTGAATTGAATAATGTAAAAAAAAATACTAAAATATCACTTTTCAATCTCTATCCAAGCTTCTCAAAACATAGAACTCCCCTATAATGCTCTGTGGCACAACCCCAATATATCACACTAGGTTCATTCTCTGATCCTAATCCTATAATTGGATGGACAACATGTTAGTTCATACTGCAAAAGCTTTGATTGGTTGGAGGTCGTCCTCCGGAAGTGGTCATGATTACATTGTAGGTCTATAGAAGGGGGTGAGACCTACGAGCCTCCTAGGTTTTGTATTGAAGTCAATGTAGCCAGAGGAGGACGGAAACTAGCTGTCCTCCGGCTTCACCATGGCGCTACCCCAAAGAGTGCTGTTGAAGTTACTATAGACCTTCATTGCAAAACAGTGTGTTTTAATCAATTATTTGGTAACATATGAAAATATTTGGTATAGTTTTATCTAAAAAGGATCATTTGTATGTTTCATTATTTTTATTTTTATGAAATTTCACTGAGGAGGATGGTCCTCTCCTTTCTCCTCTGAGGAGCCTTCACTAGTGGGGAGAGATAAGAGATGTGAAACACTTCAAAAATGTTTTTGCATGTGTTAGATGCACCTATAATGTACTATTGTAGGATCTTAATTTGATCACTCTTTTATTGCCAAGAATTTTCCTGCACCACAGGAAATGCAGATGAGCTTCATGATTTACATATTTTCACTGAAAACCCACACTAACACACAGTTATATTAATAGTTTTGCACTTTTCATGTAGCCTACTTTTGTCCAGTTAATAGCTTAACCACCGATCAAGCAACATTATGGACTAAACGTTAATTTGCTCTGACAATATGGGTTAAATTAAGATGTTACATCTGTATGGTACTGTGTATCAGGCTTTGATAAGTAAATTATGCTCTCTTAATATGTTTCTTTTAAATCAGGGATGAGCCTGCTGAAGACCTTTGAAACTCCATGGATATACATCTATGAATACTTAACCGCCTGTAAGGAAGTGCAGAGCTTTTTTTGTAAGAATTATCACAAAACTCTAACTAATAGACCCAATTTGTGGCAAAACAAGAGGGGAAATAAGCCAATGTATCATGGAGGCATGGAGTCATCACAATCATAGGATATAGTGGGAAAAGTATGTGTGCAGTACTTGCACTGACTGTAGTCGTCATATCCAAATGATGATGCTAGTTTAGTAAAATAGTTATTTTAAGATAATACTGTCTAGACATGCCATCTCCAAAGCACTCTTTCATAGTCTTTGTCATTTGAAGTAATGAGAAAGGACTATCAGAGTGCCCCAAAAGATTTAGGCCACGTTCACTTCAGACTGAAATTTACAGTTTTTCCAGCCAACGTAATCTAGAGGCTAATCCATGATTTTTATGTGCGTCCAAAATTGAAATGAGTTTAAATGTGAATGGATGGATTAATGCTTAATACGTTCTTCATACAATTCATCTGTCTCTGTGTGTCGAGGCCCATTACACCCTCTGTATGATGAACTTCACATAGCGATCTTTCATTTGGATTGTTACAGTGTATAAATTAGTGTTGAGATCAGCCACCAAAGTCATTTCCTGATGAGGTCTAGATTATAGAAACACATAGTTATAGTCTCTCTGCATGTAGTATCATCAGGAATTTGAATTTTGGAACATATAAAAATCACTTGCGACGGAGATTATTAAATGTGCTCATCAAAACGATCCTCCCTCTCCAGCTCTTCAGTGTTGAGACAGGGATAATTTAGCCCAGGCTAAATTTATAGTTCATATGGTATATGGAAACTCAAAATGTGTTATATTACGCAACCTCAAATTATTCAAAAGTCACCACCCATAGTTCCAGTGACTCATTATCATCCCAGCCTGCTGTTTTCATCTATTTTAATACCCTCGTACAATATAGTGCAAAACAGACTTAAACTTGAATATATCTCTCATGTCTCATGTGGAGGAATTACAACTCTACGTGGCATGCGTGTATCCATATGCTGAATTGACACGTTACAATATGCGTGTGCCTTCATATCCAAATCCATATGTTTAATGCTTTATCGGAGTACAGATATTCCCTAATGTCTGTTACAGTAAACAAGAAGCACTACACACACACACACACACACACACACACACACACACACACACACACACACACACACACACACACACACACACACACACACACACACACACACACGCAAATATATACATGCAAACACCCACGCACACACATGCAATCAAACAAACACAAGCACAGAAATAATGACACACACTCCCTTTCTTGAGCACAGTGAAACATGTTTCTATTCTGGTGCACTTTGGCCCTTCAGTCAATGGCAACTGTATCCAGGCAGCCAAAGGCGTGAAACGTTGACTTCACATCTAATCAAATGGCACGGAATCTCATTTGTGAAATGTCAATATGATATCTGGCACAATGGCAAATGAGAGACAGCCATTGACCATAGCATACCACTGACTTCATGTTGTTATGTATCCTTCAATTGGAGAGGTGATGGAAACTGCCTGTGTGCTAGACCCAGGGGGATAGGGTATGGGGTATATAGCCTAAAGCACTGTAGGCCTATTTGGTGGTCAAATAAAACCAAATGTTATTTGCCACATGCTTTGTAAACAACAGGTGTAGACTAACAGTGAAATGCTTATTTATTGGCCCTTCCAAATAATGAGGAGACAAAAAATGAGAAATAATAGAAAAATAATAACACATGGAATAAATACACAATTAGTACCCATTAATTGGCTATATACACAGGTTTCCACTACCGAGTCCATGTGCAGGGTTACAAGGTCATTGAGTTAGATATGTACATAAAGTTGAAGTCGGAAGTTTACATACACCTTAGCCAAATACATTTAAACTCAGTTTTTCACAATTCCTGACATGTAATCCTAGTAAAAGTTCCCTGTCTTAGGTCAGTTAGGATCACCACTTTATTTTAAGAATATGAAATGTCAGAATAATAGTTGAGATAATGATTTAGTTCAGCTTTCATTTCTTTCATCACATTCCCAGTGGGTCAGAAGTTTACATACACTCAATTAGTATTTGGTAGCATTGCCTTTAAATTGTTTAACTTGGGTCAAATGTTTTGGGTAGCCTTCCACAAGCTTCCCACAATAAGTTGGGTGAATTTTGACCCACTCCTCCAGACAGAGCTGGTGTAACTGAGTCAGGTTTGTAGGCCTCCTTGCTCGCACACGCTTTTTCAGTTCTGGCCACACATTTTCTATAGGATTGAGGTCAGGACTTTGTGATGGCCACTCCAATACCTTGACTTTGTTGTCCTGCAACTTTGGAAGTATGCTTGGGGTCATTGTCCATTTGGAAGACCCATTTGTGACCAAGCTTTAACTTCCTGGCTGATGTCTTGAGATGTTGCTTCAATATATCCACTTAATTTTCCTCCCTCATGATGCCATCTAGTTTGTGAAGTGCACCAGTCCCTCCTGCAGCAGAGCACCCCCACAACATGATGCTGCCACCCCCGTGCTTCACGGTTGGGATGGTGTTCTTTGGCTTGCAAGCCTCCCCCTTTTTCCTCCAAACATAATGATTGTCGTTATGGCCAAACAGTTCTATTTTTGTTTCATCAGACCAGAGGACATTTCTCCAAAAAGTGCGATCTTTGTCCCAATATGCAGTTGCAAACTCTAGTCTGGCTTTTTTATGGCGGTTTTGGAGAGGTGGCTTCTTCCTTGCTGAGCAGCCTTTCACGTTATATCGATATAAGACTCGTTTTACTGTGGATATAGATACTTTTGTACCTGTTTCCCCCAGAATCTTCACAAGGTCCTTTGCTGTTGTTCTGGGATTGATTGGCACTTTTCGCACCAAAGTACGTTCATCTCTAGGAGACAGAAGGCATCTCCTTTCTCAGCGGTATGATGGCTATGTGGTCCCATGGTGTTAATCCTTGCGTACTATTGTTTGTACAGATGAACGTGGTACCTTCAGGCGTCTGTGCCAGCGAAACAGGTAATTCCTGTTTGAGTTTTTGCTTGTAAGCAGGAATCAGGAGGATAGTGTTATGGTCAGATTTGCCAAATGAAGGGCGAGGGAGAGATTGGTATTTGCGTTTCTGTATGTGGAGTAAAGGTGATCTAAAAAAAAAATCCCCTCTAATTACACTGGTGATACGCTGGTAAAAATGAGGTAAAACGGATTTCACTTTCCCTGCAATAAAATTACCGACCACTAGGAGCGATGCCTCTGGATGTGCATTTTCTTGTTTGGTTATGGCCCTATACAGCTCATTGAGTGTGGTCTTAGTGCCAGCATCGGTTTGTGGTGGTAAATAGACAACCATGAAAAATATAGATGAAAACTCTTTTGGTAAATAATATGGTCTGCGGCATATCATGAGGTATTCTAACTCAGGCAAGCAAAACTTCAAAAATTCCTTAACATTAGAAATCGCACATCAGCTGTTGTTAACAAAGAGACACACACATCCCCTTAACCTTACTCGAAGCTGCTGTTCAGTCTTGACGACGCATAGAAAAACCAGCTACATGTACTGTATATTATCTATGTCCTTGTTCAGCCAGGTCTCAGCGAAACAAAGGATATTACAGTTCTTCAGGTGAGAGGTGAGTCTCGAATGGAGTTCGTCCAGTTTGTTAGGAGGGTAGAGACGGTTTATTTAGACACTGTCGTAGCCTCATCAGGGACTTGTTTGCCTCTCTTGCGCCGTTGCTTCCTCTTTTGAGTCCTGGGGATTAGGACCTGGTCCGTAAGGAGCAGTACATCCACAGCTGCCGACGCGTTGAAGTATTACTGAACAAAATTTGAAATGCAACAAGCAATAATTTCAAATGTTTTGCTGAGTTACAGTTTCAATCAAGGAAATCTGTCAATTTAAATAAATTCATTAGGCCCTAATCTATATGACTGGGCTGACTATCCCACAGGTGAAGAAGCTGGATGTGGAGGTCCTGGGCTGGCATGGTTACACGTGGTCTGCGGTTGTGAGACCGGTTGGACATACTGCCAAATTCTCTAAATCTAAAACGATGTTGGAGGAGGCTTATGTTAGAGACATGAAGATTCAATTATCTGACAACAGCTCTGGTGGACATTCCTGTCATCAGCATGCCAATTGCACGCTCCCTCAAAACTTGAGACATCTGTGGCATTGTGTTGTGTGACAAAACTGCACATTTTAGAGTGCCGATTTATTGTGTTAATTTGTGTAATGATCATGCTGTTTAATCAGCTTCTTGATATGCCACACCTGTCAGGTGGAAGGATTATCTTGACAAAGGATAAAACGTTCACTAACAGGGATGTAAACACATTTGTACACAACATTTGAGAGAAATAAGCTTTTTGTGAGTATGGAAAACTTATTTTATTTCAGCTCATGAAGCATGGGACTTTATATGTTGCCTTTTATCTTTTTATTCAATATAGAAATCTTCATCCAAATCGAGGTTAGTGATGCTGCATTAGGTCATAGGAGATAGTGGAAATATTATGTACAAAAAAAGTTACGATCAGGATAAAGAAACTATCAGAATTGGTAAGGAGCCAGCTATCCACTGCAGCCCCATCTTCACAATCATAATGATGTGTTAGCTTTCACTCAAAGATGATGAGGTACTATGGCAGCCATCTTTGGCACCGTTTAAAGGTTTAAATAGAGATACATCCCCAGGATGGTACGACAGGTTTTTTTCTCTGACACTGGACGATCTGTCTATATAGCCTACACATCATGCACATGACTTGTTCTGTGGCAAGCTGTCAGCATCTGCATTGTACTGTCTGGCTGGGTTTGCATGTGTCAGATAATGATGGAATACAAATTATGGTCCATTTGTCTCCCCATCTGTCCACAGTCATGAGTTAATATCCCTCCATGTGATCTTCAGTTGTGTACATCAGATGTTTCCGAACAGAACAGACCATTGAACTCCAATGAGCGGATTTATGACAATGCAAGGACCATGATCACTGTAGGTTAACACACAGATGTTGGTGAATACTAAGGCTAGATTTCCTGTCTAATAATATCAGTTTCTGTCACTTCCAGTGTAGTCGTCCTGACAGGGACAACAGAAACGTAGAGGTGGAGGGAAGCCAGGAACACAAACAGGGAGCATGTGGTTGAAATATGCATTGCCAGGATATACATAGACTTTGGAATGGTCTGCCAGAGGTGATCAGGCTTGCAGATTCAGTGCCTCTTTTTAAATCCCTGCTGAAGACACACTTTTATAAAAATGCTTTTAATGTATTATTTCAGTGTATGATTTGAATCTATCTTGTTTCTTTCTCCTTCCTTCTGTCTATGTTTGTTAGTGTTTTAAATTTGTATTATTTTATGATGTGAAGCACTATAAAAAATAAAGTTATTTTTATTAGTATTATACATAGCACAGAGATTGCAGCCAGTGAAGCAGGGAATCTTATGGGAATCATATTGAAATGTAAACCCTCAAGACAGCAGAAGCAGAATAGCACTACAATTTAAACTATCTCTTTCTTATCTAGTGTGAACAGATAACTGGATGTACCAGAACATTGTTTATGGATAAAACAGAACATCATATTAAAGCACTTTGAAAGCTCATTACTGTTGATCCGGTTTCAAATCGTATTTTCTGACAGAAGTTATATTGGCTTCCAGATTGACAAGTCAGCAAATATGTTTTTTTTTTTTATGACAGCTAGGGGCTAAACAAATTTTGCCACAGTCAGATGAAATGACTTTCAGTTAATTGAGATCTCAGCTGTCATGTGGTTTCACTCTATGTGTAAATTCCTCTTGGGTTATGAGAGATTGAGTAGGAGGCTGGCTGACCGATTCATATTTAAAGATGGTGGTGGATGTCTAGGTGTCTGACTGATTCCCTTTGCTGTGCCTAGCACTACTCCTTAACTCTAGTCTGGTCTGAAGCATTCGCCTTCAAGGCAGATGTTGCTTGGTCAACCTGGGGTCTTGGTGATGTCATTTCCTCTTCATTATGCATTGGCATGGCAGCACAGTGATGACATCACTTTGGGACAATGAGCCGGTCTGTATACAGGGCCTCATTAAAACCATTCCAGTTTGCTTCTTCTCTGCATGCTGCTCAACTAGTAGTATTGTAATGACCTCTGGTTTGGTTGATTTAATTGTAATGGAACATAGCTGTGTTTATTTGTCTCTTTTGGCTAGTTCATGTAGGACATAATTAAAGTCTTTATTATGCCTGTAGAGCCTGTACCTTATTAGCCCCATGACATTGTCTCTGTGTTCAAGTAGCTTTAAGATAATTACATTTGGTCTCTCTCTATGTGTGTTGAATTCTTGTAGTTCGGTTGATCTCTTTTTAACATGAAGGTTCCCTCCTAATTTCTATAGGGTACTCCACACTAAAGGTGAATAAAGGGAGGTCTCCATTTAATTACTCATACACACATTTTCAATTCCATCCTCTGATTAATATTTGCCTCTGTACTCTGAGTTCATGATTAATTAATGCCAGATGAATCATGCTAATAGTGAAGTCTAACCAAGTCCAATGAGTTTCTATGTAATGCTAATATTATCATCAGAGAATGCCTGAGAGTTGTTTGGACACGTGTCAGAAGAATGCCTGACTGCATTTAACTCAATTTAAATCTCTATTCATTGACGAAAATAGAGTCATCACTGTCAGCGTGCACAGGAAGCGTCACAACCAGAGTTGGAAGTCAAACAAACACACACAGTCGACCGATTCGTGACACGCATCAAATGATCTATTTTCCCCCCATCACGAGGAGAGAAAGCCTAGGAACTGAAAGACCTCAGGTATTACAGATGGTGGGAAGTGAACCATGGTTGTGGGTTTAATCTGATGCATTGACAGTCACCTGAGCCTACAGTCCTATCTCAAGCCAAAGAGTACAACACTCTACAACACAAACACACTCATTAAACAGGCATCATCAATTGATGACAAAGGAGGTACAGAGGCAGAGAGAGAAAGAATGTGTGAACATTAGGAGAATGCATTAGCACATCTGTGCTGATGGAGTTTTAGGTCATCTGCGTGCTTACCGGCTAGAGTTATTACTGTCATCGGTGTAAAGTGTCATTGTAAAAACCATATCATTATGTTCAAGGGATGCTTCGAGATTTTGGCAATGAGGCCCGTTATCTACTTCCTCCAAGTCAGACAAACTAGTAGATACCATTTGTATGTCCTTGTGTACAGTATTTGTCCTTGTGTACACATTTGAAGTAGTTTCAGGCACGGGAGGTTGCTGAGGGGAGGACGGCTCATGATATCAAATCAAATGAAAATGTATTGGTCACATACACGTGGTTAGCAGATGTTAATGCGAGTGTAGTGAAATGCTTGTGCTTCTAGTTCCGACCATGCAGTAATATCTAACAAGTAATCTAACAATTTCACAACAACTACCTTATACACACAAGTGTAAAGGAATGAATAAGTATATGTACATATAAATATATGGATGAGCGATGGCCGAACGGCATAGGCAAGATGCAGTAGATGGTATAGAGCACAGTATATACATATAAGGTGAGTAATGTAGGGTATGTAAACATTATATAAAGTGTCATTGTTTAAAGTGACTCGTGATACATTTATTACATACAATTTTGAATTATTAAAGTGGCTAGAGATTTGAGTCAGTATGCTGGCAGCAGCCACTCAATGTTAGTGATGGCTGTTTAACAGTCTGATGGCCTTGAGATAGAATCTGTTTTTCAGTCTCTCGGTCCCAGCTTTGACCTCGCCTTCTGGATGATAGCGGGGTGAACAGGCAGTGGCTCGGGTGGTTGTTGTCCTTGATGATCTTTTTGGCCTTCCTGTGACATCGGGTGGTGTAGGTGTCCTGGAGGGCAGGTAGTTTGCCCCCGGTGATGCGTTGTGCAGACCTCACTACCCTCTGGAGAGCCTTACGGTTGTGGGCGGAGCAGTTACCGTACCAGGCGGTGATACAGCCCGACAGGATGCTCTCAATTGTACATCTGTAACAGTTTGTGTGTTTTTGGTGACACGCCAAATTTCTTCAGCGTCCTAATAAGGTACGGAACAGAGTAAATGGAATGGCATCAAACACACGGAAACCATGTGTTTGATGTATTTGATACCATTCCACTCATTCCGCTCCAGCCATTACCACGAGCCTGTTCTCCTCAATTAAGGTGCCAGCAACCTCCTGTAGTTTCAGGGATTTGACTAGCATGCTAGCAGATACCCATCATAGTCATGATGAAACTACCTATAACTTCCTTCATACTATACACAGAGACATAACAGTGGTATCCATGAGTTCATCTGATTCTGGGGAAGTAGATAACTGGCCTCATTGCCAAAAGTATTCCTTTAAATTGGACTTTGACATTCTACAGATGGTGGGAAGTGAACCATGGTTGTGAAGCATTCTGTTTATGCTTACCGGGCAAATATGCAGCTGGTTCAGTTGTGTAAACTTTGATCAGACAGCTGTGGAGATGTAATTATCTGTCCCCAGAGGAATCTTAATGTCTCATTGACCCCTCAATAAGCACCCCCCTCTCCAGCTTATCCTAATCCTCCTAACAGACACTCTTTACTGTATCATTGACCCCTCAATAAGCACCCCCCTCTCCAGCTACCTCTCCCCCTACTAACAGCCACTCTTTACTGTATCATTGACCCCTCAATAAGCACCCCCCTCTCCGGCTACCTCTCCCCCTCCTAACAGCCACTCTTTACTGTATCATTGACCCCTCAATAAGCACCCCCCTCTCCAGCTACCTCTCCTCCTCCTAACAGCCACTCTTTACTGTATCATTGACCCCTCTTTAAGCATCATCCTTCCTACCCCTCGTCTCCAGCTTCCTCTCCTCCTCCTAACAGCCCTGTGGTTTGATCACCTGTCTGTGCTGGAGCACACAGAGCAGCTACAGCACTGTACCATAATGTGCACACTCCCAACATGCTCATTGGAAACACGGCGACACCAGTGCCACCTCCATCTCTGCATGCACACCACGACCGCAGCTTCGCTGGGTGATGTGTGATGAGTAACATGTGATGACAGATAATCAATCGTTTTATTTTTTTTTAGCTTTTAGGGAGGCCTATATATAGCGACGGCGCCAATCTAAACTAAGCCAGATATTTCCGTGGGGGTGGCAGAGCTGTGCAGAATCATCTGCCTCAGAGCATTGATGTGTGTGTTTCCTTTTCACACTGTGAATGTATTTTGATGTACAGTAGGCCCTGTATGGTTTTGCTGCAAGTTAATAAACAAAAGCCACACACAGAAACACCCTCAGGGGAAATTACATTTCATTTACTTATTTTTGACCAGTGCCTAATCTGGTTCTGCTTGTTTAAAGGTCCAACGCAGCTTCTCTTTTTTGTTTTATCTCCGTATCAAATCATTTCTGGGTAACAATTAGGTAGCTTTTGACCATTGTTATTGGAAACAAGGAACAAAATTAGCTTCTTAGCAAACTGCAATTTCTCAAGCAAGAATTTTACTAGGACTGTCTGGGAGGGGTCTGAGTGGGAAGGAGAAACCTGAAAACTAGCTGTTATTGGCAGAGAGGTTTTATTGGTCTATTAACTAATTTGATAGTTAATGTGACCAGGCAGGTCAAAACTCCATCCCACCAAAACAGGCTGAAATTTCAGGTGTTCTTGTCAAACAGCTCTTACACTAAAAGAGCATTATCATGATCAATTTCCACAATTTCACAGTATTATTCCAACTTCATAGTGTGGAAATATAAAATACAGGAAATTACGCTTTTGACTGCACTGGGCCTTTAAGTTTAATTTTCTTTCATTTCAAACAGCACCCAACCCCTTCAGACACACATGAGTCATTCAGTTAGAGGATATTAGTGCAGATGGCAGCATGCAACAGTGTCTGGGATGGAACCCATTGAGGTCGAAGATAGTAACACTCTCTCTATGGATACTATGGCCCGGATCTGTTCCCTCAATAAGATATTATCAAATGTAGACTGAAAAGGAGCACTATGCACTCTTGGACTAAAACCAGTACAGCGGCACCTAGTCTGTACATTTCCCAAGCCAAACCCTCTCTATGGTAGAGGCTCTACCGTCACTAAACCTCATCATGAGACTCTCAGCCATGGTATAGTCTGAGGTGTCCCTCCCTACCTGCCGAGACAGGCAGCAATGTTACCTGTTTTAAAAACATCTCTCTATAATTATCAGGTGGGTCCAGTAGTAAATCATCAGCTGCTGAATTGATGTTGGGGAGTGACATGCGGTGCCTTCCTGCCTGGCTGCACGCCTGTTAAATTGGGTCAACATTAACAAGGCCCATGTTGCTGTGCTCTGCACTTCAACGCTGATGCTGAGTCACAGTGACAGGCCTCCGTTACATAAGCACAGAGGATACTCTGGAGCCAGCCATGCTTTAAATGCCTCACTTTTTACATTGGCATGGATGGTGTCCTCCCCCTGTTTTTAAGAGGCCTCCACAATGTCAATGTTACACAACATACTATACTAGCTAAAGCATACTTCATACAGAGATGCAGTTGTCACACCCGCAGACAACATCTTCCGGGCAGAGGAATAACTGTGTTCACTGTGTTTTAAGAAGTGTTATTTGCATGATTTATCCATGAGATGTTTGTCTAGATAGATATGTTAGGTTGAAAACAGTAGCATTGTTAGAGATACTGTGGAAACTTGATACAAAACAGTCGCAACATTTCAAAAACGTATTTGGTGTCCTGTGATCACACCTGGTTGCCAGTAAACTTGCCAGTGGACCTCATACTGGACACGGTAGTATAAAAGTCTGGGGAATTGATTTTTGAGCATTTTTGTTGGGTGGCTCAAGTAGAAAATGTAATCCGAATGCTGGAGAGGGCTGTTGATTTTTCATGAAACAATTTTTTTTCATATTAGCAGAAAGTTTTGTTCTTCTAACAGTAAGAGTATATAGAAGAACATCTGGATTTTCCCTTGTTAATTTCTGCATGCCCTCCATTAAACCTTGGGAATAGACCACCTGGTAGACACATTAAAGTATACAGTATAATATATGCATACGGTAGCAGTCTGTTGTGATTGGTTGTGACAACATGTACCACAGGTAATGACTGTTACACAGCAGGCCAGCGGTACCGGATAGAATGCTTCAAGGCTGTCACATGATGTCACAAACTGTTTTAATCGTTTTTGGCATTCGTTAAGGAAGCACATAGACCCAGTCGGTATTAGATAGACCATCGCAACCATGCCTGCCTGTAGGGGAAACAACCTGTTACCCCATTGTCTCACAGAAGAAAACTTCATCTTTTTCAAACACAATTGCTTGTTTTAGTCAATTACAAAACTACACTTAAGAAAAGTACAACATGTCTAAAGATGACTTTCAACATTGCTTGTTCCCTAGTGTTCCCACTACTTAGAAAAACATAATATTGTAGCGCTTCCCTCACCCCTTTTCATGACGGTGTTAGCAGCCACTTGTGAGTGAGTCCTAGCTAGCTACCAACCGGAACATTAAGCTAGCCAAGACCAACAACAACACAAACGGACTATAAAGCTACAAGTAGTGAGTGGAGTTACAAACGGACTGTACTAAACAAGTTAAATGTCTTACCTGTGATGAAATGTTTTCCACACACACAGCTACGTGTAGCCTACTTGGACACCAGGTCCCCACATTTCCCATTCTACCACACCGAATAGCCTGAAGACACAGGGCTCTTCTTGCAGTCTCTATTTCCCTATGTGGGAGAATTGTGAACCGTAGGTCGTTATTTTGACCTGGCTACGTGTACATTGAACAACACAGCAGATTTTCAGCATGTTTTGTTATTTCTGTATAGCAAAAAAATCTAGTTGTGGGCTATTTGTGTGCAACATATTACTAGCAAGATAATGCTTGCATTAGTGCAAGGTAGTTAAACATGTAAGCAATGAAAGTTGTCAAAACATGATAAATGTTTTATTTGGATGAGAGAGACAAGAGAGGGAAGTGTGAATAACAGATGGACAGATAGACCTGTAGAGAGAGAAAGAGAGAGAGGATGGGAGAGAGAGGATGAGAGAAAGAGAGATGATGTTGCTCCTGTGCAGTCTGAAACCAAACAAGTGACATTAAAGTGCTGTGACCTGTGAGGGCATTTCCCCTGCCTAAATATAGCTATCTGTGATGCTGCGCAATGTGAGCACTGCCAGGCCCAAGGCCGTGCCGCTCGTCTGACCTCTCGCTGGTCCGGAGACCTCTCCTCCATATTCCCCCAGAGCACGTGACCCTTTCCTGGCCTCCAGACATTCCCCTTCCTATCAGCAGGATAGCTGAGCTGTAGTGAACAGCCTGGCGCGTGATGCGTCCCTGATGGGGCAGATATAGGAGGAGGGAGATGGGGGAAGGAGGGAGGGAGTCAGAGGTTTTGAGGTCGGATCCTTTTATGTCTCATATATGCATAATGCACAGCTCAGTGGGTGCTCTCTATAACGTAATGTTCCATTTAATATACATCTTCTTTGTTTCGCATGGATACGTATGGGTAGTCAAGAGGAGAACATCCTGATTTGAGAGCAGAGCTCACTCTGATTTATTTTCTTTCATAGTCCTCCTTTGCAGCCCTTTGCCCTTTCATTAAGCTATTTATGTTGATCATAATAATCATGTAATAATGTCTATTTTTAGCGCAAAATGTTGAATTTAGAAGTGCTAAATGTGAAGATCTGTAATCTGCAGTGGACATTCTCTACTTTGAATTGCCTATCCGCCCCCTCAGAATAATCATGTTTGTTATGGATGGAAAACATTGTCATTATATTCTTCCTGCACACAATATACTGTGTGTTTTTTGGGGAGGCCATATTGTACCACCAGCAATGGCAGAATGCAAAATAAATACCTTACAGTCAGGGAGGAATTATGGGTGGAAAGTTTGAAAATAATTCATTACATCGAGGTAGACACAACTTTTTGCCAGGCAGATGAGACGAGGTCAGAGTCGGGACTCGGAATCTATAGTATTCATATCATTTTTCATAAAGCTTTCATGATAGTTTATTAAATGGCCCTGGTGGGGGTTTAAAAATCACTTTGCAAATAAGGTTATACTTTCCCATTCCAAAACAGCTCTCATTGGATGGGGATTTTAACCACGTCTTCCCATGGGTTAGAGTTATTGCAGATTGGGGCAGAGAGGGAAACTGGTAATTCATAGAGAAAATATAGCATCCTCTCATCTTTTAAATAAATATATGTGGCAAAGAAACCTGTGCTCTAGCTCCCTTTGTCCCTGCAGCTGTGACAAGAACAGTAAAGTTACAAAAAAATCGCACCACCAAAATCATATTTTAACTCTACACTCTTAGTAAAAAAGGGTTCCAAAAGGGTTATTTGCCTGTCCCCATTAGATGACCCTTTTTGGTTCTAGGTAGAACCCTTTTAGGTTTCATGTAAAACCCTTTGTAGCAAGGGTTCTACATGGAACTGAAAAGGGTTCTACCTGGAACCAAAAGGGTTTCTGCAAAGGGTTTTCCTATGGGGACAGCCAAATAACCCTTTTAGGTCATAGATAGCAGCTTTCTTCTAAGAGTGTAGGCTTACCTAACATACAACCTAACACATCTGAATAACAAGATGAGAGTGGAAGTGATTACACAAACACATACTGTAGTGCGTAGTGAGTTAGGCTAATGCAACAGAAAGTGGCGTGGGTGTAGATACTTAGTGTAGAGAAAATCCCTTTTGTCACTATAGAGAAGACTTGTTGTAAAAAAAATGTGGTTTTGTATGTGAGTAAAATAGATGCATGTGGTGATTCAGTACACACAGGGTGGTGCGTTTATTTACCACGTCCCTCAAACAGCTTGGGGAATGGACTGTAATAACATGTCATCAACCTGACACAACACGTCTTCAACACATAAGCTATAAACTTTTGTTGCATGTTAGCTATAGGCACAAAGGGCTTGAGATTATTATTAACCTTAAAAATCACATTCCATTTGGCTCCAAACCTTCTAAAACTTTCCAAGCAAACAGACTTTCCTGTGAATAGTATTTTTTGGTTTGTGGGGAACAATCCTCTCTCTGCATGAAAGACAAAGCTTCACGCACCAACAAGACACAATGACAGTCAGATCTATTCAAGTGTGACATGAGAGGTTATGTGGCTGTGTAACAGTGGCAAGAACATCAATTGGAACCATTGAATTGAAAATGCTGTTCTATTCCCCGAAATGAAAGGTATTGTACCAAAAAGTAGAATATGATTAGTTCAGTTCCTGCATGTCCTGAGTCTTCCCATAATACTGAGATTTAATTCAGCCAAAGTGCATTATTAATCCTCTAAAAGGCATCCTCGAGCAGTACCATTCTCCACACTCGTCCACTTGGCACCCCTATAGTGCATGCTGTCTGCCTCTATAGAAGTGATTTGAATAACTTCTATGGAGAATTACAGTAGAGCAGAACGGCTGGCCCTTAAAATGGATAAAATCTATAACATGCATGTCAATCTCTCCTGGTTTAAACACAGTAAGTCTAAGTCTTTTTAGCAGAATAATGAGTAACCCTGGCAATAGGTCCTTCAGAACAGGGTCCCCCCCACCTAACTCATCAACAATCTTTAATTATTTGAATCAGCGGTGTAATGCTAGGACAAAAAGCTAACTGTACATCCAGGCGGGGCCAGGCGACCGAGTTTGGGAAACCCTGCCTCAAGAGACCCCAAAGCCTACACCAACCCAATATGGTTATCACAGATCACACGGGTAAATAATGGAACCCAAAGTGCAGCGTGAGCTGACCTTGGACGGAAACATCGCAGCACAGGATGGGATTCCACAAATAACCAGCCAGGACATTGATTCCTGTTAGTCAGAGAGGGGGAGGGGGGGGACAGATTTTTTTCACAGTGGCAGTTTGATTAACTGCACTTTCTATCACTCCCAGGCATGGCAAATACAATATGGCCTGGCCTGGCAGGTGTTATCAGCCAGCCATGTATCAGTGCCTTTTAAGAGCTCTGTCACGGAGTAATTAAAAGCTACTGCGTTTGGACCTCTGGTGCTCAAATAGAGATAACCAGCTCATTGCTGCTCTATTGGGTTAACGCTCCCAGTGGCACTCGGTCCATCAGATGTGGTGTTTAGCATTGAATCCTGTGAATTGGAAATAAACCCTTTACAATATTGTTGCAATTGAACAAGTTGAGGAGACTAAACTGCTTGGTGTAACCCTAGATTGCAAACTGACATGGTCAAAACATATAGATGCAACGGTAGCTAAGATAATAATCACAATTGGTGGAGTGCTTATATTTGTCGTATTTCACGTGTGAATTGGAAATGTGTTTTTTGGCATATCCCACTTCCCCTGACAGTGGGGTCAGAGCCAGGGATCAGCCATTATTGACGGCGACCCTAGAGCAATAAGGGTTAATTGACTTTCTCAAGGGCACATTTCAACTTGTTGACGTGTGGATTTGAACCAGCGACCTTTCGATTACTGGACGAATGCTCTTAACTGCCAGGCGACCTGCCAGAGAGGTCTGTCTGTGAAACAACGCTGCTCTGCTTTCTTGACATCACAATCAACTTAACAAGTCCTATCGGCCTTAGTTGTATTACACTTGGACTAGTTCCACAAAGAGGGACATAGGCAAATTACAGTTGGCCCAGAACAGAGCAGCACGACTGGCCCTTAAATGTACACAGAGATCCGTAATGCATGTCAATCTCTCCTGGCTCAAAGTAGAGGAGAGATTGACTGCATAACTATTTGTCTTTGTGAGAGGTATTGACAATGTCGAAAGCACCGAGCTGTCTGTTCAAAAGACTAGCACACAGCTCAGACACCCATACACACCCCACCAGGGGTCTTTTCACAGTCCCCAAGTCCAGAACAGACTCTGGTAAACGCACAGTACTTCACAGAGCCATGACTAAATGGAGCTCTCTTCCACATCAAGTAACTCAGGTGAGCCGTACAATCAGATTTATAAAACAGATAAAACAACACCTCATGGTACATCGCAGACTGTGAAGAGACACCCGTACACACACAAATACACATACACACACACTAACACACTCACTCTACACACACACATTCTAATGTTGTGGTATTGTGGATTTTATATTGTACATTTATATTACATTAATAATGTAATAATGTCTTGTATGATGTATTGTGTTATTGATGATGTAGCCTGTTGTTGTGTTTTGATGTGATGTAACTGTTTAAACCCTGTTTGGACCCCAGGAAGAGTACCTGCTGTCTTGGCAGCAGCTAATGGGGATCCTAATAAATACTAAATGCTAAATGAGGCCACTTTGGACTGTGTGTACTTACTTACTTACTTACTTACTTACTTCCTCGAGGGCTGTGTGTACTTACTTACTTCCTCGAGGGCTGTGTGTACTTACTTTCTTACTTACTAACTTACTTCCTCAAGGGCTGTGTGTACTTACTTACTTACTTACTTCCTCGAGGGCTGTGTGTACTTACTTTCTTACTTACTAACTTACTTCCTCGAGGGCTGTGTGTACTTACTTTCTTACTTACTTCCTCGAGGGCTGTGTGTACTTACTTTCTTACTTACTAACTTACTTCCTCGAGGGCTGTGTGTACTTACTTACTTACTTCCTCGAGGGCTGTGTGTACTTACTTTCTTACTTACTAACTTACTTCCTCGAGGGCTGTGTGTTTGTAGACGCTCATTGAGTTCATTGTTATTGTTCTTTCATTCATTTGGTTCTTTTAACTTTGTGCTCAGATGTATTTCTACTCTTATATTTATTTGTGAAAGTGGCGCCTGCTGGCAACTTCGCAGCAGTCTGTCATAGTTCCCCGAAATGCTTACAAAAGCGTCCCCTCTAATTACATGAGAGCAGAGATTGGGCTATAGAAAGTGACACTATCTAGCCAGCTCTTGCTGGAGGATATTCCAAAGCCACACACGAATCGGAACTCCATGCTGACCACTTACATGAAGATAAATGATTAAATTCAATCACGACCAGTGACATTGTCATAAAGTATACCACCCCCATGTATTGCACCCACAGAGTAGGGTGTTTTTGCTCTAACTGAAGGACAGCACTTCCATACAAGTAACCTGAGTATGTGGTATATAGTGTACATTGGTTTATGTATGTATGTATTGCCTCAAAAATGGAATTACTCCTCCCTCTAAACTGACTCATGTATACAGTGTGTGTTATACTCTTATATTCCTGAGAGGTTAGGTCGTATGTTATCTTTTCAAGGGCACCTAGCTGTGGTTGTTAGGTAGTATTAGGCACAATGGATACCTGATTGAACAGTCATCTTACAATTGATTTTCTGTTTGCAAGTAGTCTGGACATTTGTGCCAGTATGCTTGGTCTCCAGTTGTTTGATGAACAACATTTCTCTGCTTCTCCCTCCAGTCTTCATAGATCAGAACACCATACTGTACAGATGTAGGATCTTAATTTTAACCAGTTTTAATACAGCAGGAAAAGAATCCAGCAGCAACAGTAAATGTGAATTATTATGTGGATTATAACTAATGAAAATGTGTGTAGGGGTTGATACATTTTTCATAAGGGCAAATCAAGTCTGAAATTTCTAAATGGAAATAAACTTCAGAAACCTTTTTAAACCTCAAACAAAAAGTTATCCTGCAACAGGGTGATCAAATTAAGATCCTACATCTGTATGTTATGGATTTGTCCCTACTTCATGTCAGTAGCCCCCTACCAATCTATTCTATTTTAGAGCGACTCCCTAAGGAGGTAGGGGAAAAGTGCCCCACAGAAACAATAATGTACAGAAACCCCTAGACTAGATATCTGGTGAACCCACCTGGCAGACTGTGATGTATGTGGGGAGCCACAGGTCATCAAAATATGGAGGCTCGCACCTTTCTTCATGATTCATGATGCTACTCCCTTCACAGCGTGTGAGGGGGTAGGGGGAACAGGGGGAAGAACACACCACGTAGCCTAAAATAATTGCTATGCTGCTGTGCTATTGGTGCTGAATCACTCACCTAGGTTTTATCTCCACAGCAGAACTGTAAAGAAACTAACTCATACATGCATCATTTGAACGCTAATTGGAAAAGGGTGATTAGCTGTTGGAACTCTCTTCAGCAAGAAAACTATGATTTTTTTTCTGGTTGTTTATGCTTTACGAATAAGGCTATAGGCATACATGCTGGACATAGCGTACTGTATGAATCAGAATGCAGCACTGTTCCACCTCACACATTTAAATGCACATTGCAATCTCTCCTCTGTGTAATGACACCACCTAGGAGGCCACCAAACATTAAAGGCAACAGCTAGCCACCCTATATGGTAGCAAATTGCTGTATGTTTTGGGCACATTTGAGGCAAAATGGATCATATTCAGTTCAGACAACATTCCAATAATCACTGACGAAGTCATCCAAAGACCTATAGCGTTATTTATCGCTCATGTCAGAACAATGTGTGTTTATCACAAACCATCTACTTCTGCTGCTTATTCTGCTTATTTATTAATTTATTTGATATAGGCACTGAAACAATTACAACATTGACACATTTAATCATCATCAGCAGTCAGATGCATTGCACCATAATGCTTTTCTTACGCTAATATACCGTAGCCGTCCCTGCATGAGATTGGAAGATTAAAGAGATAATCTACATTGGGGAGGGGAAAAGAGAAGTGCAAATTAATGAGATTAAAATCAGATATGTATTTGATGTTTTAATACTTAAAGACTGACTCCAGCCATTTTTTTACTTTCCTGTTAAAGTAGGCCATTCAAGGAGTTGGTCTGATGGTGCCCTCTGATGTCACTGGCCTCCCCTCTTGCTTACAGGAAATTTAGAGTACCACATTATGAGTCATAATACCCATAAAACCTAGCGGTCAAACACAGAAATGGTTCCAATAGTTTTTTCCCCGTGTTTGACCGCTAGGTTTTATGGGTATTATGATGACAACACTGTGGTGCTCTACACTCTTAGAAAAAAGGGTTTCAAAAGGGTGCTTCAGCTGTCCCCATAGGAGAACCCTCTGTAGAAAAGGTTCTACATACAACCCAAAAGGGTTCTACCTGGAACCAAAAAGGGTTTTTGAAAGGGTTCTCCTATGGGGACATCTGAAGAACCCTTTAATGTTCTAGATAGAACAAAATTTGCTAAGAGCGTAAACCGAACTCAACCCAATTGAGTTTGTTTGGGATGAGTTGGATCGCAGAGTGAAGGAAAAGCAGCCAACAAGTGCTCAGCATATGTAGGAACTCCTCCTCCGTTGGAAAAGCATTCCTCATGAAGCTGGTTGAGAGAATGTCAAGAGTGTGCAAAGCTGTCATCAAGGGAAAGGGTGGCTACTTTGAAGAATCTCAAATATATTTTGATTTGTTTAACACTTTTTTGGTTACTACATGATTCCGTATGTGTTATTTCAAAGTCTTGATGTCTTCACTATTATTCTACAATGTAGAAAATAGTAAAAATAGAAAAAAAACCTTGAATGAGTAGGTGTGTCCAAACTTTTGGCTGATACTGTATTTGGTCATCAATGGACATGTGTGCAGACACTTGGGCAGACTGTTACTGATTTTGCCATAAGTAGAGGGCAGTATGTGTTCGGAGGAGTCACTGCGATCTGGATATCAAGATGGCGCCGGAGGAGATGGCTGCCGTTTTACGGTCTCCAAACCAATTGTGCTATTGTGTGTGTGTTTTTGCATTATTATTTTGTACGTAATGTTTCTGCCACCATCTCCTATGACCGCAAAGAGATTCTAGATATCAGGACAGCGATTACCACCCCCTCGTACTGGAAGAAGATTTTTTCTTTAACGAGTCGGATACAAAGGATTTACTTCAGACATCCAACAAGGCCCAAATACCTGTGATTCGCAGGAGAAAGAGACGGAGATATTGGGGACGTAGGTTGGGGTGACTTGTAAGGATCCGACGGCGAGTGGGTAATCTGCCTCTACCATCAGTACTATTAGCCAACGTACAATCATAGGATAACAAAATAGAATAATCCTACCAACGGGACATTAAAAACTGTAATATCTTATGTTTTACCGAGTTGTGGCTGAACGACGACATGGATAACATACAGCTGGCGGGTTTAACGCTGCATCAGCAAGATAGAACAGCCGCCTCCAGTAAGACAAAGGGTGGTGGTCTGTGTATATTTAAATCAAATCAAATCAAATTGTATTGGTCACATACACATGGTTAGCAGATGTTAATGGAAGTGTAGTAAAATGCTTGTGCTTCTAGTTCCGACCATGAAGTAATATCTAACAAGTAATCTAACAATTACACAACAACTACCTTATACACAAGTGTAAAGGAATGAATAAGAATATGTACATATAAACATATGGATGAGCGATGGCCGTGTGGCATAGGCAAGATGCAGTAGATGGTATAGAGCACAGTATATACATATAAGGTGAGTAATGTAGGGTATGTAAACATTATATAAAGTGTCATTGTTTAAAGTGGCTAGTGATACATTTATTACATCCAATTTTGAATTATTAAAGTGGCTAGAGATTTGAGTCAGTATGTTGGCAGCAGCCACTCAATGTTAGTGATGGCTGTTTAACAGTCTGATGGCCTAGAATCTGTTTTTCAGTCTCTCGGTCCCAGCTTTGATGCACCTGTACTGACCTCGCCTTCTGGATGATAGCGGTGTGAACAGGCAGTGGCTCGGGTGGTTGTTGTCCTTGATGATCTTTTGGCCTTCCTGTGATGCGTTGTGCAGACCTCACTAACCTCTGGAGAGCCTTACGGTTTTAGGCGGGGCAGTTGCCGTACCAGGTGGTGATATAGCCCGACAGAATGCTCTCAATTGTGCATCTGTAAAAGTTTGAGTGTTTTCGGTGACAAGCCAAATTTCTTCAGCCTCCTGAGGTTCAAGAGGCGCTGTTACGCCTTCTTCACCACGCTGTCTGTGTGGGTGGACCATTTCAGTTTGTCCGTGATGTGTACGCTGAGGAATTTAAAACTTTCCACCTTCTCCACTACTGTCCCGTCAATGTGGATGGGGGGGATGCTCCCTCTGCTGTTTCCTGAAGTCCACGATCATCTCCTTTGTTTTATTGACATTGATTGTGAGGTTATTTTCCTGACACCACACTCCGAGGGTCCTCACCTCCTCCCTGTAGGCCGTCTCGTCGTTGTTGGTAATCAAGCCTAACACTGCAGTGTCGTCTGCAAACTTGATGATTGAGTTGGAGGCGTGCATGGCCACGCAGTCATGGGTGAACAGGGAGTACAGGAGAGGGCTGAGAACGCACCCTTGTGGGACCCCAGTGTTGAGGATCAGCGGGGTGGAGATGTTGTTTCCTACCCTCACCACCTGGGGGCGGCCCGTCAGAAAGTCCAGGACCCAGTTGCATAGGGCGGGGTCGAGACCCAGGGTCTCGAGCTTAATGACAAGGTTGGAGGGTACTATGGTTTTAAATGCTGAGCTGTAATCGATGAACAGCATTCTTACATAGGTATTCCTCTCTTTAAGCAATAAGGCCCGAGGTGGTGTGGTATATGGCCAATATACCAAGGTTAACCTCTAACGAGTCACCCTCCCGGATCCGGGATCCTCCTCGTCAAAAAAGCTGACTAGCATAGCCTAGCCTAACGCGACAGGGATATCATATAATATAATTTCATGAAATCACAAGTCCAATACAGCAAATGAAAGATAAACATCTTGTGAATCCAGCCATCATTTCCGATTTTTAAAATGTTTTACAGCGAAAACACAATATATATTTATATTAGCTCACCACAATAGCCAAACACACAACGCCATTTATTCACCGCAAAGGTAGCTTTCACAAAACCCCCAAATAGAGATAAAATGAATCACTAACCTTGAACAACTTCATCAGATGACAGTCTTATAACATCATGTTATACAATACATTTATGTTTTGTTCGAAAATGTGCATATTTAGAGGTACAAATCCTGGTTTTACATTGTGAATATGTAGCCATGATGCACCAAATTGTCCGGAGATATTTTGGACAGTCACGTAATCTAACCAAAGACCTCATCATAAACTTTACTAAAAAATACATGTTGTACAGCAAATGAAAGATACACTGGTTCTTAATGCAACCGCTGTGTTAGATTAAAAAAAATATCTTTAGTACAACATACAGCATGCAATATTGTGAGACAGCGCTCACCTATTCTCCGCCTTGTTGGAGCCAACATATTCCACAAAAATACGAAATAACATCATAAATATTCTCTTACTTTTGATGGTTTTCCATCAGAATGTTGTGCAAGGAGTCCTAGTTCCAGAATAAATTGTTGTTTTGTTTTAGAATGTCCATTTCTTCTGTCGAATTAGCAACTTTGGCTAGCCATGTGGAGGGCACATGTCCAAGAAATCTTTGCGCCTGGAACGAAAAATTCCAAAATTCCCAATAAACGTCGAATAAACTGGTCAAACTCGGTTGAAAATCCTACTTTATGATGTTCTTCTCATATGTTTCCAATAAAATCAGAGCCGGAGCATTTCGTCGTGTATACCTAACACTTTTCAGAAGACACTGTCAGGTTCCCTGGTGCGCAGTTGAATACTGACAAAAGAGCGGACCTGTCACTCCAAAAGCTCTCATTCGGTCTCACATCAAGCTAGACACCCCATTCAACATTCTACTGCCTGTTGACATCTAGTGGAAGGCGTATGAAGTGCATACAGATCCATAAATATAAGCCAGTTGAATAGGCAGGCCCTGACACAGAGCACCATTTTCAGAATTTTCACTTCCTGTTTGGAAGTTTGCTGCCAAATGAGTTCTGTTTTACTTACAGATATAATTCAAACCGTTTTAGAAACTTCAGAGTGTTTTCTATCCAATAGTAATAATAATATGCATATTGTATGATCTAGAACAGAGTACGAGGCCGTTTAATTTGGGCACGATTTTTTCCCAAAGTGAAAACAGCACCCCCTATTAAGAAGAATTAAGGGCTGCTGTTCTTATGCACGACGCAACGCAGAGTGCTAGGACACAGCCCTTAGCAGTGGTATATCGGTCATATATCACCAACCCCAGAGGTGCCTTATTGCTATAATAAACTGGTTACCAACGTAATTAGAACAATAAAAATACATGTTTTGCCATACCCATGGTATACGGTCTGATATACCACGGCTTTCAACCAATCAGCATTCAGAGCTCGAACCACCCAGTTTATAATTGTAAACTACAGCTGGTGCACAAAATCTAATAGTAAGGAAGTTGGAGTATCTCATGATAAGCTGTAGAACACACTATTTACCAAAGAGAGTTTTCATCTATATCCTTTGTAGCTGTCTATTTACCACCACAAACCGATTCTGGCGCTAAGACCGGACTAAAAAAGCTGTATGCGGCCATAAGCAAACAGGAAAACACACATCCAGAGGCGACACTCCTAGTGGCCGGGGACTTTAATGAAGGGAAACTTAAATCCGTTTTACAAAATTTCTACCAGCATGTTAAATGTGCAACCAGAAGAAAAAAAACTTTGGACCACCTTTACTCCACACACAGAGATACATACAAAGCTCTCCCTCACCCTCCATTTGGCAAATCTGACCATAATTCTATCCTCTTGATTCCTGCTTACAAGCAAAAACTAAAGCAGGAAGCACCAGTGACTCAGTCAATAAAGAAGTGGTCAGATGATGCAGATGCTAAGCTACAGGACTGTTTTGCTAGCACAGACTGGAATATGTCCCGGGATTCTTCCGATAGCATTGAGAAGTACACCACATTAGTCACTGGCTTCCTCAATAAGTGCACTGATGACGTAGTCCCCACAGTCACTGTACGTACATACCCCAACCAGAAGCCATGGATTACAGGCAACATCCGCACTGAGCTAAAAGGTAGAGCTGCTGCTTTCAAGGAGCGGGACTCTAACCCGGAAGCTTATACGAAATCCCCCTACGCCCTCCGACGAACCATCAAACCAGCAAGGCGTCAATACAGGACTAAGATTCATACTACACGGGCTCTGACACTCGTTGGATGTGGCAGGGCTTGCAAACTATTACAGACTACAAAGGGAAGCAACACTGAAGCATGCATGAGAGCATCAATTGTTCCGTACGACTTTGTGATCAAGCTCTCCGTAGGCGACGTGAGTAAGACCTTGAAACAGGTCAACATTCACAAGGCCGCAGGGCCAGACAGATTACCAGGATATGTATGCCAAGCATGCGCTGATCAACTGGCAAGTGTCTTCACTGACATTTTAACCTGTCTGTAATACCAACATGTTTCAAGCAGACCACCATTGTCCCTGTGCCCAAGCACACTAAGGTAACCTGCCTAAATGACTACCGACCCGTAGCACTCACATCTGTAGCCATGAAGTGCTTTGAAAGGCTGGTCATGGCACACATCACCACCATTATCCCAGAAACCCTAGACCCACTCCAATTTGCATACTGCCACAACAGATCCACAGATGATGCAATCTCTATTGCACTCCACACTGCCCTTTCCCGCCTGGACTAAAGGAACACCTATGTGAGAATGCTATTCATTGACTACAGCTCAGCGTTCAACACCATAGTGCCCTCAAAGCTCATCACTAAGCTTACGACCCAGGGACTAAACACCTCCCTCTGCAACTGGTGGTAAGGGTAGGTAACAACACATCCGCCACGCTGATCCTCAACACAGGGGCCCCTCAGGGGTGTGTGCTCAGTCCTCTCCTGTACTCCCTGTTCACTCATGACTGCATGGCCAGGCATGACTCCAACGCCATCATTATGTTTGCCGATGACACAACAGTGGTAGGCCTGATGACCGACAACGATGAGACAGCCTATAGGAAGGTCATCAGAGACCTGACCGTGTGGTGCCAGGATAACAACCTCTCCCTCAATGTGATCAAAACAAAGGAGATGATTGTGGACTACAGGAAAAAGAGGCCCGAGCACGCCCCCATTCTCATCGACGGGGCTGCAGGGGAGCAGGTTGAGAGCTTCAAGTCCCTTGGTGTCCACGTCACCAACAAACTAACATGGTCCAAACACACCAAGACAGTCGCGAAGAGGGCACGGCAAAGCCTATTCCCCCTCAGGAGACTGAAAAGATTTGGCATGGGTCCTCAGATCCTCAAAAAGTTATACAGCTGCACCATTGAGAGCGTCACTGCCTGGTATGGCAACTGCTCGGCCTCTGACCGCAAGGCACTACAGAGGCTATGTGTACGGCCCAGTACATCACTGGGGCCAAGCTTCCTGCCATCCAGGACCTCTTTACCAGGCAGTGTCAGAGGAAGGCCCTACAAATTGTCAAAGATCCCAGCCACCCACCCTAGTCATAGACTTTTCTCTCTGCTACCACATTGTACCGTTGCGCCAAGTCTAGGTCCAAAAGGCTTCTTAATATTAACAGCTTCTATCCCCAAGCCGTAAGACTCCTGAACATCTAATCAAATGGCTACCTGGACTATTTGCATTGTCTCCCCCTTTTACGCTGCTACTACTCTCTGTTTATTATGTATGCATACTGTCGTCACTTTAACTCTACCTACATGTACATATTACCTCAATTACCTCGACTGACCTGAGGCCCCGCACATTGACTCTGTACCGATAGCCCCTGTATATAGCCTTGCTACTGTAATTTTACTGCTGCTCTTTAATTATTTTTTACTTATCTATTTTTTACTTAACACTTATTTTTCTTAAAACTGCATTGTTGGTTAAGGGCTTGTAAGTAAGAATTTCATGGTAAGGTCTACACCTGTTGTATTCGGCGCATGTGACAAATACATCTTGATTTGATTTGATTTTAATGACGGCGCAGCATCCACACTCCATCCAAACTCCACAGTAGCTGAAGACCGAGGCTCAGTTCTCACTGATGTAGTAAAAGAAACCATCAGAATTGGAGGTACTCAACCCATCAATGGAAGAAATGTGGAACTTAGCTTTATAGGCCAATGTTTACTCATATGTTAGGTTAATAGATATCATGGAAAAACAGCTTAGACCTACAGGGGTTAAGGACAAGGTGATAATTGTTTTACCATTGTGTGGTCTCAGGCCAAAGTTCCCTCATTTTGAAAAATGAATGGATGAAGCTATGTATGTAGCATTGGTAACAGGATTTTCCTCCGATATGTTTTTTCTTCTTCTCTGACTAGGTGGACAAAAGATTTACTGTAGACGAGTTGTCAAACATGTCGTGACACTCCGAGAGGTTTGTTTGTTTAGAAGGTCCTGTCATAGAATTAGAATTTTACAAGGTTCTATAATTTTGGTGACAAGGCTCTTCTGACTCTCATTGATGGATGCTCTTGTGCAGTTTGTGCCCAAAATCAACACCAGAGGGATTGCGCAATAGCATAAACCTCTTATCGCATCAAAGTAAAAATAGGCAACAACTAATTGTAAGCTGTCTTGACTTCCCCATTGACATGTTTATATTTGCTTGTGAGAACCACAACCCAGAGCTATATGACTGAGAACACCCAATACACGTTTAGTAGGCTCAATCCATACAAGATCTCCAGGAAAAAAATCCTGTGATGAACGCTGCATAATGCCTTGTGTCCAAAACAGACCTACAGTATTTTTAACCATATTTTCAGGATGTCATTTTCATTGCATTGCTCTGGGGCTTCTTTCTGTGTGTGGCAGAGTAAATTTAGCTCGTTCATCATCGCTGTACCCTACACTGCTAATAAATCTTGCCCACGGCATGCCTTGGGGACAGGAGTCCAGGTCTTAGGTTGCACCTGCAAGGTGGGCCTAGGACTCCCAAAGAAAATCCAAAATGCAATATGGAAATGGTGAATATTGGAAAACATGGTTGATGAGATGCTGTGGTTATCTTTGTGGCCCCGATCGAGATTTCAGATTAATCTTCCTTAAAACACAATGGTGGAATAATGAAATAACATTAGCATTTGTTTTATTTCTTTAGTTTGATTTTGACTGAGCGTGCTATTGTTTTTCTCTGACTCAATGCACTGTGCATCAAGCCGACATTGACACGTTCAAACAAATGACTGAATTCATTGACTTCTTCCTGTCTTTTTTCTCTCTGTTTATAGTAGGTCGACTTTTTCTCTCTTTCAACCAATCTTGCCAAGGACTTTGCCAATATAATGAGGGGTCATACTTCAAGTGGCCAGGATGACATTATGACAAATTGAGCACTTGTACTTTGCTTAAAGGTCCAATGCAGCTGTTCTTATCTCAATATGAAATCATTTCTAGGTAACAATTAAGTACCTTACTGTGAATGTTTCAATTAAAATGGTCAAAAATAAATAAAAATAGCTTCTTAGAAAAGAGCAATTTCTCAAGCAAGTATTTAGCTTGGACTGTCTGTGAGTGGTTTGAGTGGAGAGGGAAAAACAGAAAATTAGCTGGTTTTGGCAGAGTTTTGGAACTCTCATTGTAATTGGTCAATTAACTAATTTACCCAATGGTGATGTTACGATGGATGGGCATAAACTCCCTCCCACCAAAACAAGCTGAAAGTTTAGTCTTTTCAAACAGCTCAAAAAGCAAGTTCAGCTTTATCACAGTGCCTTTCCTCTCTCTAAAGATCTAATTTAACCGTACTATATATAATAATATATATAATATGAATATGAATATATATGAATATGAATATATGAATAGCGTGTAAATACAATACTTTTTTGTCTCTTTGTCTTTCCAATATATAACTCTTATTTTTATTTTATGTAATATCTTATGTTGTTCTTGAGTTAAAACTGTTCTGTACTTTGTCATGTATTTGTACGTTTTATGTGGACCCCAGGAAGAGTAGCTGTTGCATATGCAGTAGCTAATAGCGATCCTAATAAACTAAACTAAACACTAAAAGGACATCATAATTTTCACAATTTCACAGTATTATTCCAACCTCATAGTGTGGAGATATAAATAAAACACCGAAAAAATGTTTTGGACTGCACTGGGCCTTTAAAATAAATACGGCCTATGGCAGGGGTAGTAAGCAACTAGATTCAGCTACTGGTCGATTTTTGTCGGAGCAGATGGTAGGGGTTGGGGGGCGGAACATAATTATAATCATTTGTACACATTGTGGTCAATGAAGCATTGATGACATTGAGACATGATCACATACTGTATGTCTATATTTTTATTGGTGGGAATACTTGGGAACAGATTTCCAAATTAAACAATTTTTTTGCTGAATTCATGGTGATTTTACAGTCTTTTTTTGACCAAAATCTAACATCTACATTTTTATCTATATTGTTTTTCTAAAAACTGTGGGGGGAACAAAAAAAAGAATCACTTGCGGACCGGTTTTGGCCCCAAGGCCGACTGTTGCCGACCCCTGACCTATGGAATAGTAATGAGCTGAAAAGGTCCCACTAGGTTGCAGACTTTTTCCATCTGGTGTCCAGAATATAGGCCAATCACATGCAGTGATGTTTGCCAGAACGCTGGCCAATTTACTCACTTTTAATTGACCCTGAAAGACTCCCACTAAAGGCATTGGATATCAGCCTTTCAGACTAATGATGATAATAATAATAATGAGTTGATTAATAATTGACAAGATTAGAAGAAAAAGGGATAAGCTGAAATATTGCAGACTGAGCTTTTCACTGTGTAAATGTTTAACACCAAAACCCTAAAAGTCTTTTATCGTTCTGGGCATGGACATGGGGCGGCAGGTAGCCTTGTGGTTAGAGCGTTGGGTCAGTAACCAAAAGGTTGCTAGATTGAATCCTCGAGCTGACAAGGTAAAAATCTGTCGTTCTACCCCTGTACAAGGCAGTTAACCCAGTGTTCCTAGGCTGTCATTATAAATAAGAATTTGTTCTAAACTGACTTGACTAGTTAAATGAAGGTAAAATAGAATATACTGTATCATAGACATGGTCATAATTGCCCCTTCACACACACGGTCTAAATAGACACACAGTAACCTGGAGGTTACATAATCACCCAATGAGGTAGTACACATCAACAATGGCTTAGAACCATTCAGTCAGTCAGTCCCCTGAGCCTGCCTCTCTCTCATCCCTCTCCCTGCTGCAGTATGTAGAATCTAGCAGCAATAGCTGAGAGTGACTGCATTAGCAAAGAGCACCTTCATCCATCTGGTGGTGGTAATCATCTTATCTGATGCACAGAGAGTGGTTGGTTGGCTGGCTAGGTAATTTTTTTAATGGTTTTGTCCTGTTGAGATAAAGGAACGACCACATGATGTGTCTCACATCCCAGGGTGCATTCCCACCAGGCAGCTTCAGCCCCTTCTGGTTCACTACATGTATGGCCCCTATGAACCAGAATGGAGGCTAGGGGAGGACACGTATGGAATGGTGGGTCACATCTGGGATGATATGCTCCTCTACCAAAGACAATATGCTATTTAATGACAGCCTCATGAAATCAGCCTGATGTGAGAAGAAAGTTCAGAAAGTCAGTCTTCTTGAACAGGCTGTTTTTTATGATGGTAGACCTGCAAATGTGGATGGATGGATGTGGTAGAGGATGGATGTGGTAGAGGATGGATGTGGTAGAGGTCATTCACATTCAAACTGTATATTCTAATGCTCCCATACATTTGGTTAGACTTTTAAAATGGTATCTGTCTATCATATCTGTCAAATTGTTGAAATCCTTGCAGAACACACCACACCCTCCCCCAGTGGGAATATTATATTTTCACTAATTCTGGGGAATGGATTTGCCAAATTAAGATTAATGCTAAACATAGTATCTGATGATGACACCGTACTACAGGTTACTGCCAAAATATAGAAAAGACTAACATAGTGCCTTAATAGGGCGTTGAGCAACCAGGCCCACCCCGGACACACACACACACACACACACACACACACACACACTTTAAATGCCCTATGCTCCTTTGAGACCCCTCTTTCAAAGTAACAGTTATATCTTCTTCAAACCATGGTATCCAAAATAATGGGCAACTGTGTATTTTTATACATGACCCTAAGCATGATGGGACGTTAATTGCTTAATTAACTTGAGACCACACCTGTGTAGAAGCACCCCCACTGGGCACAGACATCAGTTCAACATCTAGTTTTGATTTACATTTGGTTTAGTTAACATGAATTCAAAGTGAAATCAACAAAAACATTCACAATGCCATTGGATTTAGGTTAAAAGTTGGGTGAAAAAAAGACGAAATCCCCTGACGTTGATGACTTTTTTCAAATCCAATCAGTTTTTCACGTTGATTCAACATCATCACAGAGATTTTTGGGGTTGAAATGACGTGGAAACAATGTTCATCCAATCAGTTTCAACCCAGCGGGTTGCTGCTTTCAATATAACTTGTATCCCCTTAGATTGACATCAAGTGTAATCTCTGATGAGGACTTTTTTTTTAAACTACCCTGCTTTTGAAGGGATTTTGGCTCAGACAGGATTAAATTAGCTTGAATTCAGTCACAAAAAAAGACTTCTGCCTGTGAGAAATTACCCTTTCAAAAAATAAAGACAATACAACACCTGTGCCAAAGCAAGTTTACAGTAGAAGTTTTGTACACATTTAGGACTGCCGGTTTACAGTAGAAGTTTTGTACACATTTAGGACTGCCGGTTTACAGTAGAGGTTTTGCACACATTTAGGACTGCAGGTTTACAGTAGAAGTTTTGTACACATTTAGGACTGCAGGTTTACAGTAGAAGTTTTGCACACATTTAGGACTGCAGGTTTACAGTAGAAGTTGTGTACACATTTAGGACTGCAGGTTTACAGTAGAAGTTTTGCACACATTTAGGACTGCAGGTTTACAGTAGAAGTTTTGCACACATTTAGGACTGCATGTGTTAAACAGAGCATCAGAGTTCCCCCCCTCACAACTACTACAGAATCAAAATACCAAAATAGATATTTATTTTGTTGCAATAAAATAATTCTTATCCGATAAAAACATAAATACAAGCCAATCGTCACCACAGCAAACAAACCTGGAGAAGTGTTATTGCTGAAACATAATGGTTCTCTAAGGGCTCTTTTCATCTTGTGTTAAGGTGGCGCTAATGTCAAACTCACGTTAGTTTGCAATTTCGTGATGTAAAAACTGTCGAACTGGCATATTCCAGCCCTAACGCCAGGTTCGGCAATTTAGCAGCATGCTTGCGCTCATATGGGAGGGGTGGAAATATTTTAGACATGTCCTTAAAAACATGATCCAAAGTGCTAATTTCAGGCTGCGCTGGTAGGGGCATTTAAGACCAACAAAAAGCTGGTTTTCGCAGTAGTTCAGATTTTTTCCCCATTTTGTTTTATTTGGTTAAAAACCAAGCATAGCTTCCCCTCCTCTCAATAACAGCTTTTTTTTTGTCCTGCCAAATGCAATCGCGTAGTTCTCATGACTGTCGATAAAGGGTTTCGCTTTTGAGACTGCTTGGAAATATATCTTAATCACCAAAGCTTAATTAAAATATAACGTTTGAAAGGAGTAAAACAGTGAGCAAGTCCACATTATTTTAGGCCTTATCAATAATGATTTTAATCTTGCTTATTGACCATGTTTGGCATGCCCTTGCTCAGCCATATTGCAATTTACAGTAGGCCTAGCCCCTAAATCAGTGTGAATGCTATTGAAGCCATGCAATTACGTAGAACAATGTTGAAAGCAAATGGGTTCAAGTTCATGTATTTAGCAAAGATAGGTCTACATTACATTTGTTCGTTTCTGTAAACCCTTTAACAAACTATAACGGACTAACATTGGAATTGGAGTTGATTCCAAGGAAATACATAGGAGACCATAAATACACAACTTTAATCAACCACATACATTTCGCTATGGAGCCAATTCTGATTGGGCAGTGAGGGGCCAAGTCTCGACACACCCACAGCTTGTTTATTCAGCAAAACCCAGCCATTTCCCACCAATGCCAGCAAGAGTGCCGATAATTGTAATAGTGAAAATAGCAAAACTATTTCTGACACACCTTATAACACATAGCACTACCGCCTGTGCTTAGATTGACCATTGCATTAGGTTTGTTAAAATAGAGCCCTAAGTATCTACTGTGCAGTGGAGCTGAAGCAATTAGAACACCCAGTGAACAAATATTCCCCAAAATAATCTGCCTGGGATAAATTCATGTACTGTACATGGAACACCCACACCACCCTGAAGGGCTCAGTGATGTGGAGCACCAGGAGCCTGATTTCACCTGTCATAACAAAGAAAGCTGCACATCGTTCTATCGTCAATTAGGGGTGAGATTAATGGCCTCGTGAAACCGTTTGGCCGCTGTTTATTTTCCCACACACTAGGGAAGGCCTCATGCTGCGTGGAGATGCAGAACACATCACATCATGTCTTCTTGGAACAGGCCTGATTTGCTGCTCTCCTCTCTACTACCCTAAGGCAGTGGCAGTACTACAGGGGCTGTCATATCCAGAGACAAACTGAGCCTGTTGGGAAATATTTTCAGTGCATTCAGATGTAAACACTAACACATATACACTGAGTGTACAAATATTCAGAACACTTGCTCTTTTTAATTTAACCTTTTTTTTAACTAGGCAAGTCAGTTAAGAACAAATTCTTATTTACAATGACTGCCTAGTGGGTTAACTGCCTTGTTCAGGGGCAGAATGACAGATTTGTACCTTGTCAGCACGTGGATTCGATCTAGCAACCTTTTGGTTACTGGCCCAACACTCTAACCACTTGGCTACCTGCCGCCTTTCCATGACATAGGTGAATCCAGGTGAAAACTATGATTCCTTATTGATGTTTAATCCACTTCAATCAGCGTAGATGAAGGGGAGGAGACAAGTTAAAGAAGGATTTTTAAGCCTTGAGACATTTGAGACATGGAGGGTGAATGGGCAAGACAAAAGATTTAAGTACCTTTGAACGGGGTATGGTAGTATGTGCCAGGCGCACAATTTTGTGTCAAGAACTGCAACGCTGCTGGGTTCTTCAAGCTCAACAGTTTCACATGTGTATCAAGAATGGTCCACCACCCGAAGGACATTCAGCCAACTTGTCACAACTGTGGAAAGCATTGGAGTCAAAATGGGCCAGTATCCCTGTGGAATGCTGTTGACACCTTGTAGTCCATGCCCTGATGAATTGAGGCTGTCCTGAGTGCAAAAGGGAGTGCAACTCAATATTAGGAAGGTATTCCTAATGTTTTGTACACTCAGTATATTTACAGATTTTCAAAAGAGGAAAGTTTTACAGTTTATTTGCAAATGGCTGGCATAATACAATTGTTTGCTTTGCTGTGTATGTTGTTAGTATGTTAGTATTTTTTCATCTCCAGCCACAAGCAGTTTCATGCAGAAGTAAATAACCTTCGGGCATGATTTTGTCTCGTGAAATTAGGACATTACTGTGTGAAATTAGGACATTACTGTGTGAAATTAGGACATTACTGTGTGATATTACCGTGTGATATTAGGACGTTACTGTGTGAATTTCGACACTACTGCGTGAAATGATGACATTGTGAAATTAGGACATTACTGTGTGAAATTAGGACACTACTGTGTGAAATTAGGACACTACTGTATGAAATTAGGACACTACTGCGCAAAATGATGACATTACTGCGCGAAATGATGACATTACTGCGCGAAATTAGGACATTACTGCCCAAAATTAGGACACTACTGTGTGAAATTAGGACACTACTGTGTAAAATTAGGACGCTACTGCGCGAAATTAGGACACTACTGTGTGAAATTAGGACATTGCTGCGCGAAATCAGGACATTACTTCGCGAAATTAGGACACTACTGTGTGAAATGATGACACTACTGCGCGAAATGATGACACTACTGCGCGAAATTAGGACATTACTGCGCAAAATTAGGCCATTACTGTGCGAAATTAGGACATTACCGAATGAAATTAGGACATTACTGCGCACCGTTGTGCTTAGCCAAGGATGGTGATCATGTCACAGTTTCCAAGTGTGCATAAAGGTCTAGCTCGGCAGAAATCTGAGCTGAGATAACATTTCTAGATGTGCTGAAGAGGAGGAAACGGGAATACAAGTATGTCATCTTCAACCCATTATAAACAGAACAACTTCTATCTAATCCCACTTTTATAATGCTTCAAACGGAGATGCTGTTCACACTCTCTCCACACTTAGAGAGAATGAATTTCCAATGTTCCTTGTCATAATCTACCATGCACCCTGGGGCTGATTCAGACTCAGGAAATGTACACCTTTACTACCGCATGCTACTCACTTCTCAGTAGTTGGTATTCAGACTTACCTTACGCAAGCGCATAACGCTCTATGAGTTGGCTACCTTGCCACACTGAATCCTTTTTTTTATACATTTAATTCGACCTCTGAAAACCCTCCCGCAGATTCTCTTGGAGTTTTGCTTCAATAGGGTTTTCAGTAGATTTATCTTAAGTCATCCCTTTAAATATTGTGTACCTTTTACTTTGAATTTTGTCGACAGACTCACTAAAATAAATCGAGAGAATGGGTTCAAAATATTAGGGATCAATGAAAGAAAGACATCTAAAATCGAAATAGTTGCATATTTGTCTCTGTTTTTCCACATCAATTGAGATGTAAAAAAAAAATACTCTGATTCTGTAGATTATTTAGGGTTAGGAAAGTATTTCTAAATTTAAAAAAAGGTTTGGAAAGCCTTTATACAAAATATATTGATGAATAAAAAATACAGTGGTTTTATTTATCCTTAAAATGTACATATTCAAGTTCAATCGATTAAATATCCGAAGGGGAGACAAGTATACAATAGGGGTTTTACCGGTGCGCACGTTGTGCAAAGTGTAATTCCATGAGCAAATACCACACATCCTATGACAGGAAAACCTTTAAGAATTAAAGGTATTACAACATGCGCTACAAAGAACGTAGTCTACCTATTGAAAGGCCCTTGTGGCCTGGCCTATGTGGGCAAGACGCGCCGGGCACTCAAGATACACATATCCGAACATAGAAGTAGCATTAAAAACCAAGAAAAAAAAAAGTCCAGTCGCTATGCACTTTATGACTGCCAGACACAATGTTGCCTCATTAAAGTACATGGGTATCGAGCATGTCAAAGTCCCGAGGCGAGGGGGGACACAGCAAAGAGAATCCTAATGTATATTCTGATTGGAAACCATGTCTCCAAAATAACTTAATGAGGACTTTCCCATTTGCCATTTCCTGTGAACACCATCTGATTAATTTATTATTATGACAACCAGTGTTGAGTATTTGAGCATACGCTTTGTCTACCTGATATGAATGGCTATACAGTTATAATATTCGAGAAGTGTATATTATTCTTTTTGTGCTGCCCCTGTAACGGCGGCCTTCCCTCTCTTCACTAGAAGAGGGGGTGAAACAGGGATCGGACCAACACGCAGCGTAGCCAGTGCTCAACATGTTTAATTAACAAAAACTACAGAGAACACTAAACAAATACAAAATAACAAAAGTGGCAAACCGATACAGACCTATCTGGTGCAGAATACAAACACAGAGACAGGAAACAACCACCCACAATCCCCAACACAAAACAAGCCACCTATATATGATTCTCAATCAGGGACAACGATTGACAGCTGTCTCTGATTGAGAACCATATTAGGCTGAACACAGAAACAGACGAACTAGACACACAACATAGAATTCCCACCCAGCTCACGTCCTGACCAACACTAAACAAGCAAAACACATAAGAACTCTGGTCAGGACGTTACAGTACCCCCCCCCCCCCGGACTCCGAACGCACCCCTAAAACTCAAGGGGAGGGTCTGGGTGGGCATCTGTCCGCGGTGGCGGCTCCGGCGGTGGACGAGGACACCACTCCACCACTGTCTTTGTCCCCCTCCTTAGCGTCCTTTGAGTGGCGACCCTCGCCCACGACCTTGGCCTAAGAATCCTCCCCAAGGCCCCCACATGATTTAGGAGGTAGCTCAGGACAGAGAGGTAGCTCAGGACAGAGAGGTAGCTCAGGACAGAGAGGCAGCTCAGGACGAATGGCAGCTCCGGACTGAGTGGCAGCTCCGGACTGAGTGGCAGCTCCGGACTGAGTGGCAGCTCATGACTGAGTGGCAGCTCATGACTGAGTGGCAGCTCATGACTGTAGGGCAGCTCATGACTGTAGGGCAGCTCATGACTGGAGGGCAGCTCATGACTGGAGGGCAGCTCATGACTGGAGGGCAGCTCATGACTGTAGGGCAGCTCATGACTGGAGGGCAGCTCATGACTGGAAGGCAGCTCATGACTGGACGGATGGCTCAGATGGCGCTGGGCAGACGGATGGCTCAGATGGCGCTGGGCAGACGGATGGCTCAGATGGCGCTGGGCAGACGGATGGCTCAGATGGCGCTGGGCAGACGGATGGCTCAGATGGCGCTGGGCAGACGGATGGCTCAGATGGCGCTGGGCATTCAGGCAGCTCAGACGGCGCTGGGCAGACGAGCAGTGCAGGCGGCGTTGGGCAGACGGCCGACTCTGACCTGCTGAGGCGCACAGTAGGCCTGGTGCGTGGTGCCGGAACTGGTGGTACCAGACTGGAGACACGCACCTCAAGGCTAGTGCGGGGAACAGGAACAGGGCACACTGGACTCTCGAGGCGCACTATAGGCCTGGTGCGTGGTACCGGAACTGGAGGTACCGGGCTGAGGGCACGCATCTCAGGGCGAGTGCGGGGAGAAGGAACAGTGCGTACAGGGCTCTGGAGACGCACAGGAGATTTGGTGCGTGGTGCCGGAACTGGAGGTACTGGGCTGGAGACACGCACCATAGGGAGAGTGCGTGGAGGAGGAACAGGCCTCTGGAGACGCACTGGAAGCCTGGTGCGTGGTGTAGGCACTGGTGGTACTGGGCTGGGGCCACGCACCATAAGGCGAGTGCGGGGTGCTGGAACTGGAGGAAATGGGCTGGGGCGGGAAGGTGGCGCCGGATATACCGGACCGTGCAGGCGTACTGGCTCCCTTGAGCACCGAGCCTGCCCAACCTTACCTGGTTGAATGCTCCCCGTAGCCCGTCCAGTGCGGGGAGGTGGAATAACCCGCACTGGGCTGTGTTGGCGAACCGGGGACACCATGCGTAAGGTTGGTGCCATGTACACCGGCCCGAGGAGACGTACTGGAGGCCAGATATGTAGAGCCGGCTTCATGGCACTTGGCTCAATGCTCAATCTAGCCCGGCCAGTGCGGGGAGGTGGAATAACCCGCACCGGGCTATGCACACGTACAGGAGACACCGTGCGCTCTTCCGCATAACACGGTGTCTGCCCGTACTCCCGCTCTCCACGGTAAGCATGGGAAGTGGGCGCAGGTCTCCTACCTGACTTCGCCACACTATCCTTTAGCCCCCCCCCCCCCCCCAATAAATTTTTGGGGTTTCTTCACGGGCTTCTTACCGCGTCGTCGTGCTAACCTCATTCGCCGGTATCCCTCTGCACATTGCTCCATCGAATCCCAGGCGGGCTCCGGCACTCTCCCTGGGTCAACCGACCACCTGTCTATTTCCTCCCAAGTGGTGTAACCCAGATCCGGCTCCTGCTGCCGAGCTAGCTCCTCGAAACGCCGCCTCTCTGCTTTTGCTGCCTCCAGCTCTGCTTTGGGGCGGCGATACTCCTCTGGCTCTGCCCAGGGTCCGTTTCCGTCCAGCTCGTCCTCCCATGTCCATTTCTCCTGGTCCCGCTGCTGCTGCTGCTGCCACTGCTGCCCTTGCTACGCTGCTTGGTCCGAGATTGGTGGGTGGTTCTGTAACGGCGGCCTTCCCTCTCTTCACTAGAAGAGGGGGTGAAACAGGGATCGGACCAACACGCAGCGTAGCCAGTGCTCAACATGTTTAATTAACAAAAACTACAGAGAACACTAAACGATTGACAGCTGTCTCTGATTGAGAACCATATTAGGCTGAACACAGAAACAGACGAACTAGACACACAACATAGAATTCCCACCCAGCTCACGTCCTGACCAACACTAAACAAGCAAAACACATAAGAACTCTGGTCAGGACGTTACAGCCCCTTTCAACTTAACTATGTATAGGCTGCCCTTATTGGTACTTGTCTTATGTCTATTAATATGGGTGTGGTACACTTCCTGTGAAATTACCTGACGAAGGTCCTTGTAGGATGGAATCGTTGTTTGTTTATTAATAAAGGTATGTGGTGGAGCTCATAAGTGTGCGGGCTCTATTTCTTTTATACCGACTAAATGATGTGCGTTTGATCACACTTGACTATAATAGGGCTTGAGCAGTAGTCCTATAAACACCCTATATTCCTCACTAATCATGGAATTGTAGCCTAATGACAGTAGCCATGCTTCAGGTTTAAACTACTCAGTGTGGTTCCATAATCAGTTCCATAACTGATTCAAATAGGCTACATGTCCTAAATGATTTCCCAACGTTAACCAAATTGTCACGTTCCTGACCTGTTTTCCTTTTTTCTTGTATTTATTTAGTTGGTCAGGGCGTGAGTTGGGTGGGTTGGTCTATGTGTGTTTTTCTATGTTGGGGTTTTTGTGTTCGGCCTGGTATGATTCTCAGTCAGAGGCAGCTGTAGATCGTTTGTCCCTGATTGAGAATCATACTAAGGCAGCCGGGGTTTCACGTGTGTTTTGTGGGTGGTTGTATCGCGTGTCTGCATTCGTGCCACACGGGACTGTTTGTCGATTGTTTTCATGGTGTTCTTTTGTTTCGTGTTCAGTTTCGATATAATAAATAATCATGGACACTAATCACTCCGCATATTGGTCTGATCCTTCTCGCCTCTCCTCCTCGTCCGAGGAGGAGGATTACGACGATCGTTACACAAATATGATCCACTAATGCTAGCGACCCTCAGGAACTACTTACATTGACTTGACAGAGGAAAGAAAGGTGAACAGATTGGAATGGAATTTAGTTGAAGAAAACTAACGCTAAAGTGACAGTTATAAATCAATGGGTATTACTGACGGTGGCAACCCGAAAGTGGCTAATATTTAACATGATACAAATTTGTAAGAAACATTTGAGAAAAGCCTGGGCGCATAAATCAACTCAGTATGTTCAGCGCTACAGAAGCCTATAGCTTGGGTCTCGTCCCGCCAATCATGAGAACATACACAGAAAATTCTAAATAACAGCACAGCTATTTATAGCCTACTTCCCTGTGGAAAAGGGGCTGCAATACATGTCACGTTATGATTTTCAGTTTGCTTCAATATGAATACCCATCTTAAATAATTGCTATTTGTATTTACAATCCCCTTCTCCTCCTCCAAACAGATGGATTACTCATTTAACTATCTCTTATCGATAGCTCTCAATTTCTAATTTACAGTGCAGTCCACTCAGAACCGTCAGGGGCTCAACCTTATTCATAGTTTCCTCGTGTTTAAAAGTGGTGAATTATTAGGAAATTAAATCAAGGTCAGAATATGGTGTATCTGTAGACACACCTCCATTTCTCTGGTCTCCACCTCAAACGTTTACCTTGAAAAACTGACTTTCCCCATGTGTAAATTCAAGGTTAGAATACGTGTAGAGAGAAAAGTGAATAAAACTTCAATTTATGCAAGCGTTACCCGGGTCTAGATTTCCCCCATTCAGAAGCTGAATCTGGCTTACGCCTACAGTCTTACGCCTACAGTCTTACAGTGATTTCACACGGCATAGGATGAAGTAAGAATCGGACAGTTTCCATTGACATGGAGATGCTGTGAAGCACAGAACCTGTTTTGGTTTTTTTCTCCATCTGGACAGAAAAAAGCTGAAAAGAGATCATGCACAGTGACATCCTCTCAACATGTGAAGACGCCAAGAAAAAAGGAGGCTAACAGTGAGGCTAACAGTGAGGCTAACGGCGATCTTTCAACTGTTCAAAATATCACTGTGTGAGCCTCCATGGCACACTGTAATGGTGATTTTTACTGTTGGTGAGCACATAAAGCCAGAGGAGCCCTGGGTTCCATATAAAATAAAGGCCACCAGTGGGCCAGCCAGGGAGAAGAGTCCGATGGGGCTCCCAGCACTAACTGCTGCAGAGCAGAGATATGGCCTCTCCAGGCCTCTTGGATTGGTTAAATGAAGAAGGAAGAAGCCAGCAGAGTGCAGTACATCCCTTGCCGTGAGAGGCTGCTGAGGTCAATATGGGGATGTAGTCTTGCAAACTGCAGACAGTGAACAGTAGGCTCACCACAGGACACACAGATCAACAGCTTGGGCCAGATGGAGAGCCACCACCACCAATACAGCAGGTTGAGAGAGGTGCTAGTCAGAATACTGAGCAGGTCGAGATAGGAGTTGTGCCGTTTACAGTATAAATAGCTATGACAATGTGGATGCCTGGTAGTACATTAACAATAGCCCATTTACCCAGTTAGAGGATGGATATCAATATGGAGACAAGTATTTACAGAGCAATTAGGGAGAAAGTGCTGTAGTGTTGTGAGATTTAGTGGCGATGGTGATTTTCCAGGGTTCGGAAAACGATGATAGAAGGAAACAATGCCACTTGAGGTCAGCCAAAAGTTTTACCCTCATCCATCTATTTCCTGCTGACCAATGTGTTCTGTGTTCTGTTTGCACGCAGGACATGGAGGCTTAGGGGACACACTCAGGATAAGAGAAAGAGTGCCTGATTTCTGGAACACTTTTGGTCCACAGCTATATCAAACCTCCCTATAGCGTCACTGAATGATATATCAAACCTCCCTATAGCGTCACTGAATGGTATATCAAACCTCCCTATAGCGTCACTGTATTTGATGATGTTGCAATGGAAAGAGTGAATTCAGCATTCTTTGCTTCATAAATAATGTATTGACCAAGGGTCCTAATATCGACTGTGTGATGACCGTGCCAGGATAGCTAATGTAAAGAGTCACCTTGATCATTCTGAAGCATTGGACACTGCACCTGATCAGTCCAGGGGCGTAACATGTGCTCAGGATCCATCTGTTTCCCTCTGTTAATGACACTGCAGCCAGTGCTGTCCTCAAAGCATTTTCCTTCAGCATCAGAGAAGTCAATGTATTCAAACTAGTATTTCTTGCTTTTCTGTGTCTGTTTTCCCCCCAAAGGCCTCTCTGCAATGTACAGTTTACTTTAAGGTCGCTAGGTTGTCAGGTTGATGCTGATGTTTCCTGACAATGTTATTTTTAAGTCTTTTTTACTTTTTAAGCATTTGCCGTTTCTGTTTGTAACTTTGCAGACAATGTTTCCAGCTACCAATGCTCTCCCAGAGTGTTTTGACATCTCAACAACAAACAACTTGCTGAAAAATACATTCCATTCTACGACTAAGTATTTTTTTGTATAATGAGAAATACAACTCGTGTCACATTATTTTATTATTCTCTGGTTATGGCATTTTGCTTTGTCCCTGAAGTCTTTACACCTTAGAGAAGGCTGCCTCTAAACAGGCATTGACAAGGGGCCTATTTTCGATAAGGCTGGTGTCTTGGACATTTTTATAAATAATGAGGAGAGACAAGGTCAATCACCAATCAGGATATTACTTTACTCAAAACGTGTTAATATGGAAAGCATGTCACACCACAAAAACAAGTGAATGATGTGAGTGCTTCTGCAATAACGATGGCTGATGGACAAACCACGCTTAGATGATTAGTTGAGAGCCCTGAGACATAGAATACAAACACATTTTATAGCAAAGATACACCCCCTTAGTCTACATGACAAACAACAGATGTGTGGAATGGGTCACAAGGTTAGGATTCGTATGAAAGAAATGAATGATTCACTGCAGAGAGTATCTGCTGTAAAGACTGTTCTCATTGTGTGGAAATCAGGGTCTGGCCCCCAAAACAAAGTCCCCTCATCATTATCCATACCCGAGCCATCTCCACCCTGGCACCTCCCTCTACACAAAGACCAACTCATTCTATGGAATGTGGGCTCCGAGAGAGGACAAGACCATCATCAATCAGTTGCTAGAGTTAAATCTCAGAAGCTCCTCTCAGTTCACACATACACAAACGAGTTCTAAGAACTAATCTGTTGCATAAAACTGCCATTCGATGCAATAACAGTATTATAACATAATCCTGTAATTTCTCCACGATACTGGTTAGTTGTGATAACCTTGGAGGAGCGGGAGAATGGATTTGGGGCGGAAGCCATCAGAGAGGTCCTTTTTATGGCCATATCAGGTCAGGGCTCTGTCTGACTCAGCTGCCCATTTCTCTCATGTATCAACACGATTGGAAATTGTTCTCCGTCAGTCTTCCCTGCTGAAGGACTTCCAAAATACAGATAGGAGGAGACGACGTAGACATAGTCTCCATGGAAACACGTTGGAGTTTGTGTCTCCCCATCTGTATAATGGGTCTGTTGTGGCTACAGCCCCCGAGCATTCCCTCAGACTCACCATCACCCTCACCCTAACCTTAACCTTCACTCTAACCCTCACACTCACCCTAACACTCACCCTAACCCCAATCCTCACCCTAACCCTCACCCGCACCCTCACACTCACCCTAACCCTAATCCTCACATAACCCAAACCTTCACCCTACCATCACCCTACCCTCACCCCTCCCCACCCTAACCCTCACACTCACCCTAATCCTCACGCAACCCTCACCCTACCCTCACTCCACCTGGATAATGTGTCCTTTGTGACTACAGCCCCAGAGCTTTCCCTCACCCTAACCCTCACACTACCCCAATCCTCACGTAACCCTCACCCTAACCCTCACCCTAACCATAATTCTCACCTAACCCTCACTCTCACTCTCACCATAACCCTCACCCTAACCTCACCCTATTTGTCCTTGTTCTGAGTCTGGCGACCTGGCCCTTACCTATATTACGTCACTGATCACAGGCCAACATTCAGCCTACTTTTCCAAGCTGTTGAACCCATCAGGAAGAAGTCTTCTACATTACATTTCTACAATGCCATTCTTCACTCTATATTCCTATTTTTTGTTTTATTGCAACAATACTTAAGTGAATGTGAAGTTGAGTGAGCAGAACATACACACTGGATCTGAGTGATGTAACAAGGACTGACTTGCACGCATTAGTGTCGCCGCAGGCCGTAGAACCTAAAATATTCTCATAGGAGAACCCTTTGAAGAACCCTTTTAGTTCCAAGTAAAACCCTTTTGGGTTCAATGTAGAACCCTTTCCACGGAGGGCTGTACATGGAACCCAAAACGGTTCTACCTAGAACCAAAAAGGGTTCTCCTATGGGGACAGTCAAAGAACCCTTTTGGAATCCTTTTTCTAAGAGTGTACCCTGTAGACTGTTGCAACTTAAATCACAAACCATCATAGGATAAATGGGGGGTACTTTTTTCTGTGCGTTGCTTAATGGTATTGAGCTAAACGAGTCAACAGTGATTACAATGGGTAGAGAATGAGTACAGCTATTTGTCTCACATCCTTGTTTCTCTTGCATTTACAGTTCCATACGTTAATTGATGCTTATTTATAACCTTTGCGTTATTGGTCAATGGTGACCTGTTGTACATGCATTCTTTCACTGTTGGTTCAATGTTCTTGTTGTATGACAACACCACCTGAGAGCTCACAGAGTTAAAGCACGCAGTTGTATGATGGTGATAGGTAGGTGAGACGAGGGGAAGCTACCCGTCCAGCCAAGCAGAAGTCTGATTGGGGAGGGAGTTGGGAGCTGGCTGAGTGGAGGGGCTTAGGGGTGTAGTAACTAGTTAGGGAGGTTTCCTGTAAATATTTCACCGGTTCTCCCAAGACCCCATGCGGTCGAGGCGGAGCACCAGTAATAGTATGCTGTTGTAGAACGCAGCAGGCAGAAGTGGAGCAGAATAATGAAAGCAGATTGGGTCCCCGGATTAATTCCCAGCATGTCCCCATCAGTCACTGCAATTATTCATGCCGCCATGAAAGATAACAGAGTTAAAAATAAAAACTGGTGGGGGCCTTAGGATCAACCTAATTACAACAACACTCACCTCGGCAGAGGCACACAGGGACTCCCACAGATATCCTGCCACCACGTCCGCTCTGAAAAGGGAGAAGCACTCGGTATGCCTAGCCTCGTGTGAAGTGGAAGGAACCCATTGGGCACACACTGGTTGAATCAATGTTGTTTCCACGTCATTTACCAACGTGAAATAGACGTTGAATTGACGTCTGTGCCCAGTGGGAAGGCTCTAGGCAGGAGGTTCATGTCGAGAGTGTGGGTTTTTGTAACCATTTCAACCATTCATTACCACCCACAAATCGATTGGGAGTTTAATTTGATTACCTGGCTGAGCTCTCTGTCTCAGACTCTCCCAGACTCACAAGAGTTGTGCCGTAGTCTGACTAATCTCAGTCCCACTCAGGTTGTGACCCTGAGCTTCTAGAGGACCTATGAGCTGCTCTTCCTCCTATGACTGAATAGATCAACTAACTGCTCAGCTATCACTGCAACTGCCAGTCAGGAGGGGAAGGCAGGCAGGGTGGGACAAATTCTTTGGAAATGCTTGTATCTTTCCGCCTTCCATGTATGCAATTTCATAGTGGGTTGAGCAAGGAGTGTCCTCCTGCCTCCCGAACCAGGAGTCCTAATCCGTATGAACCAGATGCATTTACTCTCTGCCTGCCTGTCTCAGCACATGTGGGAAATTTAAAAAGCAGTGTTTTTTAAGAGGCTTTGCTGCTCTCAGAAATGAAGTCAATCTTGAAGGATGACTATTCACTGATCACTGCATCAGATATTGTAAACCCATGATGGCCTTGCCTCTTAATGTTTCTGAAAAAGATTGTGATTCTAATGATTTTATTATTACAGTCTTGGGTGGGTCTAATATCCTCTTTTTATCTCAGTAATTCTACTGTAGAAAAGTTCAGATGATTCTTTGCCGATCTAGCTACTGTACTTTAATATCCTGAGGCACTGCTACTGTATTTAAACAGCTTATCATTATTAAGACATGTGTGTGGTAAAGGGGACAGAATGAGTTTTCCCTGGCGGTCCAACAGTATCATATTCTACTTTAGTGATCCCTCATACTACTTTAGTGATCCACAGTCCTACTTTAGTGACCTATCATCCAACTTTGGTGATCCATAATACTACTTTAGTGATTCATCATCCTACTTTAGTGATTAATTATACTACTTTAGTGATCCACAGTCCTACTTTAGTGACCCATTATACTACTTTGGTGATCCATTATACTACTTTGGTGATCCATTATACTACTTTAGTGATCCAATATACTACTTTAGTGATCCATTATTCTACTTTAGTGATCCATCATTCAACTTTAATGATCCATCATCCTACTTTGATGATCGACCATCCTACTTTAATGATCGATCATCCTACTTTCGGTATCATCAATCTACTTTAGGGATACATCATCCTACTTTAGGGATCCATCATGCTACTTTAGTGATCCATCAAACTACTTTAGGGATACATCATACTACTTTAATGATCCATCATGCTACTTTAAGGATCCATCAAACTACTTTAGGGATCCATCATACTACTTTAATGATCCATTATCCTACTTTAGTTATCCATCATACACTGATATGTTATGTATTACTTTTCCTTTATTTCTCAGTTCTGTGAACAAGACCCATTTCCATTCCCAGAAGAAGGAAGCAACTCTTAAGTTATGGATGTTAATTATGGATGCCTGCCTTCCAAATAAAGTGCCAGGTTTGCCTCTGGCTGGCTACCCTTCTGACGTGACACAATGAAAGCAGAGACAGTTTCTCCAGAGAGATACTTCAACATGCCCCAGCAGCATGGTTTGAGAGTGCCCGTGTTCCGAGGCGAAACTTCGACATGAAAGAAGATAATATTCAATCAACAAACAAGAATGTGCATCCTACAGCCAGCTTTAGCTCTACAGCAAAAATGGGAGGAGGGGGGAGGGGGGGGGGGGGGGCGTCATCATGTAGGGTTAAGTTGGCTGTTTCACTTCAGGAGGCATCACCAAACTGAAAATTGAAAATCACATCTTAAGCTGTGTTGGCTATTTCACTTGAGGTGATGTCAAAGACTGCTTGCAAAAGGCCAGATAGAGGTAATGAGAGATTAATTCTAAGGCCTTGCCCCACATTAATAATACCTGCCTGGGACCAAACTGCTCTCAAATGGTGCCGAGGAGCAAAGCAAGCACAGGTATGAATAATGTATTATACATAATGACAGTGGCAACAGACACAAGCAAAGGGCTCAAGAAAGGCTGGCATAGAGAAGGAAATACAGAGTGCTTGGATAAGAAGTGCAGTGTTCCACTTCAAACCCTGATGGAGGCAGCAGAATCGAATGGGCTTTGTGTGATGAGAGGCTGTGGATAATAAACTGTGGTGTAACAGGTACTGTATATAGGGCTAGGGCAATACATACCTGTACTGGATCATAGGAGGTTGCTGGCACCTTATTTGGGGTGAACGGGCTTGTGTTAATGGCTGGAGCGGAATTAGTGGAATGGTATCAAATGAGTCTAACACATGGTTTGATGACATTCCATTAACTCCATTCCAGACTTTATTATGAGCCGTCCTATCAGCAGCCTCCACTGTACTAGATCATGAAGGACATGCTACATAGAGATACAAAAATGTAACAACTGTTATTACAATAATGTCTGTAAAATACATACAATAACTAGGGTCAGTTGTTTTGGTTGGTTCTTTGACAGGTATTTCCAGCATTATCAACATGGTTTGACACAGGTAGAAAATCCTGGGAAATTATCTTTAATTGACACAAGCTGTTGCTAATTAATCAATCAATGTCGGGCTGTGTGAGTGTTTGATGGGGGCCTAAACTAGGGAGGTAGCTCTACAAATCTTAATTCCACAAAGCCTATTATTTGTCAGGGGAAATAATTTGTAGATCAGTGATTCTACACCTCTCTTTGCTCAAGCTGATCTTCTCCAATGGACTTCGAAGTTGTAGCAAGGAATGGGTCAGTAGGGTCAGTTAAAGGAGAGTCAGTAGTTAGGTGTCCATCCAATTGGCCACAGATTTTCATGCAAATATTCTAAAATCCACATCAAGAAAATATGCTAATTTTCCTACCAGTGGTGTGTTTCCATCAAACTGAATTGTGAGTGATGACGTAGTGCACAGAAAATTTACTTTTTCGCTCAAGTTTTCATGTACCGAATAAAAATGTAACGTTCAATGTGTTTCTATCGCATTTTAACTCTACCAATAGTTTGGTCAAAAAACTGTTGCTTTAAATAGCAAATGTGCCTAGTCTGATGTTGGCACGTTCGCTCTAGCCAACAGCTCGCAGATACAGTGAGTGTAGTCTACAATACATGATGACATTATTATGGATAAGAGCGAGAATATTTTTATTTGTCAAATGGCAATCAAGCATCGATTATCATGTCACCAGAATAAGACACACGACATTTATTGTAAAATGGCATCAAACTCATACCATGCACTTTCACCACCATGTGAAATTCATCATAATTTATTTAATCTGTAGCCTAACAAACTGCATTCTCGAGTCGTAGTGGGAGGACCGCACAACATATCATCACGTGACTCCCTGTTTACTTTGATATGATGGGTATCATATCAATATGATGGTTATTATATCAAAATGGCGTTTCCACTGCCATTTCTCGCATTATTCATTTTACAGACACAAAAAGATCCCACCATGTCAAACCAACAAATTATCTGTTGGCATTAATAAAAATGTACTGAAACTTCCTGTTTCCCTCACAGCTGTGGTGATTTTTTTTAATACAGTATGACTTTACACATATTACAACTGTGGATGCAAACGTGGTTAATGAAATCAACGATGAAAGGATGTTGTAGCGAATTCGGGGGAGGACCGGTTTATCGAGCCCGGGTCCAGTGACTGTCAAGCCAACACCTTAACCTTTACACCAAGAGGACATTGATTGATTGATTGATTGACTGATTGATTGGAGACAGCTTGTGTAAATTAAGAAGCGACTGACCATGCAATGCATGCTTCCAGCAGGATGCACAGCCAACAATTATGGTTTGCGTGCCCTGCCGAAGGAGCCTATCATGAGGAATAAGTGGTTGGAGTTCGTTGGTCCCCAGTGTTGGTGAGTATACCGGTAGCTAGACCATAGACTCCTGGTTATGTATATTTTTATTATCATAATCACTATCAACACTAGCATACCTGACATTAGTTAGTTAGCTACCAACTAGCTAACTACATAACTGGCTAATGTTAGCCTACCTCAGTACAACTCAGATATGGCTTAGAAACACGATAACATTTCAAAAGTAGGCAAATAATTAGTAGGAAAACCATTTGTCATAATTGTGATGTCACCAGGTTGACTTTAGATGCAACTTTCGCCAGCGAACTAAGATTGAGGGGACCACCGTATTTTTAGCTAGCCAATATTAACATTGCTAGCCATTTTTGACTAACTTTGCTAGTAACAGTAATGGCAACATTGCCATCTCTCTAAAGTAAATTCTACGACATTATATGGCATTTTCCTACTAATTATTTGCCTACTTTAGCAATGTCATCGTATTTCCATGCCACTCTAAGTTAGTGTAATTTAGACGAAACAGTCACAGAAAGCCTCAGAGGTGCAACCCATGTCTAGGACACAAATAAATATTGGATTCACCTCTGGTCCTACTAGCTAACTTATGTCTGTCTACAACAATGAACTAACTAGCAGCAACAAACTCAAACCAACGCAGGGCCATAGCAAAACATGTCACAGTTGGTTGCATAGTGTAATGGTGTCACCGGCCTGAATATAATCCAATTTGGAGTCAGTCTACATCTGTAAAGCATAGAATTAGCTTTCAAACAAGATTACGTTATTTCTCGAGCTATTTTTATAATTGATGGATGATGACAAATGTTGACCCTGTTTTTCTGTTAGACAAAGTGCACAGTAGGGTGCCAGACTGATCATCTGGTCATGAATGGATGTCAGAACCTGCCAAAAGAAGCAAACGTCATAAAATGACCAGCAAAGTGATTGCAATGATTTAGCGACCCCCAAAAATTATTTTATTCACTGTTCACTTGCTATTTTCACAGCTTGTCAGGCAAGACCTCAGAATAAAAGTGTGTCATGCGACACAAGTACCCTTTTGACACCTCCTACGTTGTTGCCAGTCTCTCTCGACCCCTATAAAAAGGACACGCCATCATGAGGCCTCCGACAGTGACCCGAGTTACTGCCCTGATGACACAGACGGCTTCATCAACAACGACAGGTAGTGTGTTATGTGAAAAGTTGTATTAAAAAATACCTGACTTGATAAAACAGTAGGCTAATTCCCCAGACAATCAGATACAACTAGTAGAGCCATTTTGGTTGTGAAGTACATTAGTAAAAAGCTGTTTATTATATCACCCTGTCACAGGCCCTCGTCGTCCTCACCAGGGTATTGAGCTGACGGCAGTTCGACTTCAGTGGGTAAATGCTCACCTTCGATGGCCACTGGCACGCTGGAGAATTGTGCTCTTCAAGGATGAATCACGGTTTCAACTGTACCGGGCAGACGGTGTGTATGACGTAGTGTGGGTGAGCGGTTTGCTGATGTCAATGTTGTGAACAGAGTGCCCCATGGTGGTGTTATGGTATGGGCAGGCATAAGCTACGGACAACGAACACAATTGCATTTTATCGATGGCAATTTGAATGCACAGAGATACCGTGACGAGATCCTGAGGCCCATTGTTGTGCCATTCATCCGCCGCCATCACTTCATGATTCAGCATAATAATTCACGTCCCCATGTCGCAAGGATCTGTACACAATTCCTGGAAGCTGAAAATGTCCCAGTTATTCCATGTCCTACATACGCACCAGACATGTCACCCATTGAGCATGTTTGGGATGCTCTGGATCGACGTTTACGACAGTTTGCCCCAGTTCCCTCCAATTTCCAGCAACTTCGCACAGCCATTGAAGAGGAGTGGGACAACATTCCAAAGGCCACAATCAACAGCCTGATCATGTGAAGGAGTTGTCATGCTGCAGGAGGAAAATAGTGGTCACACCAGATGCTGACTGGTTTTCTGATCCATGCCCCTACCTTTTAAGGTATCTGTGACCAACATATGCATATTCCCAGTCATGTGAAATTCATAGATTAGGGCCTTATTTATTTATATTGTCTGATTTCCTTATATTGTACAAATGTAATTTAGTGAAATCTTTGAAATTGTTGCATGTGGCGTTTTATATTTTTGACTCGGGTGTGAATACTTATGTACAGTAAATGAGATTTCTGTATTTCACTTTAAATAAATTAGCAAAAATGTATAAACATTGTATTACTTTGTCATTATGGGGCTTTGTGTCTATATAGGTGAGGGAAAACATATATTTAATCAATTTTGTATTCAGGCTGTAACATAACAAAATGTGGAATAAGTCAAGGGGTATGAATACTTTCTGAAGGCACTGTTTGTGTCAGTTATCACCTATCCCTAACTGCCATTGGTAATAGAACAGTGACTGTGTGCATATCTTCACAGATGCATGAGCTGCAGCGAGACCTGGCACTCAACACATCCACAGACGCATCGGGGACGCAATTGCCCGAGTTCCAATGGTACATATTGACGATATTGCAAGAACTGTCCACATTTACTTTTCGTCAGGCAACAAGATGAGTAGGAATTTTGCCTAACAGCAAAATTGCCTATGTCAATCTACTATCCCCCATTGTACAAAAGTCTACCTATTCTGTGCCAGAAATAAATATTCCAAACATAGTCTTGGGCAGTTGTGGGATGCGATAGATCCCCAATTAATAATAAACTATTCGGCTATTAATTCACATAAGCGCAGAAAAGCGCGAATGTTCCATTCACGGAAAACACCATTATCAAAAGTGATCGTAAATGCAATTATGCCTGTAATGCTTTTATTATAAAGGTGCATTTTTATTGTAAAAAATTAACTTCCACCAACTTGAAAGTCACGCGCTGCGTATGTATGCCAGTTAGGCTCTACACCCCTTGTAAAGTGGATTAATGTGCTTAATTATAATAAGTTATTTGGCCACTTTAGTTGTGATTACAAACCTTATCAAAACATATAGACCTAAGGGCTAGGCTACTAGAGGTGTGCAACTATGACTCAAAAGTCGCAAATAAAATACATTGTTTCTTATACTGGGCTTAATTCACAAGTTAAAATATATCATTCACAAGTGATAGGCTAATATTGTCACACATCAGACTTTTCTTAATTTAATCTTGTCATTACATTGACTAAATAATATACAGTACTAGTCAAAAGTTTGGACACCTACTCATTCATGGGTTTTTGTTTATTTTTACTATTTTTAGTCAAATCAAATAAATTGTATTAGCCCCTAAAAAAAATACAGATAAGAAATAAAAGTAACAAGTAATAAAAGAGCAGCAGTAAAATAACAATAGCAAGACTATAAAGGGGGGTCCAGGTACAGAGTCAATGTGTGGGGGCACTGGTTACACCGGTTAGTTGAGGTAATATGTACATGTAGGTAGAGTTATTAAAGTGACTATGCATAGATGATAACAGAGTAGCAGCGGTGTAGGAGGAGGGGGCGGACAATGCAAATAGTCTGGGTTGCCATTTGATTTGGTGTTCAGGAGTCTTATGGCTTGGGGGTAGAAGCTGTTTAGAAGCCTCTTGAACCTAGACTTGGCGCTCCGGTACTGCTTGCCGTGCGGTAGCAGAGAGAACAGTCTATGACTAGGGTGGCTGGAGTCTTTGACAATTTTAGGGCCTTCCTCTGACACCGCCTGGTATAGAAGTCCTGGCACGAACCTTGGTGATGTACTGGGCCGTTCGCACTACCCTCTGTAATACCTTGCTGTTGGATGCCGAGCAGTTGCCATACCAGGCAGTGATGCAACCAGTCAGGATGCTCTCAATGTTGCAGCTGTCAAACATTTTGAGGATCTGAGGACCAATGACAAATATTTTCAGTCTCCTGAGGGGGAATAGGTTTTGTCAGACACTCTTCACAACTGTCCTGGTGTGCTTGGACCATGTTAGTTTTTTGAAGCTCTCAACCTGCTCCCCTGCAGCCCCGTCGATGAGAATGGGGGTGTGCTCGGTCCTCTTTTTCCTGTAGTCCACAATCATCTCCTTTGTCTTGATTACGCTGAAGGAGAGGTTGTTGTCCTGGCACCACATGGCCAGGTCTCTGACCTCCTTCCTATAGGCTGTCTCGTCGTTGTCAGTGATCAGGCCTAACACTGTTGTGTCATCGGGAAACTTAATGATGGTGTTGGAATTGTGCCTGGCCATGCAGTCATGAGTAAACAGGGAGTACAGGAGGGAACTGAACACGCACCCCTGAGGGGCCCTTGTGTTGAGAATCAGCATGCATATGTGTTGTTACCTACCCTTACCACCTGGGAGCGGCCTGTCAGGAAGTCCAGGATCCAGTTGCAGAGGGAGGCATTTAGTCCCAGGTTCCTTAGCTTATTGATGAGCTTTGAGGGCGCTATGGTGTTGAATGCTAAGCTCTAGTCAATGAATAGCATTCTCACATAGGTGTTCCTTTTGTGCAGGTGGTAAAGGACAGTGTGGAGTGCAATAGAGATTCCATCTGTGGATCTGTTGGGGCGGTATGCAAATTGGAGTGGGTCTAGGGTTTCTGGGATAATGGTGTTGATGTGAGCCATTACCAGCCTTTCAAAGCACTTCATTGCTACAGATGTGAGTGCTACGGGTCGGTAGTCATTTAGGTAGGTTACCTTAATGTTCTTGGGCACAGGCATTATGGTGGTCTGCTTAAAACATGTTGGTATTACAGACTCGACCAGGGAGAAGTTGAAAATGTCAGTGAAGACACTTGCCAGTTGGTCAGCGCATGTTCGCAGTACATGTCCTGGTAATCCGTCTGGCCCTGCTGCCTTGTGAATGCTGACCGGTTTAAAGGTCTTAATCCTAACCAGCTCTGCTAGGGCAAGTAATGTTCAGTGAACTTTTCCGGAAGTATCTGAAAGTAGTGTCTGGAAGTAGCTATCAAGTTAGCTTGGGTGCTTGACTGCTGTGAGTACCTAACGCGTGGATCAACCCTTAAAGAGATTCTTCTTCTTTGGTGGGGTTTATTGGCGGTTGGCATCCAACATTATGGTGCGTTACCGCTACTTACTGTACTAGAGTGTGGGCCAGAGACAAACTAAATCCTACCTGCCAGCCCTGTTGCTCTTTAAAAAAGATAAAATATTTTAGACTATACCTAATGACGTTCTACTCAATATACTCTTTAAACTAATTTCCTGTATCCCCTTCTCCTTCATACTAGATCTCAGCCTCTCTCTTTCCCTCTGATGCTGCCCACACTGTAGCAATACATGCTCCACGGTCTCTGTTTCCTGACAATAATCACACTTTCCTGTTGGATGCTTTCCTATCACATTTAAGGACTTATTCAACCGGATGTGTCCCATCCTTAATCTTGTAAAAATAGCCTCCTCTCTTCTGTCCCTTCCTGCTGTCCTCCCCGACTTTCCTTTGTACTTCAAATAAATGCCTGCCCTTAATATCTCTATTCCCCCTTAAAGAGATGGGTGGAGCTAAAGCTTAAGAGGGTGTGAACGATGCTGAATGGGTGTAAAGAAGGGCTCTCCAGTAGTAGTAGTACCAAAATATTCAAAGACCATTTTCTCAAAAGTGAGTTTACAAGTTTATCTACTTTCAATGCAGAATTACTTTCCCATTGTTCCTCAACTGTAATTTATGATATACCATTTTGTAGCTCTGAGTCTCTACTTTTATCCAATTTAAAAAAAGAAAATTTCAAATTTTGCTACATAAGACAGATTTGAGTCGGTCGGTCATATATTATGGCAAGAACAGCTCAAATAAGCAAAGAGAAACGACAGTCCATCACTACTTTAAGACATGAATGTCAGTCAATCCGGAAAATGTCAAGAACTTTGAAAGTTTCTCCAAATGCAGTCGCAAAAACCATCAAGCGCTGTGATGAAACTGGTTCTTGTGAGGACCGCCACAGGTATGAAGACCCAGAATTACAGAACATCTGCTGCAGAGAATAAGTTCATTAGTTAACTGTACCTCAGATTGAAGCCCAAATAAATGCTACACATTAAAGTAACAAACATCTCAACTGTTCAGAAGAGACTGTAAATAAGACCTTCATGGTTCAATTGCTGCAAAGAAACCACAACTAAAGGACACCAATAAGAGAGAGACCTGCTTGTGCCAAGAAACACGAGCAATGGACATTAGACCTGTGGAAATCTGTCCTTTGGTCTGATTAGTCTAAATTTGAGATTTTTGGTTCCAACCGGCGTGTCTTTGTGAGACGCAGAGTAGGTGAACGGATGATCTCCACATGTGTGGTTCCCACTGTGAAGCATGGATGTGTGATGTGGGGGTGCTTAGCTGGTGACACGGTCTGTGATTTATTTAGAATTCAAGGCACACTTAACCAGCTTTGCTACCACAGCATTCTGCAGCGACATGCCATTCCATCTGGTTTGCGCTTAGTGGGACTATCATTTGTTTTTCAACATTACAATGACCTAACACACCTCCAGGCTCCCACACCTCCAAGCCCCCAAAATCACCTGACCTCAACCCAATTGAGATGGTTTGGGATGAATTGGACTGCAGAGTGAAGGAAAAACAGCCAACAAGTGCTCAGCATATGTGGGAACTCCTTCAAGACTGTTGGAAAAGCATTTCAGTTTAAGCTGGTTGAGAGAAAATAGTAAAAAAAAAAATAAAGAAAAACCCTTGATAGAGTAGGTGTCCAAACTTTTGACTGGTACTGTATGTGTGAAATTTGTTTTGATTTAGAATGGACCATTATCATGCACCTGTATCGAAACGGGGAAAAAAACGTCATCTATGCACTTAAATAGCGAATGGAGGGTGTTTTCCGTGGTTAATTTTCATGCCAGCTAGGTAGGCTATGCTCCTGTTGTAAATATAAGCAATGTGCTTAATATTAGGAAAGTTGAGATATAAATTTAGTAGGCCTAGCCTATAGAAAGCTGATGGGATCCTCCCCTTTTTAATAGAAGCCATCACTGTTTCCTCACTCAATTGCATACCCTATAGAAATGTTGTGCAACATGAACTCATGGGCTCTCATGAAGTGTTTGATTAGATTTTCAACACATTTGAATTGATGTCAGAGTGATTAGAGGGACAATAGAGTTCTGAGAACCAGGCAGTTAGCACGTTTTGTAGAGCACTAATGACCAGCAGCAGCAGAGCTTGGAGAAGCCTAATTACCGTGACTAAACGGTCACGTGGAATTTGACTGCCTTCATGACCGCCGGTGTGGCAGTAATACGGTCACCGCAACAGCCCTACACCCACAATGAGGTGATTACTAGTAATACAGTACAAATGTTCAGTAATAGCAACACCTGTGTTACTGATGAACTCTGCCTCAACTCTGCCTATTTCTACAGATGGACTGGAGATGCTTTTGCCAGACGGCAGCCTCAGTCGTTTGATGGGGAGTGCATAATCGGGTAGGTTTTATCTGACCTGTTCAAACGTCAATATGAACAGTACCTGTTAGGGAAGGTGATATCTGACACACAAACTGCCATTGGTAATATAACAGTGACTGTGTGTGTATGTGTTCACAGAAACATCTATGGAGCCAGCACATGGAGACATGCAAGATGATGTGATGAAGTCCAGACTGACAAACGGGCTTGATACTTATTTCTCTGAATGGAGAGAGACCTGGCACTGCTTCTACATGTGCATTGCTTGCTCTTTGGGGTTTTAGGTTGGATTTCTGTATAAGCACTTTCTGACATCTGATGTAAACAGTGCTTTATAAATAACTTTGACTGATTGACTCAGCATTAACATTTTACAAGACAACTTTTACCTGTTGTATTTTGTTATTATTGATTTGAATGGTATAAGTCAATATGGAAAGAGAGGAAACCCTGTGTATTCTGCACCAGGATCAGGGAACTCCTGTTGTGTACGGTACACCACACAGGAAGGTATGGCCACTGACATGTTTGCCAAGGTGGCCCCATTACCACCAGACAACATGCCGATAGGCTCAGTACCTGTATCGGCTGGGAATGACAATGAAAGGTGCACGGTGTTACATTAGCAGAACACTGCTTCCATAGTATTCTGTAGAAGGGTTATTGATTGTAGATGTATCTGTTTTCAAAACACTTAGTTTAGAACATCTGCGTAAATTCCCCAATTGCATTCTTATATTACTCTGTAGGCTACTGACCTATTGAAAGCTTCCGCTGGCATCGTGTGAGTGGTTTGCCGATGTCAACGTCGTGAACAGAGTGCACCATGGTGGGGTTATGGTATGGGTAGGCCTAAGCTACGGACACTGCATTTTATAGATGGCAATTTGAATGCACAGAGATACCGTGACAATATCCTGAGGCCCGTTGTCATGCCATTCATCCGCTGCCATCACCTCATGTTTCATGATAATGCACAGCCCCAAGTTGCAGGGATCTGTACACAATTCCTAGAAGATGACAATGTCCCAGTTCTTCCATGGCCTGCATACTCACCAGAAAGGTCACCCGTTGAGCATATTTGGGATGCTCTGTATCGATGTGTACGACAGCGTGTTCCAGTTTCCACCAACTTCACACAGCCATTGAAGAGGAGTGGGACAACAGGCCACAATCAACAGTCTGATCAACTCTATGTGAAGGAGATGTCACGCTGCATGAGGTAAATGGTGGTCACACACACTAGATTCTGACTGGTTTTCTGATCCATGCCCCTACTTTTTTTTTAAAGGTATCTGACCAACAGATGCATACCGGTCTTCCCAGTCATGTGAAATCCATAGATTAGGGCCTAATTTATTCATTTAAGTGACTAATTTCCTTATATGAACTGTAACTCAGTGAAATTGTTGCATGTTGCATTTTATATTGTTGTTCAGTGTAGATTAAAACACAATTTACCTATGCTGGTCTCCAAATCTACATACCTTTCCAATAACACCTCCAATACCCACTACATTTCAAACAAAGGATACCAAATGTTGGTCCTTTAGTGGCAGCACGTCAATTTGGAGAAAGCAACTTCTGTTGTTCCCTCAATTTTGCAGAACAGAAAATGCACATAAACCCCAGGTAGAGGCACCTGTAACCAATCAGAGCAACAGTCAATTAGCAAAAGCAATCAGTAGAAACATCACAAATCACACAACTCAAATTAACCTTGTTTTCCAGTCCACATCACATTAGTCTCTCTCACCAGGCAGCTTTATAAGCAACAGCTCACCTTCCACTTTCCCACCCTCGATGTGACACATGGGGCGTCATGGGAACAGACAGCAGGTTGCACCGTCATGGGAGAGAATCCACCATGTGATACTGTTGGCATGCCGATGAGTGTCGACAGCTAGATTTGTGAAGGACTTTATTGTGAGCTCAGGATTGACCCCTGAAGTTGGACCCTGACTCCTCAGTTCAGTCAAGCCGGAGGGGGAATGATCCTGCCTCCTCATTTAATGACTCTTCCTGTGTTGAGAGCGGAGAGAGGAGGTATGTGACAGACAATGTCTGCATCCCAAATGGGACCATGTGGGCCCTGGTCTAAAGTAGTGCACTATGTAGGGAACATACATAGTTTGTTTGGGAGACATGCAACACATCTAGGTAGTTGTATGATAACCACTCTATCCTGACAGTTAAAGAAGAGGAGCAAACAGCTATTCTATCCTCAATCTAGAGCAGTGGTTCCCAAACTTGTTATAGTCCCGTACCCCTTCAAACATTCAGCCTCCAGCTGCGTACACCAGAGTCAGCGCACTCTCAAATGTTGTGTTTTTGCCATCATTGTAAGCCTGCCACACACACACTATACCATTTTCACTGTAGTGTCCAAAACATCTTTCAAGCATTCCCTTGACATCAAGAGCCTCTCGGTGGATGCAGCAGTGTACCCAAGTGGCGTTGGGAGCAACTGCTGGCACACACGTTACCACTCCACTATGTCTCCCTGTCATGACAGTACTTTAAATATATCCTCTCATGTTGTCCTGGTTTGCAGAAGAGGATGTCTTCCTTAATTGACCCTCATAAACGTAAAGGACATGTACCAGGAGCTGTGCCAGGCCCGCCACGTCTGTTGACTCATCCAGCTGTAACGCATAAAATTCACTGGCTTGTACGCGAAACAGCAATTGTTTCAACACATCTCCTGCCATGTCACTGATGCATCATGAAACAGTGTTGTTTGATGAAGGCATTGTCTGTATCGTTTTTTGGACCTTTTCCCCCAGCATTGTCCCAGCCATATCCACGGCTGCAGGAAGAATTAAGTCCTCCACAATAATATGGGGCTTGCCTGTCCTAGCACCTCGGTAGCTCACCATATAAGACTTTTCTAGCCCCTTCTTATTAATGGTATCTGTTGCTTTTTATGTCTTACTACTCGAAAGTCGTCTTTTTTCTCACTCCAAAAACATTTTTTTCTAATTGTCATGTTTAGTTTCTAAATGTCTGCGCAAGAGTGAAGGTTTCCCGCGAGAGCGTAACGGTTAATGTGATTGATTGTTAATTAGTTGACTAGGCTACCTGTATTTGACAATGTGTTGTTATTTCACTTAACACTAGATGGCTTAATTTTATTTTTGGCAGTGAAACGAGGCTACTCAGGCGAGAAAAAAACCTCACCCAAATGTATAGCCCCGTTGAAAAATATAAATGTACTGTTTGAAAATGTGAAGTTTAAAAAAAATATATATATATTATAATTTTTATTAAATAATAATAAAACTTAATCACATTTTTATTTGGCGTACACTAGTTTGGGAATACCTGGTCTAGAGGTAATGAAAATTTGAATTTGCTCCAAATCCCATCGTATACTGTACCTTTTGTGATGATTGGTACTTTCTATAGTGAAGAGAGGTGCGTGTGAACCAAGAGCAGAGAGTGAGGGAAAAAAACTCTTACTCTGTGAGAGTTCTATTTATCAGGTGAAGTTTTTCTCCATCCCTCTTTGTATGGACTATGTGTTCCAGCCACCTGGAAACTGGTAAAATACTCAGCACTGCAGTGACAGACCATAATGAAATACGACCTCTAAGCTCCTTTCATTACATAAACCTGTCCATTGCTTTAAGAGTTAGGTGTCATTTGTGTGGGTAATAAAAACAACCTCTACAGGAGACTGCGAATCAAACATGAGTTGAGTTAATGCTATACCATTATGCAAATTATGCTAATGTTATTCCATTATGCAAATTGCTTAATTCCATGTGGTGTAGAACTAAGAAGCTGGCATCTTCAATACTGTAATAGTGTTATTTTACAAAGACCTGAATCTATCTGGCCAGAGCTGAGGTTGGGCTGAAACACAATGCAACAAAAGAGAAAAACAATACCACTTTAGTCTCGGTCAAACAGGACAACCGTCTGATTAAAAATTAATACGATGCATATTAAGTTACACCGAATCCAATGCTGAACACGATAGCTGAGTCACACAGCCATCTGTGAAACGGAACAGACATAGCATTAGATTTCAACAAATGAGATTGCATTGTGACTGTGTTCTTATTGACAGGTTGCTGAGCCTCCAAGAGCTCAATCATCACCAGAACTCAGTCATCGATGCTTTTGTGTGTGCTGTCAATCAGCTGTCCATTATATTATGGATTGATTACATGGACCTTCTCCACCTTTTTAAAGAGTCTCTTTCTTTGTAACATGCCATGTGGCCAATACTGCAGTCATCATCCACATGCATGTGACAAACTACAGATAATCTTTTTTGATCGTCTCTATTGAGATTCAGAACAACTCTGCTATATAGGTCCAATATATCTTTTTTTTTAAGTTAAGGATCACGTTGTGATCTCTTCTTGTGTAAAAAGTATTGTGCAAATTCTTCTTGTGCAAATTCAGAAAATTCTCATTCATTTTCATCTTTTATGGTCTCCCTTCACCTCCAACACCGTATCATGAGAAACAGGGTGAATCCATGTGAAATAATTAATGGCTAAGGGAAGAGAAAGAGTGTTACGAAGAGTAATTAATGTAAAAACATACATACTGTATGAGTCAAAAAATAGCTCACACCTAAAGCAAGATTCCAACCGCTTTAATACTGAAAAATTAATTTTGTATGGAGATTATTGCATTTCAAGCACATTGAGAAAACAAGAAATATTACAACAGTTTCATGCTCTATCGGTGTATTATATCAGTGTGTAAGCTTGTTTTAACCAGTCTGTAAATTGCTAATCAGTTTCCTCTAGTGCTGTAATTACAGCCCCCAGCAAGCGAGCAGTCCCTCTCTCTGCAGTACGATGTGCAGTTCCAGGCCTGACCTTGCATCGTAATGTCACACTGCATTTGAGTAACATCAATTTGGCAGTGATTTGGGATGGGTTTCTGCTTGGCAGCACATATGGAACATTAATCCTCGACAACCCACCTCTACACTACACTCATAGAGGAAAAGGTGCTGTCTAGAACCTAAAAGGGTTCTTCGGCTGTCCCCATAGGAGAACACTTTGAAGAACCCTTTTTGGTTCCACGTCGAACCCATTTGGTTCCAGGTCAAACCCTTTTGGTTTCCATGTAGAACCAAAAAAGGTTATACCTAGAATTAAAAAAGGTTGACCTATGGGGACAGCCAAATAACTATTTTTTCTGATAGTGTAAGGGCCTACAGTACTTTACATTTTAGTCACTTAGCAGACACTCTTATTCAGAGTGACTTACAGGAGTGAAGGCATACATTTTTGTACTGGTTCCCCATGGGAATCAAACCCTCAACCCTGGAATTGCAAACTCCATGATCTACCAACCGAGCCACACGGGACATGCCATGATAGCTCCCCAGGTGTTAGAAATAAACATTGGTATGCATATACATATCTACTTAGCCTTATTTGTATATTTATGGTTGCCGTTTACATTTCAAAATCAGCACAGTAACTCAGCCTTGTACTTAAATGGTCCCAGCAAGGTAATCAGAGCAGTGTATAATGAATAAGACTCCAAGACCTCGCCTGAAGGATCATCTCATCTCATTTTGCAACTCATTGGTGATTCATTTTATTCATTCATTTGCTCTTTTCAAAAAAGCAACATTTTATTCATGTTTGATAAACAATCCCAGTCGTTCTCTGATGTCTGCTGGGCTGGCGCCTCCTTCAAATTGTTCACTCTTGTTGCTATTCTGCCACCTACTGGTCAAAACAATACTCTGTCTCCGTACAGCTTCCTGAGTGTTGAGCAGTGTGCTTCATTAGCAGTGTGGCTGTGCCCGTGGCACAATGTAAGATGTCACCCGTCCATAAGGTAGATGACACATCGTATTATGTGGTGTATTTGTGGGCGTGTTAGCATAAGTGGCCAATTACACGGTCCCTCTACATCCCATTCTGTCTTTCACACCTCCCTCTCCATCCACCAACAATGTCTCAAAGGACCAGTACCGTCTCATATTGAGTGCTTGGAAACATCATCTCTGTGCATTAGTCAGGTTGTGTCTCTGTCGACAATTCAAGGAAGTCTTTTTTGTATTGACAATGTCCTAGAAATAAATCAACTCATGTCAAACCAATTTCCGCTAAATGATTTTTGATGATGAATGACCTAATTGATTGTCGTGCCATCAAATGAAACAGGTTTGACATTAAAGTGTAAGGAAATGCTATGCCAATGCATTATACCAATAGCTACTCCGTGGCTTCATTCTTTCACAGTGGATATGTAAGACTATTTAACATTTGGGCTGGTGTTATATGAATGTAGTACCAGTGCTTTATGCCTCTGTGCGATGCCATTGTATAATCCTATGCTTCTGTTTAATGGATCACTGAGAGGGTTTATGTGGTTAGTGAGTGTCGATAGGAAGTGTCCAAACGACGACTGAGTCATCTGATGTCTGCATAGAAAGACAGTCATTTTCAGCCAGAGTTTGGCCAAGTCTTGCAGATAAACTGTATCCATTCTTAAAAGAGCCTTCCCATTCCTGCTGAAATGGATCAACGTAGTGGACTACTGTACAAGCTATATCAGACAACCAATACTTCATGAAATAACAGGGCTTAACCGACAGTTCTGCCTTACCCTCTGTGCAGAGATGTCTCCATGTGCTGATATTTGTTACACAGGCCAATTAAGTGCAGGGCTTGGCCTTACATAACATCAAAACCCCATGGGAATGTCCATGTACATCACAAAAGAGCACAGCACATTGATATGACATAAGAAGAGTCCTGTTGGGTTTAGAGTGGTGTCTGTTCTCAAAATGTGTGTTCAGTTTGAACAAGTCTGTTTACTCGGAGCATGAGGCCAACTGGCCTGGTTTTCTCAACCCCTCCTGGGCTGACTGGGCTGGCACTGATGGACTGTCTGTCGCCACTCCACACTGGTTCTTGGTTGTGTGTTACACAAGCTGACTGACTGTGTCTGTGTTTTTTGAGTGCCCAGGAGAGCCAGACAATCTCAGTGACAGATGCATTGATTTAAAGAGCCTGGGGCTGGGTGGATGAGTGGGAGAGCCAAATGTTCAAAAGCTGCTAACATTGATAGTACATCCCTTTAAGCCACTACAAACCCACATCTTGGTGAATTTGTGTTTTCCGCAAATTATGTAATACTTTACTATCCTTAAGAGTCTATTGACGAACCCGTGTGTCAATCTAATTAACATAATAAAACAACCCCATCAAAATCCGTCAGCTTAAGCTAGAGATGTTAAGCTAGAGATATGTTAAGCTAGAGATATGTTAAGCTAGAGATATGTTAAGCTAGAGATATGTTTTTTGGGAGCATGGGCTGTGTCTCAATTCACCGCATCCACCTATGTTGGCCTACTAACTAATATAACCCCACTAACTCCACTACACGATGGTGTTCTCTATTTTGCTCTACGACCCCCACAAGTGTCACGGGACTCGTCTGAAAGTAACCCGGTACTGTTTTTTTTTTAATTATGGAACTATGGAGGTAGTGTGGTCCCAACAAAAAAAGGGGTTAAATATGTGCAAAAAATATATATATATTTCCTGAGCTTTCTTATCTCTCAAATTCAATATTTTATCAAATAGTACTTTAATATTTTCCTAAAATTCCAAATCAAATATCTAAATGATCCATGGCATGATCATCTTAAAACAAATCCATATGTCAGCTTAGTAGAACCCCCCACAAAGGCTTAGGCTTTTAGTATAGTACATGCTTTTAGTATAGTACATGCCTTTAGTATAGTACATGCCTTTAGTACAGTACATGCTTTTAGTATAGTACATGCCTTTAGAACAGTACATGCTTTTAGTATAGTACATGCCTTTAGTATAGTACATGCCTTTAGAACAGTACATGCTTTTAGTATAGTACATGCCTTTAGAACAGTACATGCTTTTAGTATAGTACATGCCGTTAGTACAGTACATGCTTTTAGTATAGTACATGCCGTTAGTACAGTACATGCTTTTAGTACAGTACATGCTTTTAGTACAGTACATGCTTTTAGTACAGTATATGCTTTTAGTACAGTACATGCTTTTAGTATAGTACATGCTTTTAGTATAGTACATGCCTTTAGTACAGTACATGCCTTTAGTACAGTACATGCTTTTAGTACAGTACATGCTTTTAGTATAGTACATGCTTTTAGTATAGTACATGCCTTTAGTACAGTACATGCCTTTAGAACAGTACATGCTTTTAGTATAGTACATGCTTTTAGTATAGTACATGCCTTTAGAACAGTACATGCTTTTAGTATAGTACATGCCTTTAGAACAGTACATGCTTTTAGTATAGTACATGCTTTTAGTATAGTACATGCCTTTAGTACAGGACATGCTTTTAGTACAGGACATGCTTTTAGTATAGTACATGCCGTTAGTACAGTATATGCTTTTAGTACAGTACATGCTTTTAGTATAGTACATGCCTTTAGAACAGTACATGCTTTTAGTATAGTACATGCTTTTAGTATAGTACATGCCTTTAGTACAGTACATGCCTTTAGAACAGTACATGCTTTTAGTATAGTACATGCTTTTAGTATAGTACATGCCTTTAGAACAGTACATGCTTTTAGTATAGTACATGCCTTTAGAACAGTACATGCTTTTAGTATAGTACATGCTTTTAGTATAGTACATGCCTTTAGAACAGTACATGCTTTTAGTATAGTACATGCCTTTAGAACAGTACATGCTTTTAGTATAGTACATGCCTTTAGAACAGTACATGCCTTTAGAACAGTACATGCTTTTAGTATAGTACATGCCTTTAGTATAGTACATGCCTTTAGTATAGTACATGCCTTTAGTATAGTACATGCTTTTAGTACAGTACATGCTTTAGTACAGTACATGCTTTTAGTATAGTACATGGCTTTAGAACAGTACATGCTTTTAGTATAGTACATGCTTTTAGTATAGTACATGCTTTTAGTATAGTACATGCCTTTAGAACAGTACATGCTTTTAGTATAGTACATGCCTTTAGAACAGTACATGCCTTTAGTATAGTACATGCCTTTAGAACAGTACATGCTTTTAGTATAGTACATGCCTTTAGAACAGTACATGCTTTTAGTATAGTACGTGCCTTTAGAACAGTACATGCTTTTAGTACAGTACATGCCTTTAGTATAGTACATGCTTTTAGTACAGTACATGCTTTTAGTATAGTACATGCCTTTAGTATAGTACATGCCTTTAGTATAGTACATGCTTTTAGTACAGTACATGCTTTAGTACAGTACATGCTTTTAGTATAGTACATGGCTTTAGTATAGTACATGCCTTTAGAACAGTACATGCTTTTAGTATAGTACATGCCTTTAGTATAGTACATGCCTTTAGAACAGTACATGCTTTTAGTACAGTACGTGCTTTTAGTACAGTACATGCCTTTAGTATAGTACATGCTTTTAGTATAGTACATGCCTTTAGTATAGTACATGCCTTTAGTACAGTACATGCTTTTAGTATAGTACATGCCTTTAGAACAGTACATGCTTTTAGTATAGTACATGCCTTTAGTATAGTACATGCCTTTAGAACAGTACATGCTTTTAGTATAGTACATGCCTTTAGAACAGTACATGCTTTTAGTATAGTACATGCCGTTGGTACAGTACATGCTTTTAGTATAGTACATGCCGTTAGTACAGTACATGCTTTTAGTACAGTACATGCTTTTAGTACAGTACATGCTTTTAGTACAGTATATGCTTTTAGTACAGTACATGCTTTTAGTATAGTACATGCTTTTAGTATAGTACATGCCTTTAGTACAGTACATGCCTTTAGTACAGTACATGCTTTTAGTACAGTACATGCTTTTAGTATAGTACATGCTTTTAGTATAGTACATGCCTTTAGTACAGTACATGCCTTTAGAACAGTACATGCTTTTAGTATAGTACATGCTTTTAGTATAGTACATGCCTTTAGAACAGTACATGCTTTTAGTATAGTACATGCCTTTAGAACAGTACATGCTTTTAGTATAGTACATGCTTTTAGTATAGTACATGCCTTTAGTACAGGACATGCTTTTAGTACAGTACATGCTTTTAGTATAGTACATGCCGTTAGTACAGTACATGCTTTTAGTACAGTATATGCTTTTAGTACAGTACATGCTTTTAGTATAGTACATGCCTTTAGAACAGTACATGCTTTTAGTATAGTACATGCTTTTAGTATAGTACATGCCTTTAGTACAGTACATGCCTTTAGAACAGTACATGCTTTTAGTATAGTACATGCTTTTAGTATAGTACATGCCTTTAGAACAGTACATGCTTTTAGTATAGTACATGCCTTTAGAACAGTACATGCTTTTAGTATAGTACATGCTTTTAGTATAGTACATGCCTTTAGAACAGTACATGCTTTTAGTATAGTACATGCCTTTAGAACAGTACATGCTTTTAGTATAGTACATGCCTTTAGAACAGTACATGCCTTTAGAACAGTACATGCTTTTAGTATAGTACATGCCTTTAGTATAGTACATGCCTTTAGTACAGTACATGCCTTTAGTATAGTACATGCTTTTAGTACAGTACATGCTTTTAGTATAGTACATGGCTTTAGAACAGTACATGCTTTTAGTATAGTACATGCTTTTAGTATAGTACATGCCTTTAGAACAGTACATGCTTTTAGTATAGTACATGCCTTTAGAACAGTACATGCCTTTAGTATAGTACATGCCTTTAGAACAGTACATGCTTTTAGTATAGTACATGCTTTTAGTATAGTACATGCCTTTAGAACAGTACATGCTTTTAGTATAGTACGTGCCTTTAGAACAGTACATGCTTTTAGTACAGTACATGCTTTTAGTATAGTACATGCTTTTAGTATAGTACATGCCTTTAGTATAGTACATGCTTTTAGTACAGTACATGCTTTAGTACAGTACATGCTTTTAGTATAGTACATGGCTTTAGTATAGTACATGCCTTTAGAACAGTACATGCTTTTAGTATAGTACATGCCTTTAGTATAGTACATGCCTTTAGAACAGTACATGCTTTTAGTACAGTACGTGCTTTTAGTACAGTACATGCCTTTAGTATAGTACATGCCTTTAGTATAGTACATGCATTTAGTATAGTACATGCCTTTAGTACAGTACATGCCTTTAGTACAGTACATGCCTTTAGTACAGTACATGCCTTTAGAACAGTACATGCCTTTAGAACAGTACATGCCTTTAGAACAGTACATGCCTTTAGAACAGTACATGCCTTTAGTACAGTACATGCCTTTAGTACAGTACATGCTTTTAGTACAGTACATGCTTTTAGTATAGTACATGCATTTAGTATAGTACATGCATTTAGTATAGTACATGCCTTTAGTATAGTACATGCCTTTAGTACAGTACATGCTTTTAGTACAGTACATGCCTTTAGTACAGTACATGCTTTTAGTACAGTACATGCCTTTAGTACAGTACATGCCTTTAGTACAGTACATGCCTTTAGTACAGTACATGCCTTTAGTACAGTACATGCCTTTAGTACAGTACATGCTTTTAGTACAGTACATGCCTTTAGTACAGTACATGCCTTTAGTATAGTACATGCCTTTAGTATAGTACATGCATTTAGTATAGTACATGCCTTTAGTACAGTACATGCTTTTAGTACAGTACATGCCTTTAGTACAGTACATGCCTTTAGTACAGTACATGCCTTTAGTACAGTACATGCCTTTAGTACAGTACATGCGTTTAGTATAGTACATGCTTTTCTCTGTACTCTTCTTCTCTTATTAAGTTCAGTTAGATTTTATAAGTACAGTGAAATGCTTAACTTGCAAGCTCTACCCAACAGCGCAGTATTCAATATCAAAATAGTATAACTAATACAAATATATATATAATAAATAAAACAACACAAAACAATAAGAAATAAGAGAGGAAGCTATATACTGTGCAAGGTCAGTGCCATATTTACTGGGCAGGGATACTGGAGTAGTTTGAAGTAGATACTGTACTGTATCTACATGTTGGCAGGGATTAGGAGAAAGTGACTGGTAGCAGTATACTGTAAATAATACTACTACTAATAATAACAATAATATACAGTATGGCAGCAGCTTAAGTGGTGGTGTGTGTGTGTGTGAATTACATCTCTCCAGCATGATGTAAAGATGATTTATCACATTTGATTGATCAGTTTCCACAAGAACAAAGAACATGCTACTAATCAATGGTGGGTGCATGGTGGGGAAGTCTTGTTCTTTGCCTAGAAAATGTAATGACTGAATATACACATGTTTATATGATGTACTACTTAATGTATGGAACATACTCCCAGGAGCCAACACAATCCCTTGGTGGAAAATCAATGTAGCCCCTCATTTGCTAAACAGACTGCCTCTCTTTCTCCAGTGGTGGAACCAATTAAAACCTGTAACAGAAAGACAACAATCAATGGACATGGCAACACAGGGGATTGATCCATTATATTTTCCATGTTCCCAGGCCCCATCGTTTGGTCATCAGAATGTGATGTGCAAACGAATACGAGCTCTGTTCCTCTATTTTCCTCTATTTTCCTCTCTGTTCCTCTCTGCTCCTCTCTGCTCTTCTCTGTTCCTCTCTGCTCCTCTCTGTTCCACTCTGCTCCTCTCTGTTCCACTCTGCTCCTCTCTGTTCCTCTCTGCTCCTCTCTGCTACTCTCTGCTCCTCTGTTACTCTCTGTTCCTCTCTGCTACTCTTTGTTCCTCTCTGTTCCTCTCTGTTCCTCTCTGTTCCTCTCTGCTCCTCTCTGCTCCTCTGTTCCTCTCTGCTACTCTCTGCTCCTCTGTTACTCTCTGCTACTCTCTGTTACTCTCTGCTCCTCTCTGTTCCTCTGCTACTCTCTGCTCATCTCTGTTACTCTCTGCTCCTCTCTGTTCATCTGCTCCTCTCTCTCTGTACCGCTCTGCTCTTTTCTGTTCCTCTGCTACTCTCTGCTCATCTCTGTTACTCTCTGCTCCTCTCTGTTCATCTGCTCCTCTCTCTCTGTACCGCTCTGCTCTTTTCTGTTCCTCTCTGCTCCTCTCTCCAGCCCCCCTCCTCAATGGTGCGATGAGATGGAGAGATTACATTAAAAATACATTGGAACAATGTGCGCTCTGTTGTGTGGAAGATTGCCTCTGACTCATTACACAATATAAATTAATAAACAGATTACACCCCTGTGTCCCCATTGCTGGGCTTGCAGCTTCCTGAGGTCCTTGGCCAAGAGGAAGAAATGGGCTCATCAAGTCCTTATGAAAACAAACAGAAGCAATGGCCAATACACACTTCAAAATGTTCTTTTACAATACAAATTTCTGACTAAACATGATCTTATGAATTAAACATGTGATCAGAATAATCTAGAATGCAACTGGTGGTCCACAATTTGTACACACATGTATGCAACCCATTACATTACATTACAACCCATTACATTAAAATACATTACAACCCATTACATTACATTAAAATACATTACATTACAATAAAATACAATACATTACATTACATTAAAAGGCATTACATTACATTACATTACATTACAACCCACTACATTACATTACAACCCATTACATTAAAATACATTACATTACAGTACATTAGTTTTAAAATACATTACATTAAAATACATTACATTACAACCCATTACATTACATTAAAATACATTACATTACAATACATTACAATTACAATACATTACATTAAAATACATTACATTACACTACATTACATTACAACACATTACATTACAATACATTACATTACAATACATTACAACCCATTACATTAAAATACATAACATTATATTAAAATACATTACAAATCATTACATTCAAATGCAAAGTATGTGAGCGTAAATGTGTTATTGTTGGTGTATTTGTTGCCATTCTTAATTTACAGTTTTAGATTGTAATCATAGCACCACCTACCGAGAACCTTGGCCCTGAACTCCTCAGCAGTTTGTTCCCAAGGTGCTATATCCAACAGTACCACTAGAGGAGGTATCTGACACAGATCCTCTCCATGGTTGAATTACATATTCCCAAACACTCAAAGGTCATATCCTCCAGTGGTGGAAAAAGTACCCAATTGTCATACTTTAGTAAAAGTAAAGATACCCTTAATAGAAAATGAGTAAAAGTAAAAGTCTAAAAGTATTTGGTTTAAAATATACTTATAAGTATCAAAAGTAAATGTAATTGCAAAAATGTACTTAAGTATTAAAATCTAAAAGTAAAAGTATAAATAATTGAAATGACTAGACTACACCATTTTTGTATTTTTATTTTATTTACGAATAGCCAGTGGCACACTCCCAACACTCAGACATAATTTACAAACGAAGCACGTCTTTAGTGAGTCCGCCAGATCAGAGGCAGTAGGCACAACCAGAGATGTTATCTTGATAAGTGTGTGAATGACAATTTTTCTGTTCTGCTAAGCATTCAAAATATAACAAGTAATTTTGGGTGTCAGGGAAAATGTATGGAGTAAAAAGTACATTATTATCTTTAGGAATGTAAAAGGTGTCAAAAATATAAATAGTAAAGTACAGATACCCCCAAAAAACTACTTAAGTAGTACTTTAAAGTATTTTTACAAGTAAGTAAATAATAATAAGTACTTTACACCACTGATATCCTCTGGCTCTAGAGTGGTGTAACAACACATTGACATAATGATTTCTCAGTATTTTGCTTCTTGTTATAAATATGTTTGTTTATTTAAAATCAAAATCAATCTAATAAAATATTTGGCCTCTTTAATGAATGCCTTGAAGGTCAAAAGAGCATGCCATCACAAAAAATCACAATAACGGTGAAACCATTTATTTAGCACAAATATAGAACATTGTTTCAATAGATAAAGAACTTCTCCCTCAAGTAATATAGCCTCAACCTGACATTTCCAAACAGATCCTCGAACATCTCTGCCAATCTGCTGTTCATTAAGCTGATTGCTTGACTGCGCCAAGGGCTTGCCTGGCAGCCTTGTTTTGATTAAAGGGAAGCTCATAAATAGAGTGCTGCCTATAAATGATTTCCTCATTACATCAAAGTCACACAGAAGTTGTAAGCAGCTCTTACAATTGCCACAAATGCAGCTAACTTTATAGGGTTAGGGCCCTGATGTATGATATAACAAGGAAGGAAGGAGGGCCATAAAACATGACCAATCTGGCTTTCCAAACCAATGGTGTTTCACACAAGCAGAAGTGTTGTAGAAGCCGGACACAGTTGACAAAAAAACAACAACAATAGCATTAAGGTCAATTAGTCCCAAGAATGCTGCTCGGGAAATAATACTACTGCCATCTTAAAATAATACTACTGCCATCTTAAAATAATACTACTGCCATCTTAAAATAATACTACTGCCATCTTAAAATAATACTACTGCCATCTTAAAATAATACTACTGCCATCTTAAAACCTGGCATGTTTAAATCTTAGTAGTTTAACAACTTTTGTCATTGAAATGACCCAAATGTATGACGCACGACAGTGTTTGAGACACAGGTACAGCTCTACTTATCGTTCCACAGATTCTTGCTGAAGTTACTGCTTTCAGAATGTGAAGAGCTGAGATGAAGGAACGTGGTATAGTTTAGATGCTATGGTTTGGGGCTCTGCATTTCTCCATTTCAATTGACATTAACACAATTTCACATGAAATTAAATAATTATATTACTTACTGGAAGCATAACACTGCAAATTCCATGACAACCTAATGAAACATTGTTTTAAAATGACATTCACTGATATGGTTTACAACAGTTTTATAATATTTATGTGCTTACAGTTGAGGGTTGTCAAATATTGACATAAACATTATCAACCATGCAACTATACCACACATCAGCTGTGTCTGTGGAAAATGTAGGTCATGTTCAATTTCAAAGGCTTAGATAGCACAGCCGTAGATACGTAACAACATATTCTCACTTACATAATATCTCAAGAAGAAAACATATGTTTTAAACGTTTTTAATTTGATCCTTGTGAATGACATACATAACCAAATTTTAAAAAGTATTTATAAAACTGCATAGTATAGCTCCTTCCAAAGGAACATTTAGATGAAAGATTAAAAAGTATAAACTTTTGCCACATTTGAGCTACATGTTATAAATACGAAACATGAATCACTCAATCAATTCATTTCCAGCATTAAAAGTTTAGAGTGAAAGCAAAATAAATAAGTATACACAAATTAATCGAAGACTACAAATGCCTGATAAAACAGAAGTGCTGAATAGAATTTGTTGCTACAGTCAAATCTAACGTAAAAATAGCAACACATTTGAATTAGTTGAGTTTATGAAAAAAAAAGACAACAGTTCCCACAACTAATTTATTAGACTTCGGTATGGGATGAAAGCAGTCGGAAATCAAACTTGTCTGTCATCAAGTAGAGGTAAAACGAGACAGTCCTGAAGTTTGGATCCACCCCGGCCCGAACAGAATTATGGGCCTTAGTTGAATCTTCTATGCTAGATGACAAGTGGAATGGAAGTAATTGAACTACATGTTGTCAATATCAGAGGCAATTGGATAAACATTTGCATTGGAATATATTACATCAAGTAAAACAGAACCACTACTTAATTTGGCCTTGATATCCAAATCAGCAGAAGAAAAACAAGACACCAGAAAACAATTCATCTAAGTCTTTAAGGCTCTTTCGTGAGTGAGGCGCTGTATCTTCAGGTGTAAAAAAACCCCCTCAATTTCAGTGTTGTTTCATAGCAAGGAGAAAAATATAGTATTTAAAAAAAGAGTTATGAACAGAATAGTCCAGCGAGCAGAAGCGTATATTCCTATCCATCATCCTGATAGATGATACATGCTGTATCCCAGAGGTGTAGCGTACAACCCCATAGGTGAGAGGGGCAGCATGGGACGGTGGTAGGGGTAGGACTGTCCGTAGAGGGAGACGGCTGTGTGGAGCTGTGCTCCCAAGGGCATGGGTAACGTAAAGCCCGGGTGCAGCGCGGGTTTGGCAGCCATTTTAAGCTTCTCCAGCTCGGCCTCCTGTAGTCTCTTGGCCTTAGCCCGGCGGTTCTGGAACCAAATCTTGACCTGGGTCTCAGTCAGGGTCAGAAAGCTGGAGAACTCGGCCCGCTCAGCAATAGACAGGTACTGCTTCTGACGGAACTTACGCTCCAGAGACAGCAGCTGGGAGGTGGTGAAGGGAGTACGAGGCTTTCTGTTGGTCTTGTGCTTCCGCAGCGGACAGGTAGGACTTACCTGGCCTGGAGAGACAGAGAGTGAGACAGAGAGAGGGAGAGAGAGGTTCAGGGCCAATACTGATTTAATTTAACACATGGATAAGCTACTTGAGTGAGAAAGTAAATACTTTGTCCTGATCCTGATAGAAAACCTGTACCTAATGTAGTATTATCACATCATCCTGATAGAAAACCTGTAAATAATGTAGTATTATCACATCATTCTGATAGAAAACCTGTAAATAATGTAGTATTATCACATCATCCTGATAGAAAACCTGTAAATAATGTAGTATTATCACATCATTCTGATAGAAAACCTGTAAATAATGTAGTATTATCACATCATCCTGATAGAAAACCTGTAAATAATGTAGTATTATCACATCATCCTGATAGAAAACCTGTAAATAATGTAGTATTATCACATCATCCTGATAGAAAAATGAACAATGTTAGAGATACAGTATGAACTGATTGTGTGTGTACCCAAAGGTATTGGTTGGGCCGATAGCAAACAGTATGAACTGATTGTGTGTGTACCCAAAGGTATTGGTTGGGCCGATAGCAATTTTAAACTGAAATCGAAACGTAGGCATACTAATGTCCCCTAAGTGCTGTACAAGTGAATTGACTATATAACATTTTCTTTGCATAAAATAGAGTGATTTTGGAGTGATGTAATATGTGATCCAATTCTTACTAAGCTTGTTGTGGTTCATTATTAAATGGAAATGTCAAACATTGCAATGGATACACATACTCCTGTCAAGGGAGGAAAGGACTATTATTTGTTGATTAGTTTAAAGCAATGCTGACAATTACACACAAACCACACAAACAAACTCAATTAAAGGGTTTGAAGACCTGCCTGATATTCCAAAAAGATAGATAGAAATAAATCTTAATATCCCAAATAAATAATAGAAATGGTTGAATATTGTTTTCAAATGAAAGATGAAGTTGTGGCAGTATAACTTACAAGACCCACAGTGAGCCATTTTATTAACGTTGTAAAGACCCAGGCCTAACCAAATTATTTTACTAATACTTATTTTTCACATATTGGTCTAATAGATTGAATATCAAGACTCTTACTTTATGGTAAGGATTTTCTACACAAACATTCAGATATATTCAAAGTAAATAAGACAAAGTTAATACTTGCAAAAAGCGTTTTAGTTTACACCCTGTTAAATAAATTGAATTTGTCTGCCATACAATAGGATTTTGCGAGACAGGCAGCACACATACAAATGATATGTTAATTTGATTTGTATTTTACAATATTTTTATTTAACCTTTATTTAAACTAGGCTAGTCAGTTAAGAACAAATTCTTATTTACAATGATGGATAAAAAAATAAAAAAAGTAAATTAAAATATAGGACAAAACACATCACGACAAGAGAGACAACACAACACTACATAAAGAGAGACCTAAAACAACAACATAGCATGGCAGCAACACATGACAACACAGTATGGTAGCAACACATGACAACAACATGTCAGCAACACAACATGGTAGCAGCACAAAACATGGTACAAACATTATTGGGCACAGACAACAGCACAAAGGGCATGAAGGTAGAGTCAACAATACTTCACGCAAAGCAGCCACAACTGTCAGTAAGAGTGTCCATGGTTGAGTCTTTGAATGAAGAGATTGAGATAAAACTGTCTGATAATGTACTGTACTTTTTATCCCTAACTATAAAATAATAGGTTATGGGAAATAGTGAGGTAAGAAGTACACCTTCCAAATGTGTTCCGATTAGTCTACATAAAAACCACAGATTTTCTCCAGAAATTACTTACGAGTTTGTGCAGAGAATCTTGGGCTCATAGCCCAGGGAGCACAATCATCCGGCTCGGAGGACTCTGACTTTACAGGCGACCGTGGGATAAAGTGCTTTCGGATTCCCGCGGGAGGGCTGTAGCTCTCTCTGCACAGGTACGGAGAGTTCTGCGTCTTTGAAAATGTAACCACAGAGACATTGTCGGGTTTGCTTGTAAACTCACTGTGAATCTTTCTACCCGACATTATAGCCTCCACACTGAAGGGATGATGGTGTCTTGTCACTTGAGTTTTGCGGTCATCCATCGTCCTCTCTAGCTCGGGTCGGCTGTCCTCCTCCGATGAACTGCTATCCCTCAAACTCACATGGGCAGACATTCCCCCGAAATATGTACCAATGGCACACGACAAGACTATCAGTCTCAGCTACAGGTGGCCTACAAAGTCTGGGGACACGACCTGTCAAGTGTGGGATAAGTTAAATAATCACGTGGCGCCAGTGGAACTTTCAGCCAATCGCAGCGCTGCCAAATGTAAGAGCGGACCTTGTTACCAGTGATTGGTCTCTCACACAAGGGTTCAAAAATATATCCAGTAGGCTACACCACATGGTGTACTGTGACGGATTACTTCGAATCTAACCTCAAGAGATTGTGTAAACACAGGCCCCTTGTGGGTAATTTACGCCCAATTATGAAAGAGATGAACAATCTCTCTCAGGATGTGACTTTTCCTGAATGTAAAACGTTGTTGGTGCCTCAAACCAGGATACACAAATGTGGTGGGAAAGTGCTTCCTCTGCAGCCCAATTTTTTATCATGCTCTCTTAATTCAAGTGTGCCCATAGCTGCTGGAAATAGGGGTGCTGAACATGTTGCAGCAAAAGTAGTACACTGGGCCTTTACTAGTGCTGTAATACTGGACCGATATAGCCGTCTGTAGCATCCTGGTACTGGTATTTATTCTGATTCTAAATGGGATTCAACATTTTCATGACCTTTAAAAAAGTGTGAATAGCCTACTACCACATCTCATTTGTTTTTGGGGAAAGTTGTTGTAGCAGTCTCGATTCTTTCTACCTGTAAGAAATGTCCTTTTGACTTTACCACCTGCTTCGTTATTTCAGCACATTATTGAGACTGACAAAATACTATTTTTTTTTTTATAGCATATGCAGATTTTGTGTCTTTATTAAAAACAGACCAAATCCAGGTAGATAAATGTGGTAATCTACTTAAACAAATGATGCAACATATTCTACCCACATCTGTTTATCCCGAGTGTTAATACATACGTGTTAATCAAACATCCATTTACTGTTATTCATCTGATGGATTTCTACAACATTCTTCTGTCAGTAGGCTGTGTTGAAATGAAGAGGACTTACATACCTACAGGTCAACAGTTGCACTTACGGTATGCGGAGAATACTGTAGGCCTATACATCATTTTCTCTTAGCTAACATATTGTTTTCAGTCACATTGGTTATGTTTTCAAGATTCAAAGCCCAGATTCCAAAAGCCAAATAAGTTACTGTGCCGCTCAAAACATTTGTTTCATGAAATACACGACTAGAAGTAACTATTAGTTCTATCATGTAGTAATATTACATTTCCTCAATAAAGACCTTTACAAATGGTACTACTGGCACAAGAAATAAACAGCCACTATTTGATAATCACAAGGACTAACTCAGCTGCCCAGTTTGACTGGTAAGAGGTGTGTGTGTGTGTGTGTGTGTGTGTGTGTGTGTGTGTGTGTGTGTGTGTGTGTGTGTGTGTGTGTGTGTGTGTGTGTGTGTGTGTGTGTGTGTGTGTGTGTGTGTGTGCATGCGCTGGGGGCCTACAGGGCTGAGACTGAGCGAGAGCGCCATTCCCATGAGGCTGTGCGTTATTAAACGGGGTGATTTCACAGACAATCTGAGGTTTGCGAAGGCGCCAGTGAGCGGGCAGATGAAAGCCTTGCTCCTCGGGGGAGAAACTGTTGCAGTTTTGCTGCTCTACTCAGTAGTCACCTCCCCACTTGCTCTGGTCACACCCCCACCCTCAGGCACCTTGTCGATCACAGTCCCAGGCCTTGCTACACACAGCCTGTCACAGGGATAAGTGGTAGTGAGACATGTAAACTGCATGTAGCCTACAGATGTAGGATCTTAATTTGATCACCCTGTTGCAGGAGAACTTTCCAGCAATGCAGTACATTTTTAAACTTATAGTGTGTTTGAGGTTTAAAAAGGTATCTGAAGTTTGAAATGCAGACTTGATTTTCCCTTACGAAAATGAATCAACTACAATAATCTCCATTAATTACAATCCACATAATAATTCACATTTCCTGTTGCTTCAGGATTATTTTCCTGCTGTAGAAAACTGGCTCAAATGAAGATCCTGCACCTATATATAGTCAACTCAATGCAATAGTGCTGTGGAAACTCTTGAGACGTGAGGAATGAAAGAAAGTGACTGAAGCCGGGTGCGAACCGAACGTGGACCAAGGAGATTTTCAGCAGGAGGAACCCCCTTGAGTAGAAAATTACAAACACATCCTCCTTCCTTTTTCCATAATCTCTTTGGGCTTGATTTTTTTTTAAAGTGGAGGGGGAGAAAACGTCAAAAGACAGCTTCTGGTTTTGTTGGTATGTTTGGACACACCTCAAGCATTGTAATTATAGTCTGCGCTTTGAAGTGGTGGAATGTGGGACTGTGTAATAAGCTGGGTTTGTTACACGCATACTGTGTTTACACAGCCATTAGGCCCACTTTATGGACACTCTGACCCCAAAGCACACTAAATGGGCTTGTAAGTAAGCATTTCACGGTAAGGTCTACACTTGTTGTATTCGGCGTATGTGACAAATAAAGATTGATTGTATTTTAAATGAAAACTGATACTTTTAAGGATTCTCAGTAGATTAAATCATGTCTAATGTTGGAAGATTACTATAGTTTTTTACATGTATAAATAGGAATTGACCATATTATTAGAAGATTGATACCTCTTGGTAGGTTTGTTGCTGTGCCAAATGATGAAATACCTCAATATACTGTCTATATTGTTGCACAGACAACATACATCTAGCAACCCAAGAAGTGACTTTCGATAGATAATCAGAATATACTGTAACCATAAACCGATATTTGCTAGTATGGAAAAACACTATTTTACATTACAATACTTTACATTATAATACTTTACATTACAATTCTTAACATTGCAATACTTTACATTACAATACTTTACATTACAATACTTTACATTGCAATACATTATGACATGCAACAAAGTTTTTTTTTTTTTTCACCTTTATTATAACATGTAGCCGGCTACCACCAGGTTACTCATCCCTGCACCTTATAGGCTGCTGCCGTATGTACATACACATGGAATCACTGGTCACTTTAATAATGGAACACTGGTCAATTTAATCATGTTAACATACTGTTTTACCCATTTCATATGTATATGCTGTATTCTAGTCAAGTCCATCCTTTTTAACTTTTGCTGTACATATATTATTCTATCCTTCGTATTCTTCAGATATACTACATATTCTATCCACATACTGTCCATAATGTCTATACATTCCATCACATATATATACTTTATATGTACAGTAAAAGTCAAAAGTTTGGACACACCTACTCATTCCAGGGTTTTTCTTTATTCATACTATTTTCATTCCTCATGAAGCTGGTTGAGAGAATGCCAGGAGTGTGCAAAGCTGTCATCAGTACTAAGGATGGCTACTTTGAAGAATCTCAAATATAAAATATATTTTGATTTGTTTAAGAGTTTTTTTGGTTACTACATGATTCCATATGTGTTATTTCATAGTTTTGATGTCTTCACTGTTATTCTACAATGTAGAAAATAGTAAAAATAAAGAAAAACTCTTGAATGAGTAGGTGTTTCCAAACTTTTGACTGGTACTGTATATATACAGTATATATTTATACTCCAGACTATGACATTGCTCTTCCTAATATTTCTATATTTCTTAATTCCATTCTTTTACTTTTAGATGTGTGTTGTTGTGTATTGTTAGAAATTACTGCACTGTTGGAGCTAGGAACACAAGCATTTCGCTACACTCCCGCAATAACATCTGCTGAACGTGTATGCGACCAATACAATTTGATTCGCTTTAAAGAGTGTTTTAACAAGTGAATACTGACAATGAATGGATTATTTGCCCAGATACCCTTTAAATTCAGTATAATTTTTCTTATTCTAACAATCCAAAACATATTCTTTACCTGATATAGGGAACATAATACATGATAATTATATAATTATGCATTTCAGTCTGAAAAACAAGTCCTGTCTAGAAGCCCTCTCTCTACAGAAAGGTCAGACATGTTGTCAAACTTGCAAAGCTTGTTGAAATGAAGGGAGTTATTAAGTTAAGCCTGACAGTGGCTATCATCACATTGTTTTCATTAACACCTTAATTAGTGTTAAGGAGCGACGGTCTTCCGACCAAGCTTTAGCTCTAATGAACCTAAATTACTACCTTCAATAGGTGGATGGCGCCAGCTCAAATTAGCTGCTAACAGAGGAGACTGCTATTCAGCAGGAAAAGAATGATCCTGTAATGTGAAAAATTGATGCTCACTTTGCTAATGACATCTGAAGAGGCAATCTGTTGTTAGCCTCAGCTCCGTTGTTGTGATTAAGTCAGCTGCTGATTGCAGGGCAGAAAAGGGGAGGCTCTTGAGAAATGTTTTGGTTGTGGTTTCTTAACATTATTCATAGCTATAAAGGTGATACAGACATTATGCACATTGCCAAAAAAAAAAGAGGGAACTCTCAGTGGAAGCATGTGTGTAGTATTTTGCCAAACTTGTTCACTCAGGAAAATAGTCTTCTGGCCGAGTGTGAGTGCCATCTCAAATTATTTTTGGAACTCTCCCTGACAATGATATACTGTAGTACTGTGTAATTCACTACCAATGAAGTTCTACATCTTTCCTCTAAACCCTTCGGCTCCAAACCCAGTATTGTCAGACATTACTATAATTTTATAAATTAGATATTGCACAGGGTTAAGTGAAGTTAGTGTCTTTAAATGGAACAACTACTTAAACATTCCTGTCCAATATATATAAGAGGTGTGCATTCTTTGCTTTACAGACTAGTCATTATCCAACACAATGACTGGTTCGAGGTGTTACAGAAAAGAGCTCAGGGAGTGTAGGCCTTACAGGCAACGCATGACCAACAGGCAACCACTACCAGAGTCGCAGAGACAATGGTCCAATGTTAAAATGAATTGGAGAGGATCAATAGGAGGGCAATGCCAGCGCCAGGAGGCCTCGACTCAACCCAAGCAGGGTTCCCCTTCCAAACAAAAACATTGCTGAGGAGTGGAGGGTATGGGAGGGGCCCCTATCTCCGTAATCAGGTCAGGATCAGAGCCCAGCCGCTGTGTCCAGACTGATGGAGCCATTTGGCTTTATGACTCATAGTGTTCATGACTCCAGTTTCCCTGTCAACCAGGGGGAGGGACCAAGGGGCCTGCCTCTCTTTCAATTAAATTAAATTTAAATGTAAGGGCTTTATTGACATAAACATATGTTTACACTTTTTTTACAGTAAACATTACACTCACAAAAGTTCCAATAGAATAAAGACATTTAAAATGTCATATTATGTGCAAATAGTTAAAGGACAGAAGGGAAAATAAATATACTGTACATAAATATGGGTTGTATTGATAATGGTGTTTGTTCTTCACTGGTTGCCCTTTTCCTGTGGCAACAGGTCACAAATCTTATTGCAGTGATGGCACACTCTGGTATTTCACCCAATAGATATGAGAGTTTATCAAAATTGGGTTTGTTTTTTAATTCTTTGTGGAATTATTTTTTAAAATTGACTTTTTCCACATTTTAATACATTGCAACCTTATTCGAAAATCGATTAAAACGTTTTTTTCCATCATCAATCTACGCACAATACCCCATGATGACAAAGCAAAAACAGGTTTTTAGAAATGTCTGCACATTTATAAAAAATAAAAAACGGAAATATTACATTTACATAATTATTCAGACCCTTTACTCAGTACATTGTTGAAGCACCTTTGGCAGTGATTACAGCCTCGAGTCTTCTTGTGTATGACGCTACAAGCTTGGCACACCTGTATTTGGGGAGTTTCTCCCATTCTTCTCTGCAGATTATCTCAAGCGCTGTCAGATTGGATGGGGAGCTTGTCCCAAAGCTTGTCCCGAAGCCACTCCTGCGTTGTCTTGGATATGTGCTTAGGGTCGTTGTCCTGTTGGAAGGTGAACCATCGCCCCAGTCTGAGGTCCTGAGCGCTCTGGAGGAGGTTTTCATCAAGGATCTTTCTGTACATTGCTCCGTTCATCTTTCCCTCGATCCTGACTAGTCTCCCAGTCCCTGCCGCTAAAAAACATCCCCACAGCATGATGCTGCCACCACAATGCTTCACCATAGGGATGGTGCCAGGTTTCCTCCAGATGTGATGCTTGGCATTCAAGCCAAAAAGTTAAATCTCAGATCAGAGAATCTTGTTTCTCATGGTCTGAGAGTCTTTAGGTGCCAATAGGGCTGTCATGTGCCTTTTACTGAGGAGTGGCTTCCGTCTGTCCACTCTATGATAAAGGCCTGATTGGTGGAGTGCTGCAGAGAGGTTTGTCCTTCTGGAAGGTTCTCCCATCTCCACACAGGAACTCTGGAGCACTGTCAAAGTGACCAAGGAACTCCCTGACCAAGGCCCTTCTCCCCCGATTGCTCAGTTTGGCCGGGCGTCCACCTCTAGGGAGGGTCTTGGTGGTTCCAAACTTCTTCCATTTAAAAATGATGACGGCCACTGTGTTCTTGGGGACCTTCAATGCTGCAGAAATGTTTTGGTACCCTTCCCAGATCTGTGTCTCGACACAATCCTGTCACAATCCGGACCTCTATAGACAATTCCTTCGACCTCATTGCTTGATTTTTGCTCTGACATGCACTGTCAATTGTGGGACCTTATATAGACAGGTGTGTGGCTTTCCAAATAATGCCCAATCAATTGAATTTACCACAGGTGGACTCCAATCAAGTTGTAGAAACATCTCAAGGATCATTAATGGAAACCTGCACCTGAGCTTAATTTCAAGTCTCATAGCAAAGGGTCTGAATACTTACATAAATATGGTGTTTCTGTTTTTTGTTTTTAATACATTTGCAAAAATGTCTAAAAACTGTTTTTGCTTTGTCATTATGGGGTATTGTGTGTAGATTGCTAAGGATTTTTTTTATTTAATCAATTTTAGAATAAGGCTGTAACATAACAAAATGTGGAAAAACAGAAGGGGTCTGAATACCTTCCGAATACAATGTATGTGTATCTAATATGGTCATACATTTGTCAGGAGGTTAGGAAGTGCAGCTCAGTTTCCACCTCATTTTGTGTGCAGTGTGCACATAGCTTGTCTTCTCTAGAGAGCCAGGTCTGCCTACGGCGACCTTTCTCAATAGCAAGGCTATGCTCACTGGGTCTGTACATAGTCAAAGCTTTCCTTAAGTTTGGATCAGTCACAGTGGTCAGGTATTCCGCCACATTGTACTCTCTGTTTAGGGCCAAATAGCATTCTAGTTTGCTCTGTGTTTTTGTTAATTCTTTCCAATGTGTCAAATCTTTTCATTTCTCATGATTTGGTTGGGTCTAATTGTTTTGCTGTCCTGGGGCTCTATGGGGTCTGTTTGTGTTTGTGAACAGAGCCCCAGGACCAGTTTTCTTAGGGGACTCTTCTCCAGGTTAATTTCTCTGTAGGTGATGGCTTTGTTATGGAAGGTTTGGGAATCGCTTCCTTTTAGGTGGTTGTAGAATTTAACTTATCTTTTCTGGATTTTGATAATTAACAGGTATCGTTCTAATTCTGCTCTGCATGCATTATTTGGGGTTTTACGTTGTACACTGAGGTGTTTGTCCCATTTTGTGAATTATTGGTTGGTGAGCGGACCCCAGACCTCACAACCATAAAGGGCAATGGGTTCTATAACTGATTAAAGTATTTTTTGACAGATCCTAATTGGTATGTCGAATTCTATGTTCCTTTTGATTGCATAGAAGGCCATTCTTGCCATGTCTCTCAGATCGTTCACAGCTTTGTGGAAGTTACCTGTGGCGCTGATGTTTAGGCCGAGATTTGTTTCGTTTTTTGTGTGCTCTAGGGCAACGGTGTCTAGATTATGATTTTTTGTTTCACTGAAATTTACTGTCAGGGCCCAGGTCTGACATAATCTGTGCAGAAGAAGATCTAGGTGCTGCTGTAGGCCCTCCTTGGTTGGGGACAGAAGCACCAGATCATCAGCAAACAGTAGACATTTGACTTCAGATTCTAATACGGTGAAGCCGTCTGCTGCAGACTGTTCTAGTGCCCTCGCCAATTCGTTGATGTATATGTTGAAGAGGGTGGGGCTTAAGCTGCATCCCTGTCTCACCCCACGGCCCTGTGGAAAGAAATGTATGTGTGTTTTTTTTTGCAAATTTTTGCCAATTTTAACCCGCGCACTTGTTTGTGTATATGGATTTTATAATGCCGTATGTTTTTCCCCCAACACTACTTTCCATCAATTTGTATAGCAGACCCTTTTTTAAATCAACAAAGCATGAGAAGACTCTCCCTTTGTTTTGGTTTGTTTGTTGGTCAATTAGGGTGTGTAGGGTGAATTTCCCCAAGGTTGCTGTTGACACATATCCTGTGGTAGGTATTGGGGTCAAATTTGTCTCCACTTTTGTGGATTGGGGTGATCAGTCCTTGGTTTCCTCTCTCTCTCTCTCTCGCTCTCGCTCTCGATTCAGTTCAATTAAATTAAATTCAAAGGGATTTTTTGGGAAACACATGTTTACATTGACAAAGACAGTTTAATAAATAAGAAACAAAAGTGAAATAAACAAGATAAATCAACAAGGGAAATAAACAATCAAAAATGAACAGTACACATTAGACATTTCAAAATGTGGTGCTGTGTCACACTGTGGTATTTCACCTAGTAAATATGGGAGTTTATCAAGATTGGATCTGTTATAAAACTCTTTGTGGGTATGTGTAATCTGAGGAAAATATGTGTCTCTAATATGGTCATACCGTGCAGTTGGCACAATGTTAGGAAGTGCAGCTCAGTTCCCACCTCATTGTGTGGGTAGCACATAGCTTGTCTTCTCTTGAGAGCCAGGTCTCTCTCTCTCTCTCTCTCTCTCTCTCTCTCTCTCTCTCTCTCTCTCTCTCTCTCTCTCTCTCTCTCTCTCTCTCTCTCTCTCTCTCTCTCTCTCTCTCTCTGCGGAGCACAGGTGCTTGCATATTGCACAAGAGATAGAGGCTATAAGTTAGACGCTTATTATGCATAACCATCATTAATTAGCTAAATATAAGTCTAATACTGCGTTGAATGTATTACCTGAAAGAGGAAGGCTAGGACATCTATATATAGGGCTATATATCAAATAGAACAGGATTATTTATTTTGGATGCAATTTGAATGGAGTTTATGGAGAGAGAGAAAGACTGAGAGAGAGTGCTCGCGCATGAACTGATTTAAATAAACGATAATTATAGGCTGTTTTAAAACTGCAATTAAGGTTTGTTATTTTCTAGAGGTATTGAGATGGTGAAATTGTTTTTAAATGAGAGGAATGAGTGTCGGTGAGGCAGTTTCCATATTTCAGGGAAATGCAACTCTAAACAAAAAAAACTCTAAAAGAGCAATCATAGTCTCGTTAAAAGTGAATGGAGTCTGGTTTGAAAGGCCGCAACTTTCCCAGCAGACTACTCTTAAGTCTTTACCATCCCACTCCTTTACGGCTCAGAAGATGTCACCTCAACATTAGTGTCCTAGTCTGCTCAAATCAGCAGAGCTCTCCGTTAGTCCAGAAGTAGTGATTTGGCATGTGCTGAGTGGTTCCGAACCATAAAGAAAGCGCTTAAGAGAATAAACAAATGACTCCAGAAAACATCAAAGTTATCTTAATGGTTTGGGCACTAATCATAAAAGAGACTGCAGGGACAATGTCACCTGACACCCGGGCAGAGAGCGTCACTGTATTAATACGATCCTTCCTGCCCCCTGGCCAGTGCAGACGTGCACCTCTGACTCGCCCCTGTTTAATGAGAGAGAGACGCCAGGCATAGTGGGACCAGCCCCAGTTGACTGGACGCCCCTATGCCAAACCCCCCTGTCCCCAACCCCCTCTCGTCTCCACCTGGCCCCCATGGAGAGAATATTGCCACTGGGGCCTGGCCGAGACCCTCCGCCTATAAGTTCAAATGTCAGGGCCCCGATGCGCGCCTTTGAAACAGGGGAGACTGAGGCCATGTCTCTAATTGATTGGCAGCTTTGTAATTACCAATGCCCTGCTTTTACAGCCACATAGGACCCCAATACAGAGAGAGCTAGGATTTCACCGCTGTGGGAATGTAGATGTTGCTTAAGATGAATTATATTTTCTCTCCAAAAAGTTTCATAATTCATCTCATTATGTCAGCTTGGCCTACTTGTCGAGGTTCTAAACTGGTCCTCAATGCTCCAGAGCATTAAAGGGGTTACCGGTCTGAAGTTTCATGTTAGTTCAGTCTCATCCGTTTCTTTGTGGCTGCTTGCAAGGTTGTTTGTTTGCTTTGGTGGTGAATGTGGTTATTACCGTTGTTGTCTGTGGTAAAGCTGAGTGGTGCCACTGTGTTAGTCCTCTAAAGGACAGTTAGGTAGATTTCATTAATGTGGTAGGACACATATTCTCCCTTTTCGTCTACTTCAATATCAGGCCTTTTAAGTCCTGCTGTCTCCTGATCTGAAGATAATTGTTCACTGTAACACTACCCAGGAAATGGGCTGATCAACTCCAGATGCACAGACAAGGAGAGAGAGAGAGAGAGAGAGAGAGAGAGAGCGAGAGAGCGAGAGAGCGAGAGAGCGAGAGAGAGAGCGAGAGAGCGAGAGAGCGAGAGAGAGAGAGAGAGAGAGAGACGTCCCGGCATTTACTTGTAGTCATCGATGCCAAGGTCAATATTTTCTTTGATAAAATTAATAGACCTAACATGTTTTTGATTGTTCTCAATAATAAGTGTTTGTGTTGCACTTACACAGTATTTGCTTGTAATCACCTAGCTTGTACATGTTGGAATGAAATTACATGGTCTACTCAAACTGACACGAAGAGGCTTAAAGATGCACTATGTAGAAATCGATCCGCCATTTCCTAGTTGCTAAAATTCAAATAGTAAGCCTAATTTCAATTTATAGTGTAGAGAGTCATTGTATAGTGTAGAGAGTCATTGTACAATCTAAACCGCTGTGAAATATATTTTCCATAACCAAAAATGTTGTATTTTCAGCTGTTTGAAGCTGGTGTATAAAACCGAAAGTAAAAGTTAAGAACGGGAAACATAGAAGTAGTGCACATAGAACAGATCTACCGTTTCTTAAATCAAATCACATTTTATTGGTTGCATACATATTTTCAGCAGATGTTATTGTGTAGTGAAATGCTTGTGTTCCTAGATCCAACAGTACAGTAATGTTTAACACTACACAAAAATACATACAAATCTAAAAGTTAAAGAATGGAATTAAGAAATATAGAAATATTAGGACGAGCAATGTCGGAGTCCGGAGAATAAATATACAGTACCAGTCAAACGTTTTAGAACAACTACTCATTCAAGGGTTTTTCTGGATTTTTACTGTTTTCTACATTGTAGAATAATAGTGAAGACATCAAAACTATGAAATAGCACATATGGGATCATGTACAGTAGTCACCAAAAAAGTGTTAAACAAATCAAAATATATTTTATGTTTGAGATTCTTCAAAGTAGCCACCCTTTTCCTTGATGACAGCTTTGCACACTCTTGGCATTCTCTCAACCAGCTTCATGAGGGAGTCACCTGGAATGCATTTCAATTAACAGGTGTTCCTTGTTAGAAGTTCATTTGTGGAATTTCTTTCCTTCTTAATGCATTTGAGCCATTCAATTGTGTTGTGACAAGGTAGGGGTAGTATACAGAAGATAGCCCTATTTGGTAAAAGACCAAGTCCATTTTGTGGCAAGAACAGTACAATCGCAAAGAGAAACAACAGTCCATCATCGCTTTAAGACATGAAGGTCAGTCATTCTGGAAAATATCAAGAAATTTGAAAATTTATTCAAGTGCAGTCGCAAATTCCATCAAGTGCTGTGATGAAACTGGCTCTCATGAGGACCGCCACCGGAATGGAAGACTCAGAGTTGCCTCTGCTGCAGAGGATAAGTTCATTAGAGTTACCAGCCTCAGAAATTGCAGCCCAAATTGCAGCCCACAGAGTTCAAGTAACAGACACATCTCAACATCAACTGTTCAGAGGTGTGAATCCGACCTTCATGGTCGAACTGCTGCAAAGAAACCACTACTAAAGGACACCAATAAGAAGAAGAGACTTTTTGGGCCAAGAAAAACAAGCAATGGACATTAGACTGGTGGAAATGTGTCCTTTGGTCTGGAGTCCAAATTGGAGATTTTTGGTTCCAACCGCTGTGCCTTTGTGAGACTCGGTATGAGTGAACGGATGATCTCCGCATGTGTATTTCCTACTGTAAAGCATGGAGGAGGAAGTGTTATGGTGTTGGGGTGCTTTGCTGGTGACACTGTCTGTGATTTATTTATAATTCAAGGCACACTTAACCAGCATGGCTACCACAGCATTCTGCATCGATACGCCATCCCATCTGGTTTTGGCTTAGTGGGACTGTCATTTGTTTTTCAACAGGAAAATGACCCAACACACCTCCAGGCTGTGTAAGGGCTATTTTACCAAGAAGGAGAGTGATGGAGTGCTGTATCAGATGACCTGGTCTCCACAATCCCCCGACCTCAACCAAATTGAGATGGTTTAGGATGAGTCGGACCGCAGAGGTAAGGGAATGCAGCTAACATGTGCTCAGCATATGTGGGAACTCCTTCAAGACTGTTGTAAAAGCGTTACAGGTGAATCTGGTTGAGAGAATTCAAAGAGTGTGCAAAGCTGTCATCAAGGCAAAAGGTGGCTATTTGAAGAATCTCAAATATAAAATATATTTTGATTTGTTTAACACTTTTTTGGTTATTACATGATTTCATATATGTTATTTCATAGTTTTGATGGCTTCACTATTATTCTACAATGTAGAAAATAGTAAAATATAAGAAAAAATGTGTAGGTGTTCTTAAACTTTTGACTGGTAGTGTATATATGTGATCTTCATCTAAGTCACAACAATAGACAAACATAGTATGCTTAAACTAATAACACACACATTATTGCATTTTCTTGTCTATATTGAATAAATCATTTAAACTTTCACAGTGTAGGTTGGAAAAAGTATGTGAACCCCTAGGCTAATGACTTCTCCAAAAGCTAATTGAAGTCAGGAGTCAGCTAACCTGGACTCCAATGAATGAGACAAGATTGGAGATGTTGTTTAGAGCTGCCTTGCCCTATAAAAAACACTCACAAAATTTTAGTTTTCTATTCACAAGAAGCATTGCCTGATGTGAACCATGCCTCAAACAAAAGAGATCTCAGATGACCTAAGATTAATAATTGTTGACTTGCATAAAGCTGGAAATGGTTACAAAAGTATCTCTAAAAGCCTTGATGTTCATCAGTCCACGGTAAGAAAAAGTGTCTATAAATGGAGAAAATTCAGCGCTGTTTCTACTCTCCCTAGGAGTGGCCGTCCTGCAAAGATGACTGCAAGAGCACAGCGCAGATTGCTCAATGAGGTTAAAGAAGAATCCTAGTGTCAGCTAAAGACTTACAGAAATCTCTGGAACATGCTAACATCTCTGTTGACGAGTCTACGATACGTAAAACACTAAACAAGAATGGTGTTCTTGGGAGGACACCATGGAAGAAGCCACTGCTGTCCAAAAAAACATTGCTGCACATCTGAAGTTTGCAAAAGTGCACCTGGATGTTCCACAGTGCTACTGGCAAAATATTCTGTGGACAGATGAAACTACAGTTGAGTTGTTTGGAAGGAACACACAACACTATGTGTGGAGAAAAAAAGGCACAGCACACCAACATCAAAACCTCATCCCAACTGTAAAGTATGGTGGCGGGAGCATCATGATTTGGGGCTGCTTGGCTGCCTCAGGGCCTGGACAGCTTGCTATCATCGATGGAAAAATGAATTCCCAAGTTTATCAAGACATTTTACAGGAGAATGTTAGGCTATCTGTCCGCCAATTGAAGCCCCACAGAAGTTGAGTGATACAACAGGACAATGACCCAAAACACAGAAGTAAATCAACAACAGAACGGTTTCAACAGAAGAAAATTCACCTTCTGGAGTGGCCCAGTCAGAGTCCTGACCTCAACCAGATTTGAGATGCTGTGGTATGACCTCAAGAGAGCAGTTCACACCAGACATCTCAAAGAATATTGCTGAACTGAAACAGTTTTGTAAAGAGGAATGGTCCAAAATTCCTCCTGACTGTTGTGCAGGTCTGATCCGAAACTACAGACGTTTGGTTGAGGTTATTGCTGCATATATACGGAGGCTCAACCAGTTATTAAATCCAAGGGTTCACATACTTTTTCCAACCTGCACTGTGAATGATAACACTGTGTGTTCAATAAAGACATGAACACGTATAATTGTTTGTGTGTTATTAGTTTAAGCAGACTGTGTTTGTCTATTGTTGTGACCTAGATGAAGTTCAGATCAAATTTTATGATCAATTTATGCAGAAATCCAGGTATTTCCAAAGGGTTCACATACTTTTTCTTGCCACTGTACATATGAAGTGGGTAAAACCAAGATGGCGTAGCAGTCGGACGTGTGTTGTGTTTGTCTTTGTCTTATCCCGTGTAAATAGCCAGCTTTTTTTCTGTATATATTTTAATCTCACTTTCTATCTATGAACCAAATATACTTTCCTGCAACCCGCCTCACCCAATGTGGTACGGATCTGCTGTTTTTATCCCTTATGACTGGAACCTCCGTCAGGAGCTAGCCAGCTAACTAGCTAATAGTCTTTGTTAGCCACGGCTAGCGGTGTTCACCTTTAGCTCGGACACCGCCAGCTTTAGCTCAAACAATACCTGCCAGTCTGCACAGCGCGATATCAACCCAGAGCATATTGGACTGCTTCTCTCTACCACATCACTGGATTTCTGCCGCTCTGGATCATTACACCGGATCATCGCAGCTAGCTAGCTGTTACCGAGTGGCTACTGTTAGCTACCGCCTCTATCCCGAAGCAAGCACCAGTTAGCCTTGAGCTAGCCTCGAGCTAGGCCCATATACCAGCGAATTCTAGGGCTACAATACCTATTTTCCCAATTGGCCTCGACCCTTTATTGTTGACACGGAGCCCCATCACGATTGGTCTGCCGACGTAATCACACGATGTGGTCTCAACAGGCTTTTCCGTTGCGATGTATCCGAAGAACCATCTGCTTGCACCGGCCCACTAGCTTTCTGAACGCCGTGTCTCACGCTCGCCTAGCAAAGTAGTGACTACTGATTGGCTCCCTGACTCACCTATTGCTGCTCATTGGACCCTATGATCACTCGGCTACACAGCTGATGCCCCCTGGACTTTTTCAATAACACTGTATCTCATTTTGTTTATCTGTCGGCCCCAGCCTCGAACTCAGGTCCTGTATGTACCTAACTGACCCGCTCTGCCCATTCATCGGCATTTACCCGTTGTTGTCTTAGCTGTCCCGATCAACACCTGTGATTGCTTTATGCCTCTTTCTAATGGCAATATGCCTTGTCTACTCCTGTCTCAGCTAGTTCTTATTGTTTTATTTCACTGTAGAGCCCTCAGTCCCGCTCAACATGCCGTAGATAGCTATCTTGTCCCACTCCCCACACATGCGGATACCTCACCTGGCTTAACTGGTGCCACCAGAGACGGAACCTCTCTCATCGTCACTCAACGCCTAGGTTTACCTCCACTGTACTCACATCCTACCATACCCTTGTCTGTATATTATGCCCTGAATCTATTCTACCACGCCCAGAAATGTGCTCCTTTAATTCTCTGTTCCCAACGCACTAGACGACCAGTTCTTATAGCCTTTAGTCGTACCCTTATCCTACTCTTCCTCTGTTCCTCTGGTGATGTAGAGGTTAACCCAGGCCCTGTTGACCCCAGTACACAGCTATTCCCCAGGCACTATCATTTGTTGACTTCTGTAACCGTAAAAGCCTTGGTTTCCTGCATGTTAACATCAGAAGCCTCCTCCTTAAGTTTGTTTTATTAACTGCTTTAACACACTCCACCAATCCTGATGTCCTAGCCGTGTCTGAATCCTGGCTTAAGAAGGCCACCAAAAATTCTGAAATGTCCATCCTCAACTACAACATTTTCCGCCAAGATAGAACTGCCAAAGGGCGCGGAGTCGCAATCTACTGAGAAGATAGTCTGCAGAGTTCTGTCATGCTATCCAGGTCTGTGCCCAAACAGTTCGAGCTTCTACTTTTAAAAATCCACCTTTCCAGAAATAAGTCTCTCACTGTTGCCACTTGTTATAGACCCCCCTCAGCCCCCAGCTGTGCCCTGGACACCATATGTGAATTGATTGCCCCCCATTTATCTTCAGAGTTTGTACTGTTATGTGACCTAAACTGGGATATGCTTAACACCCTGGCCATCCTACAATCTAAGGTAGATGCCCTCAATCTCACACAAATTATCAAGGAACCTACCAGGTACAACCCTAAATCCGTAAACACGGGCACCCTCTTAGATATCATCCTGACCAACCTGCCCTCTAAATACAGCTCTGCTGTATTCAACCAGGATCTCAGCGATCACTGCCTCATTGCCTGCGTCCGTAATGGGTCCGCGGTCAAACGATCACCCCTCATCACTATCAAACGTTCCCTAAAATACTTCAGCGAGCAGGTCTTTCTAATCGACCTGGCCCGTGTATCCTGGAAGGATATTGACCTCATCCCGTCAGTAGAGGATGCCTGGTTACTCTTTAAAAGTGCTTTCCTCACCATCTTAAATAAGCATGCCCCATTCAAACAATTTTAGAACTAAGAACAGATATAGCCCTTGGTTCACTCCAGACTTGACTGCCCTTGGCGAGCACAAAAACATCCTGTGGCCTACTGCACTAGCATCAAATAGCCCCCACGTATGAAACTTTTCAGGGAAGTTAGGAACCAATATACACAGTCAGTTAGGAAAGCAAAGGCTAGCTTTTTCAAACAGAAATTTGCATCCTGTAGCACAAATTTCAAAAACTTCTGGGACACTGTAAAGTCCATTGAGAATAAGAGCACCTCCTCCCAGCTGCCCACTGCACTGAGGCTATGAAACACTGTCACCACCGATAAATCCACAATAATCGAGAATTTCAATAAGCACTTTTCTACGGCTGGCCATGCTTTCCACCTGGCTCCCCTACCCCGGCCAACAACTCTGCAGCCCCCACAGCAACTTGCCCAAGCCCCCCCCCCCCCCCCCACCCGCTTCTCCTTCACCCAAATCCAGATAACTAATGTTCTGAAAGAGCTGCAATATGGACCCCTACAAATCAGCTGGGCTAGACAATCTGGACCCTCTCTTTCTAAAATTATCCACCGCAATTGTTGCAACCCCTATTACTAGTACTATACCCCTATAGCCTGTTCAACCTCTCTTTCGTATCGTCTGAGATCCCTAAAGGTTGAAAGCTGCCGCGGTCATCCCCCTCTTTAAAGGGGGAGACACTCTAGACCCAAACTGTTACAGACCTACAGTATATCCATCCTGCCCTGCCTTTCTAAAGTCTTCAAAATCCAAGTTAACAAACAGATCACCGACCATTTCGAATCCCACCGTACCTTCTCCGCTATGCAATCTGGTTTCCGAGCTGGTCATGGGTGCACCTCATCCATGCTCAAGGTCCAAAACGATATCATAACCGCACTCGATAAGAGACAATACTGTGCAGCTGTCTTCATGGACCTGGTCAAGGCTTTCGACTCTGTCAATCATCACATTCTTATCGGCAAACTCAACAGCCTTGGTTTCTCAAATGACTGCCTCGCCTGGTTCACCAATTACTTATCAGATTGAGTTCAGTGTGTCAAATCGGAGGGCCTGTTGTCCGGACCTCTGGCAGTCTCTATGGGGGTGCCACAGGGTTCAATTCTTGGGCTGAATCTTTTCTCTGTATATATCAATGATATGCTGCTGGTGATTCTCTGATCCACCTCTACGCAGACGACACGTTTCTGTATACTTCTGGCCCTTCTTTGGACACTGTGTTAACAAACCTCCAGACGAGCTTCAATGCCATATAACACTCCTTCCGTGGCCTCCAACTACTCTTAAAATCCAGTAAAACTAAATTATGCTCGTCAACCAATCGCTGCTCGCACCCGCCCGCCCGTCCAGCATCACTACTCTTGACGGTTCTGACTTAGAATATGTGGACCACTACAAATACCTAGCTGTCTGGTTAGACTGTAAACTCTCCTTCCAGACTCACATTAAGCATCTCCAATCTAAAATTAAATCTAGAATCGGCTTCCTATTTTGCAACGAAGCCTCCTTCACTCATGCTGCTAAACATACCCTTGTAAAACTGACTATCCTACCGATCATTGACTTCGGCGATGTCATTTACAAAATAGCCTCCAACACTCTACTCAGCAAATTGGATGTAGTCTATCCTAGTGCCATCCGTTTGTCACCAAAGCCCCATATACTACCCACCACTGCGACCTGTATGCTGTCGTTGGCTGGCCCTCGCTTCATATTCATCGCCAAACCCACTGGCTCCAGGTCATCTATAAGTCTTTGCTAGGTAATGCCCCGCCTTATCTCAACTCACTGGTCACCATAGCAACACCCAGCCGTAGCACGCGCTCCAGCAGGTATATTTCTCCAAAGCCAACGCCTCCTTTGGCTGCCTTTCCTTCCAGTTCTCTGCTGCCAATGACTGGAACGAATTGCAAAAATCACTGAAGCTGGAGACATATCTCCCGCACTAAATTTAAGCATCAGCTGTCAGAGCAGCTTACCGATCACTGCTCCTGTACACACAGCCCATCTGTAAATAGCCCACCCAACTACCTCATCCCCATATTCTTATTTATTTTTGCTCTTTTGTATCTCTACTTGCACATCATCATCTGCACATCTATCACTCCAGTGTTAATGCTAAATTGTAATTATTTCGCCACTATGGCCTATTTATTGCCTTACCTCCCTAATCTTACTACATTTGCACACACTGTATATAGATTTTTCTATTGTGTTTTTGACTGAATGTTTGTTTATGCCATGTGTAACTTTGTGTTGTTGTTTTTGTCACACTGCTTTGCTTTATCTTGGCCAGGTCGCAGTTGTAAATGAGAACTTGTTCTCAACTGGCCTACCTGGTTAAATATAGGTGAATAAAAAAAATAAAAAATAACAGTATTTAAATATTATTGAAGTGACCAGTGCTTTCAATGAGAAAGACAGATCTATAACTAATATTTCTATGTGAATTTGTTCGGGTCTCCCCAAAAGTTACATAACTTTTTTTTTTTTCAGCCTTAAGTGAGTGACACTGTTTGGTTGGCTTTGGAGTAATGGCTGTCATTAACTGAATTATAGCTCTGCTTAAACACATCTGATTCCCAAAGTCTCTCTTCCACAGAAAAACAATATGCCCCTGGTGCGTTATTACAATCAATTAGGTTGATTACAAGCACTATCTATGAAAGCCATTACAGGAGGTCAGACCCACTGTCTCTCTTTACAAGACTGGGGCTGTTAAAAGTCTGTTGTTTCTCTACTTCAATAGTTATTCTCTATGGTTTGTTTGAGCAGACTTATATGTAGTCCTTCTAAATGAAATATGTGGAAGTCACTATATTGCTTGGTTAGCTGATTTCAGCATTGTGCCAGCTATGTGTTCATGCTTCTCAGCACATAAACATGTGTTCTGTAGATGTTGATATACAAGAGACATTTGACTGTTACCAAGAGCCTTTTATCTTCCCTCATGTTTTCAAGTTCCAGTTTTATGGTCACATGCACAAGTACAGTGAACTGCTTAACTTGTAAGCTCTTTCTTCGAGACAAAAAATAAGATAATGCGATGCATACTCAGTTTTGGTAAATTTTCTTTACTCTCATTTTTGTTTAAGTGTTTTTCAGTTGTTTTCAGGGCCTAAAAATAAAATAGAGAGAGAGAAGATAGAGGGAGAGAGAAAGAAATTGACAGAGACACCAAGTCTAGACCCTGTATTTAGGGCCCCTCCCTGATTGCTTTGTTCTGTGCCATGTCTGTGCAGGTAATTACCTCCACACACACACACTGCATCCTGGGAGCTTTGCTTAATCTGTAAAAGAGAGCAACGGAGAGAGAGGGAACGAGAGAGAGAGAGAGAACGAGAGAACGAGAGAACGAGAGGGAGAGAGAGGGAGAGAGAGTGAGAGAGAGGGGGAGAGAGAGAGAGAGAGAGAGAACGAGAGAACGAGAGAACGAGAGAGAGAGAGAGAGAGAGAAAGAGGGAGAGAGAGAGAGAGAGAGAACGAGAGAACGAGAGGGAGAGAGAGAGAGGGAGAGAGAGAGAGGGAGAGAGAGACAGAGAGAGAGAGGGAGAGAGAGAGGGAGAGAGACAGAGAGAGAGAGGGAGAGAGAGAGGGAGAGAGAGAGGGAGAGAGACAGAGAGAGAGAGGGAGAGAGAGAGGGAGAGAGACAGAGAGAGAGAGGGAGAGAGAGAGACAGAGAGACAGAGAGAGAGAGGGAGAGAGAGAGGGAGAGAGAGAGGGAGAGAGAGAGAGCTCCCCAAAATAGTCCGGCACGGTGCCGCCGTGACAACAAATTGCCAATAAATGTAATGACATCACAGTCTTTTAATGAGGTGTGGGCCTTCTCTGATGCCCTATGTGATAAACACACCAGTGTATTGCTGCTGGTGTTGGCAGTGGGGAAACACCATGCAAATAGTAGCCATATCCAGCTAAACCATTAAATAACACATCATCCTGAACCGATGCAGATCGGACATCACAGAGATGCTAGTTGTGATGAGCGCTGAGGAAACTGTACTTTAATAAACTGTTACGATCCACCTGCACATTATCTTAATGATATGGAAAGCACTGTGGCCTGCTACTTGAAAAATAAAGATCAGGGTGATATGGAATATAACTGAGGGTTATAGAACAGTACACCCGTTTAGACAAACTTGTTCAGGTGACACCTCGTTGGACTCTCTTTGTTAGAGCAGACTTATCTGTAGTCCTTCTTATAAATGAAATATGTGGAAGTCACTGTATTGCTTGGTTAGCTGATTTCAGCATTATGCCAGCTATGTGTTCATGCTTCTCAGCACATAAACATATGTTTACACACCCACATATGTTTACACACCCACAAAACAATGACTCTATAAATGGACCAAATGTAAGGGGAATGCAAGAGGAATGTACTGATTCATGATATATAATCATAGCACAATATGCAGACAAATCAACTTGAGGTGAAATGTCACTGTACTGTATGTATCTCTCTTGTGATTCCATTTGCTAAAGATCCCAAGTCATCCCACCCAAAGCCTTATGAAGTACTACAGCAGTTTGCCTCTGTGAGTTGATCGTGGATCAGGGGAATTATCCTCCCTGCTACAGCGGCTTCAGCACTTCAAAAGAAATCCATGAAAAAAAGCCCTGTATTTCAGGAAAGGTGAGTTGAAAAGAGCTTTGCCTTTTCAACAGATTGTGCATATATGTTTTGGATGGGTTATTGTCAATTGTTAACTGTACCTTTGCAATACCTCCAGTTCACCTCCAAATCACTAAATAATTAGTGTCACTATGAAGGATGGTTTCATGTGGCTTTAAATCTTTACACTGTGAACAACAGCTCAATGGCGCCATGTGCCCTGTCTCCCTCGCAGGTTGTGCCCTGTCTCCCTCGCAGGTTGTGCCCTGTCTCCCTCGCAGGTTGTGCCCTGTCTCCCTCGCAGGTTGTGCCCTGTCTCCCTCGCAGGTTGGCATTTATTGTCGTGCATCTTGCCCTGGAGGCAGCTGTGCAGATTGGTTACTAGCGCAATAGACCTGCCCCGACTCCTCAAATATATATTAGCCCTTATTATAATGTTATAGAGTTCACTTGAAGTATTATTCAACCTTTTTATATTATCAGAAACTGTGTAATTAGCTTGCAATTTATTCAATGAAAGTCTATTAATAACTCATCTGACGTTCATTAATAATCCCGGGAACTGTTGTGCAGAGAGCCAACTTTTAAGTCTTGTGGCTAAAAAACACGAGTTCACCACATAGGGAGTGTGACATTATTCTGAACTCTTACAAAGCTGTCAGAAGTACCTCTCCTGCTTTAATAGCTCTCTCTACATCTTGCTTTTCTCATCCCTTCATTTGACAGTAGTGCTTTGTCACCCTGTGTTTAGAAGATGAACCTTGACGTCGCCGAGGGGCATCCCCCTCACCTGTGGCTCTCTCTGCCGCCGAGCCCAGAAAACGCTTGCGCAATGAGTGGCGCCTGAGCAGATTCCCGTGAGTATTAGAGGGTTGAGCGGTGGCCCAAAGGCCTGCAATTATTCCATCGCTCAGGTGATTTAGAGCCGGGAACGCTCTGACCCACGCAGAGCACCTCCAATCAGCAACAGTGGCGAGTCACCGCAGCGCAGAGCCGTGGCTCTGTGTTTCTCCCAGACAGGCCGGTGAAAAGGGAATTTAAAAAGGTCAAGGCCACTGTTGGTTAATAAAAAGGGGATGGTTCTGTGCCCTGCTCAGAGTACACAGCTTTATAACTTATCTCTCTTTAAGCGGCTGTGCCTCTGAAAGTCCGCTCCGCTGGACTTTACTGTAGTTTAGCGCCATATAAGTGAGTGCTTGGGAAAACACTACATGTTAATGTTACTCAAAACAAATCAAAATCTATTTATTTCAGGCCAGCTTATCTGATATTATTCCCGCATTTTTGAATTAAGTGCCGGCATATTTGATGAAGTAATTCAAATCAATTGGTAACTATGTCTAAGAGTTAGTTGTTGAAAGCACAGTAGTATGTTTCATTACTGGGCTCCGATAGAGGTGTGAGCTAAATAATAATGAATTGGTTACTTAGAAGACAGCTGAGAGCATAGCGAGCATTTCTACCACGTTTCTCAGAATGGGTAATTGATGTTTTTATTTTTCTTCTTACCCCTAATGTCATGTTAGTGATGGCATTGAGCAAAGACTTTGTGGCTTTACGGTCATAATCCCTGCAATTAACAGTAGGTGTGGCCCTATTAGGTGTGCATCCTTCAACACAGAAGTTAGTAAGGATCCAGGCAAAAAATAATTGCTGCTTAATTTGAAGTTGTCAACCGTATCAAATACCTCTGGCATGCTGGAGGCAATGTGGTCGTAAGAATGTATTACAGTTACAGTACCAACACCTCTTAATCATGTCTCTGTATGGAGACGTGTGTTTTAATAGTGTGTCAAATTAGTAGCTCCCAGGTCAAGATGAAAGTGACCTGGGAAACAAAGGAAGAAAACAAATGTCATAAGACAGGGTGTTGAAATAATTACAGGTTGAGAGGTTGGAACGATGAATTGGTTTAGGAACTTGCTAAATCCTGACACAGCATTCTGGACTTAAGAGGTGTTTCCACAAATGTTTTTATTTGGCTGCCATGTATTGTTTCCGAGCTCTGGGCAGACATGTCATTTTCTGGCCCTGTGTTTGGTGGGATATCTCTCCAACTACCTGATCTAAGAGTTGAATTAAACATATGACTGCAGTGCTAGTGGAATGTGTCTACTCGGGCATTCCTAGCAACATGCTTAGCAACTGAGAGGGAAGTTTCAATTTAGTCAAGCACGATTCATTTAATCTCAAAGAAGTTTAGAGAGGACTTAACTGTATCAAACTATATATAGTGGTCTTCCTGTAGTGCAGTATGAATAATGTTATTCAGTTCGGAAGCATCATAAAACAATGGCCAGCCAGCATGTATTTAACAACTTCCTCAACTTATCCCTGGATATCAGAGTTGGGCAAAAAGATCCCATGAAATATTCAACAGGTTATTCAAATGCCAGTCTGTGCATTCTGCTAACATCAGCCGCTTCAAAATTACAGTATGATGCCAACTGTCAACCTAGCTACTGTAGCCTAGCTACTGTAACCTAGCTACTGTAGCCTAGCTACTGTAACCTAGCTACTGTAGCCTAGCTCAATTCAGTTTATTGGGCTGGAAAGGGTGGCATAGAGTAGGCAGTACTCTGTAGTGATTGACAGCAAGTTGAAATATTTACACCACTCACTGTTTATAACTCACTCCTGCCTTAGTGGACTGGTACTGATTCTTTGTAACCTGAAGGATGCTTTCATTTTTTATTGTTTAATTTAACTTTTATTTAACTAGGAAAGTCAGTTAACAAATTCTTATTTACAATGACGGCCAAACCTAGACGAAGTTGGGCCAATTGTGCACCGCCCTATGGGACTCCCAATCGCGGCCGGATGTGATTCAGCATAGATTCAAACCAGGGACTGTAGTGACACTTCTTGCACTGAGATGCAGTGCCTTAGACCGCTGCGCCACTCGGTTCAGAACATTGGGTCAGGTCGTGTGATCTATTGTCAGTGTAAGAATCTGGCACCAGAGTTCTGTGAGATGAGCCGCAACATGAAGTCTACATAAATACACACTTCATGCCAGCTTAAAATTGTCACCTGTCAATGGTGAGGGATGCCAGAGAGCGTGACGTGAAGCCTATCTGACTAATGGGATCAGAGCAATACTACCATATGGGAAATGCAACCAATTGAAAGGAAAATGGTGGCCTGCGTATTTGTTGACAGATAATTAGGACATAACAGAGATGAAGAACCTCTTTAGATGGTTTAATTAGATCCATTATGGTTGGCTGTTCACTGTCAAGGAGTGTCTCCCACAAAATGTTTTGAAGTCAGTCTTATCCTGTTAAGATTTAAACATTGTTGAATTGCTCCTATCAGAGAGCCCTCTAATAAAACAAAGAAAAATAAATTAGCTAACTTTCTGAGATAACTATCAGATAGCGACGATTGAAGAGCAATTTCTTTATTAAATAACTTTGAACCTAAAGACTTGATTACACTGAGATTTCTCTACTTGAATATTTCAGATTGACAAGTTACTAATTCTCCACAAATGATCATTCTGCTTCTACAGAATATGCTGTGTCAGCATGATGGAGAGGCCTGACATTGAGTAACAGACAGACATGAGGAGGGAGGAGAACAAGACAAAAAGCCTGTGAAGGCAACGTTCCCCCCGCTCTGTTTAATTAAATTAGGTGCCCTGGCTAGCTAAACCTTGTGGGTAATCAAATGCTGGAATTTCATTGTTCAATCTCCCAGAGCTAGTTTGATTAATGAAGGTGATCCCTAGTCCCCATGTGCTCTGCCATGTGCTCTTATGGGCTTAGCCAGTCCCTAGAAGGCCACTGACAGGCCCCTGGTAGCAGCTTGCCAGCATGCTGAAGTCGTTTGAACACTAATTTAAGGAGTTAGTAGGAATCTAACACCATATCCGATTTCACCAGGGCGCCATGGGGGGGGAACTAGATTAATATTCAAAGCTTGCAGCTTGATGTTTTTATGTTTAACATGTAATATTTAAAGTTGACGTGACAGTTTGGACATACATAAAGGTGAAGTGTCAGTGTTGTACAGAATACTTTATAAATACACAACTGTACCTACAGTCGTTTAGAAAATGATTGCTTACTGCAGATTATTGTTGTAAATGCTTTGGGTTTGCCTAATCTTAAAGTATTGTTGACAGGAATTTGGCAAGGGTTGAATGATTTAATAAAATGTAATCATTTAATTTATTTAGTCCATTGAGTCCAGCAAGGAAATAGCTCTGTTCAGTCATGGCACCTGTCCAGTTCACATTCTTACAGTTTGAACATTTTTAGTGCTGATTAGAGGTGAACATGGACGTCCTGTTAACACTGGATCCTGTGGTCTTTTCTCTTACTACTTCATCACAATACTGTCTTTCCCTGTAACATACAATCAAGTGATGTTATCCGGTAGAAGAGTTATGTACTGTAGGACCTGGAATAATCCCTGTTAAAATATTACATTCAATAGTTTATTTTAACACCGAGTTCCTCTCTCCTGCTGTATGGGAGGTCATTGCCAAAATCACTAGAGAGCTGAATTGACAAACAGCCATCTTGGGGTGTACTGTACACCTGTACACCTTGCTATTCTCTGTGAGAAGTGCAAAGATGTCCTCAATCACTTTCCAAATTGAACGCACTAATAGACTACAACAGGGGATTAGAAACGGCTCTTAGTGGTTCATCCAAACACTCAAGCAAGGTTATGTCCTCTTGATGTGATGCTTTTAACATCATTTAGTAGGTAATTATGGATGTACCATCGCAAGGGACATATTGTACATTGTACATACAGTTCAAAACCTCCCATTTCTCTCCGGGAAACATTTGGTTCTGTACAGTAGGGGCCTAGGTCTATGTGCAAATGGTCTCCATTATATTATACACAGCATGTGCGTCTGCATATGTTATTATAACACTACACTACACTCACACACACACACACACACACACACACACACACACACACACACACACACACACACACACACACACACACACACACACACACACACACACACACACAGATAGTGCAAAATAGTTATTGAAGATTCCCCCTCTACTGTCTGACTCAGTGTCATAGTAATAAACATATAATGTGAGACATATTTGTTGCTCCTCATTAAAATATAATACACCGGCGTGTTACATTAAGGTAATTTGTGTACATGTTGTTGAGTATCTGCAACCGGATGAACTAAGCGTACTGTAGAGACTTTTCAGTTAACCAAAGTGCCCACCAGGGCCCCAGACAGTCCTGTTCTGCCTGCATAAATATGGCTTCATGTAAACACTGAGATAGCCACAGAGCTCTGAGAGACTCAACGGCATTATGGGAGGCAGAGAGCTGGAGATGGAAAAGGCCCTTTACACCAGTCTATTTCAGACCACAAGTGTGATTAAAAAGCCCTTTTATAGTTGTAATCACATCTACTAAATATGTGTTTCTTCTTGCAGCTTAAATTGTAAATTGGTTATTTATTTAGTTAGAAAGTCATTATGCTACAAAGCTTGAAAAATAAAGATAAATCAATGTGATTAATGTCGAACCCCATCAGTGGACTGTAATTAACTCAATCAAACATGAAAGTACTAAACACAAAATATATTTTTGAGAGGGGTATGTTTATTGTTAGAAAATGTGTTGCATCAGTTGTGAGTGCATCGTCGTTTTGTACTTCCTTTTTACGTGAAGTCAAACCTTTCCACAACAGTCAACTGTTCTTTATATGATCACAGTCTATGGGCACAACTTACCTAATTTCATCGGTATTGTCCTATCTATCAACATAAGGCATTAGCCGAGGAGCCAAACGCATCCAAGTAAATGCCTGTATCAAGTTCCAGAGAGACGGAGCCTGAAGTAAAGAGATCATCAACACAGATAAGTCAAAAAGCTCTGTGCCAAAATAAATGTTTCATTGACTGAAAAATATCCAAACTGTGTCCCATTATTATAGGTTAGTCATAACGATGCCGTCTCAGTTTCAAACAGACCAGTTTTGTCCCTTTGTGTGGCAGTCACTGGACCTTCTGTTTTCTCCCATTAGTAATCTCTCAGGAGCTAGATGGGGGACTTTCAAATAAAACTGCTTTTTATTTCCTTTGTTTGTTGTTCAAGCCCCAAGCATAAAAGCTGACTATCTGAGAAATATATGACATATACATCATCACTGTCTGATGACCTTGCCAGTCACTAATCGTCACTTTCACCAGCTCTTCAGGAACAGAGAACAGGTTTGAATGGAGAGAGTGATTGATGATTAAAGAATCCATAGGACCAAATCACTTCTGGGGAAATTGAAACACACTAAACAGACAACAACACGAAGAGCTATCTATCAAAAATGGAGATAAACCACTTCTCCAACCTTTTCGACCGTATAACAAAGAACCAAGAGCAATCACATATACACGATCATTTGCAAAACTTTGAATCAGTTATTTAAGATGACCAGAATCCACTGGATTCTCCAGTTACATTGAATGAGCTACAGAACAAAATATCAACCTTCCAACCCAAAAAGGCCTGTGGTGTTGATGGTTTACTAAACAAAATGATCAAATATACAGACCGCAAATTCAAATGGACTATTCTTAAACTCTTCAACATTACGGATAATCTGAATTAATTGTGAATAATGATGAGTGAGACAGTTACAGACGCACAAATATCATACCCCCCCAAAAATGCTAACCTCCCTTGTTATTGTAATGGTGAGAGGTTAGCATGTCTGGGGGTATGATATAAAATGTTAACCTCCCTTGTTATTGTAATGGTGAGAGGTTAGCATGTCTGGGGGTATGATATAAAATGCTAACCTCCCTTGTTATTGTAATGGTGAGAGGTTAGCATGTCTGGGGGTATGATATAAAATGCTAACCTCCCTTGTTATTGTAATGGTGAGAGGTTAGCATGTCTGGGGGTATGATATAAAATGCTAACCTCCCTTGTTATTGTAATGGTGAGAGGTTAGCATGTCTGGGGGTATGATATAAAATGCTAACCTCCCTTGTTATTGTAATGGTGAGAGGTTAGCATGTCTGGGGGTATGATATAAAATGCTAACCTCCCTTGTTATTGTAATGGTGAGAGGTTAGCATGTCTGGGGGTATGATATAAAATGCTAACCTCCCTTGTTATTGTAATGGTGAGAGGTTAGCATGTCTGGGGGTATGATATAAAATGCTAACCTCCCTTGTTATTGTAATGGTGAGAGGTTAGCATGTCTGGGGGTATGATATAAAATGCTAACCTCCCCTGTTATTGTAATGGTGAGAGGTTAGCATGTCTGGGGGTATGATATAAAATGCTAACCTCCCCTGTTATTGTAATGGTGAGAGGTTAGCATGTCTGGGGGTATATTATTTGTGTGTCTGTAACTTTCTCTCATAATTATTCACGGTTTATTCAAGATTATCCGTAGTCATGGTAGCATATTCTATTCTATTCTTATTTACAATAAAAGTGATTTCGCAAATGATATAATACAATTTCTATTGGGCACAAAATAAGTTGAAACCCAACCAAAACAAACTGCAAATGCATTTAACAAATTTGTAGTCACAAGCTTGATGTAGTCATTGCGTACTATGAATATGGCTTAACTTTTTACTACTTTAAAACACATGAAAGTGAATCTGTCCCAATACTTTTGGTCGCCTAAAGTAGGGAGTAGTACTCCCTGTGTAGGGAGTAGTACACAGCGTTGTACGAGATCTTCAGTTTCTTTGCAATTTCTCGCATGGAATAGCCTTCAATTCTCAGAACAAGAATATTTGGTGTTTGGTGTTATGTTGATGGTTGTGAAAAAACGCTGTAGTGAAAAAACACTGAGGTGGTGAAGAAACGCTGTCTCAGGCAGCACTCCAGAATCTCCCATAAGTGTTCAATTGGGTTAAGATCTGGTGACTGAGACGGCCATGGCATATAGTTTACATATGGTTTACATTGTTTTAATTCTCATCAAACCATTCAGTGACCACTCGTGTCCTGTGGATGGGGGCATAGTTATCCTATGGGGCATAGCCATGGTAGCCAAAATAATGGCTTGCCCAGAATTTTTATACATGACCCTAAGCATGATGGGATGTTAATTGCTTAATTAACTCAGGGACCACACCTGTGTGGAAGCACCTGCTTTCAATGTACTTTGTATCCCTCATTTACTCAAGTGTTTCGACAGTTACCTGTATTTGATATGAAAGTCAAAAGCATGATTTATAATAGGCTATATCTCCCTCTTGTGACCATAACGTTGATGTGCAATGACAGGCATATCTCTAGTTTTACCTCTGAGGGGCACTGCGTACTTTCTGTGGTTTTGGTGATTTTATTCTGAAACCTTGTTATGATGGAATATTTAAAGCATGTAATTATGTGAATGTGTATGGCAGATAATCTAAGATTATGTAGACCTTGTATCTCTCAGTCATCACTATTTCACTGTAAATGCTGTTCCATATCACCAGGCAATACAGTTCTACACATTTTCTTGGCAGAAACTCAATGGAGATGCTAAAACACCAACCAGCCCTGGTCTAACTATAAACCTGGCAAATTCTGTCAACATCTTTTTTTTGTGGTTGTACTTTTACCCCTTTTTCTCCCCCAATTGGTAGTTACAGTCTTGTCCCGTCGCTGCAACTCCCCTACGGACTCGGGAGAGACAAAGCTCAAAAGTCATGCATCCTCCGAAACACAACCCTGCCAAGCCACACTGCTCGATTAACCCGGGAGCCAGCTGCACCAATGTGTTGGAGGAAACACCGTGCAGCTGGCAACCAGAGTCAGCTTGCAGGCGCCCGGCCCGCCACAAGAGCATGATGGGACAAGGAAATCCCGGCCAGCCAAACCCTCCCCCAACGCTGAGCCAATTGTGCGCCACCTCATGGGTCTCCCAGTCACAGCCGACACAGCCTGGGATTGAACCCAGGTCTATAGTGACGCCTCAAGCACTGCGATGCACCACTCAGGAGGCCCTATACTTTCTCTCTGAGATTAAATTACTAACACTCCTAGATACAGTAGGACTATGTTTTTTGTAACATACATTTTCACCCCAGACAGACTCTTTCAGAAACATACACCCTTAATTCTCTGCTCTGTCCTTCTCAGCACCAGTAGGTGTCAGTCCATTCCTGACGATATAAACCAGAGGACGTGTAGTTCACTCAGCCAGTCACATCCAAGTCATCCAGTCCACATCATACCAGCCAAAAAAGAGGCTCCTCTGCTTATTTCTTGATTTCTTGATTCATTTTTAGCTAAAGAGTAATTTGCTCATTTCTAGATCTCTCATTCCGGTATCAGGTGGTATACTGTTGTACAGCACAGTATACAGTGTTACAACAGTGTTGAGTGATTCTCTCTGATACAGTATGTCTGAAAGGCAGGCAGCAGATGGATGTTCAGTATTCATATCAGGGATCAATATGGCCTCCAGCCTCTATGAGACAGACTCTCTCCGATGATCCCGTCTCCCTTGACGACAGTGCCCTGGCTTTAAGTCTCCACTTCACTAAATATTGCAGAAAATCCCATGTGTTGCGAGCTGCACATTGCTGTGCCACAGTGACTTGTTTGTAGTTTGACTCCCTTCGCCGTTTCAGGTGAAGTGTATCCTCTAATGGTAATTACTGCGGACACAGACGCGCACACACACCCATGCAGACGCACACACCACCCTCCCACGCACACATACACGCACACAGAAGATGTGACCACACCAATACAGCCATTCGTCATCGACTTTCATTCCCTCTCCTCCACTGCCAGCGTCTCTCTACCACCTGACTGTGGTATCAGAGTGAGGGTGGCAGCTAATGCTCCCTGTTGATTTCTCCTTCCTTGTGGCTGTGCTGATTGCCTCTCCAAGTATTAAGTGCTATTCAATGAAGACAGCTTATAAATAAGGACACAATTAGGTTGGGAAAGCTAGGCAGAACTAGAATGCAGCTTTAAGATTATATATCTAGCTGCCTTCAACCCTCTCAATGAGAAGCATCATCAATCTCTCTGTAATGTCCACCTCCCTTTTCCTTTCACAACTGTGATTTGAAAAGCAGCCACATTGTGTTGGCGGTTTGTCTGGCCACGTAATTAAACAAGGACATACTGTATTTGCATTTTAAATTGAACAATTTTCCATTCTCAGACTGAATTAATAACCAAGAAGAATGTGACCTCTCAAAGCATTGAATGAAATTAGCAGAGCAGTGCCACACTAGGCATTACACTGGTTGGCTGCTTTCACATAGCACTGCAAATGGACTAGATCGATACAAAAGATGATTGCCAAAACATTTTTGTTATTACTTTGGTTCATGTGTTGTTACCTGGATGCTGAAATCACTGTGCTGCTAACACGTCTGCTGTGTCTCTAAAATGTCCGACGGTAGCAGGGCACGGGATTGTTAAAGATTTATCCATCTCAGCCCTTGCCATCCAAAATGAAGGGGGCATGCGTAATATTTCTCACCAATTTATCAAGCAGGAATCAATAGCTGCTGGAGCTAGAGAGCAGTGTGTTAAATGAGTTGTCAACAGAGAGGAACAATGTATGGTGGGCTGACAGTGGGTTTAAGTACTGTACGTAAGTCGCTGACCCAGTCTAATATAGTAAACTGTGTTCTAGGGCAGTGTTTCCCAACCCTAGTCCTCCAGTACCCCCAACAGTACACAGTTTAGTTGTAGCCTCTGACAAACACACCTGCTTCAAGCTCATTGAGGGTTTGAATCAGGAGTTCTTGTCTAGGGTTACAATAAAAATGTGAACTGTTGGTGGGTACTCAAGGACTAGGGTTGGGAAACACTGCTCTACGGGTAATTGTGCACGTTTGAAACTAAATATGACTCTAAAGGTATTTCCTAGTGCCCAGATGCCAATTGAAAGTTATCGTGGATGAAAGCTAACCTACTCTACAAGCACATCTGTATGTAACCTGCCACTAATTCATTTCAACTAAATCAAATTGGAGTAATGGTGTTCAGTCCCTCCTGACAAGAACTGGTGTAGTGATGTTATTGTCACAGTGTAGCCTGATAACTACTCTCACCTGAGATGCAGCAGGAGATTCAGTCTACTGTGCGCTGCCTACCATGCGTGAATGGAATGTGTGTGTGTTTGTGTGTTATCAGTGTAAAGGGCCTGTCTAACCTTAAACTACTCCACGGTGAGACGGTTTTAATAACTGCTCTCTCTCTCTATCTGTTTGGTTTGGGCTGGACGACGGCAGGCAGTCAGTCGGCTATGTAGATTATGTTGATGCTCAGCACAGACGTCAAAGAGCAGGCTTGTCATGTGTGCTCTGTCGTCGCTCAAAGGGTGGAGGTGTCGAACTGCTTTGCTTTATCTCGGCCAGGTCGCAGTTGCAAATGAGAACTTGTTCTCAACTAGCCTACCTGGTTAAATAAAGGTGAAATAAATTAAAATTGAAAATTGAAAAGGTGGCAGCTCAAGGGCGTACACTTCAGCACTCAGCGTACATGGAAATAAAGGTGTGGGGATGATAGCACTGACAGGACTGCAATAAGCAGCAAACAGAGGAGTCTTTGAAAGCTCACATTCTTTCAGTAGGTACACAAGGCAGAGCTAACAGCAGTCCATCATAAGCCTGTGACAGAGACCTGCAGAGACACTAAGAGACAAGATGTACTGCGGTTTTTGCATGATCTTTTTTTCGCCCAGTGAAATTCTTGTCACTCAGAGTAGCAATATTTCCATTTTAAACAATTGCCCTGGCAACAGCAGTTGATAGACTGTAGACATCTGAAATAAACATAGCATTTTTTTAAGCCATCATTCAAATAACATGAAATTACTGAAATGACAAGAGAAAAAAGAACTCACTTGGGAGATGGCATGAGAATAGGTAAACCGTCTCTATGGCAACAGCGAGCCAAATACTGCTTGTTGAGTTGTGGGATTGCAGTGGATGAATGATAGTTAGCTACCTGACTAGGGCACAGATAGAGCACATTAATAGGAAGAGGATGCTATATCTTATTCATTAGTTTACGTTTGACAGATACAATCTCAACAGGGTTCTCAACATACACATTGCACCATAATGCTTTTGGCTTGCATTAGTGTCCAGCCCAGTGACTGGAGCTTGGGCTGGACATTTGGCAGTGATGGACATAAGTGTAGCTCCTCTACCCAGAGGAGAGAATAGCTGGGGCTGTCATTCTTGTCAAATCGGCATTCATCAATATGAACGCAAGGCATGTCCGATAGCTTCTTCACTGGGACTGACCCAGATGCTCCTAGTCTCTCCTGACAGACTGACACACAAAATTTGGTTCTGGGTTCCAACATTAACATCCTCTGTGAAACTGAAGCAGAACTTTTAGTAACACATATCATTGAAATGCATAGTCCTCCCTGGCCGTACATCAACGTATCACATATTGTAGTGTATCCCCAAGATTGCTGCTGTAAATGAGAATATGTTCTCAGTTTCCTTTAGAGCCAACTGAAATTAAACCAGGAAATCAATTGCATGCAATGTTTTGTCAAATGAGGGCTTGGTAATAGAGCAGCAGAATAGAGAGAGCAAGGCTAAGTCCCGCCCCAGAGTCCGACACCTCGGACAAGCTCACGTTTAAATCGTATGAGGGCTATGGCAAAATCTGAGAGCTTTCTTCAAAGCAATTATGTTTAAATGGCTAAATAATTTAACAGTTCAACAGGACTACTTGCTACTGTGATTTTTATGATGCAGAGCCTGTTGGACAATTTTTTCGAGTTCAAAATTATACTTTTGTTACATTATTTTCTATCTCAGCATGTTAGCTAGCTTGCAGTCTCATTGACCACCAAATGTTGCTAACACTAGCTAGCGGGCGAGACGGTATTCCAGGGTGCTTTCTCAGAACAGCTGGCAGGCATATTCATGGTCATTTTCAACCTCTCCTTGTCCCAGTCTGTAATCCCCACATGTTTTAAGATGACTACCATCATTCCTGTCCTCAATAACATTTTGGGGGTGGCAGGTAGCCTAGTGGTTAGAGTGTTGTACCAGTGACCGAAAGGATGCTAGATCGAATCCCCGAGCTGACAATGTAAAAATCTATCGTTTTGGCCCTGAACAAGGCAGTTAACCCAATGTTCCTAGGCTGTCATTGTAAATAAGAATTTGTTCTTAACTGACTTGCCTAGTAAAATTAAATTGAAAACTCTAAAGCTTCATGCTACAATGACTACCACCCTGTAGCACTCACTTCTGTCATCATGAAGTGCTTTGAGAGGCTGGTTTATGGCACACATTAACTCCACCATCCTAGACCCACTCCAATTTGCATACCGTCCCAATAGATCCCTAGATGACATATCTCAATTGCTTGTCACACTACCCTCACCCACCTAGATAAGAGGAATACCTATGAGAGAATGCTGTTCATTGACAACAGCTCAGTGTTAAACACCATTGTCCCCTCCAAGCTTGTCACCAAGCTTAGGACTCTGGGTCTGAACACTTCCCTTGCAACTGGATCCTGGACCACTAACGGTCCATCTCCATGTGGTGAGGGTAGGCAACATCCCCTCCGCCAAGCTGACCCTCACCACTGGGTTCCCACAGGGGGTATGTGCTTATTCCCCTCCTGTACTCCCTGTTCACCCACGACTGCGTGGCCACTAACACCATCATCAAGTTTGCTGACGACAGTGGTAGGCCTGATCACCGGCAACGATGAGACAGCCATTAGGGAGGAGATCATTAAAACTTGTTTTTCAACCACTCCACAAGTTTTGGCAAGTCGGTTAGGACATCTACTTTCTGCATGACACAAGTCATTTTTCCAACAATTGTTTACATACAGATTATTTCACTTAACATTCACTGTATCACAACTCCAGTGGGTCAGAAGTTGGCATACACTAAGTTGACTGTGCCTTTAAACAGCTTGGAAAATTACAGAAAATTATGTCATGGCTTTAGAAGATTCTGATAGGCTAATTGCCATCATTTGAGTCAATTGGAGGTATACCTGTGGATGTATTTCAAGGCCTACCTTCAAACTCAGTGCCTCTTTGCTTGACATCATGGGAAAATCTAAAGAAATCAGCCAAGACCTCAGAAAAATAATTATAGACCTCCACAAGTCTGGTTCATCCTTGGGAGCAATTTCCAAACGCCTGAAGGTACCACGTTCATCTGTACAAACAATAGTGCGCAAGTATAAACACCATGGGACCATGCAGCCGTCATACGGCTCAGGAAGGAGACGCGTTCTGTACCCTAGAGATGAACGTACTGGTGCGAAAAGTGCAAATCAATACCAGAACAACAGCAAAGGACCTTGTGAAGATGCTGGAGGAAACATATATATCGACATAACCTGAAAGGCCGCTCTGCAAGGAAGAAGCCACTGCTCCAAAACTGCCATAAAAAAGCCAGACTACGGTTTGCAACTGCACATGGGGACAAAGATCGTACTTTTTGGAGAAATGTCCTCTGGTCTGATGAAACAAAAATAGAACTGTTTGGCCATAATGACCATCGTTATGTTTAGAGGAAAAAGGGGGATGCTTGCAAGCCGAAGAACACCATCCCAGGTGGCAGCATCATGTTGTGCTTTGCTGCAGGAGGGACTGGTGCACTTCACAAAACAGGGCATCATGAGGAAAGAAAATTATGTGGATATATTGAAGCAACATCTCAAGACATCAGTCAAGAAGTTCAAGCTTGGTCACAAATGGGTCTTCCAAATGGACAATGACCCAATGTATATTTCCAAAGTTGTGAAAAAATGGCTTAAGGACAACAAAGTCAAGGTATTGGAGTGGCCATCACAAAGCCCTGACCTCAATCCCATGGAAGATTTGTGGGCAGAACAGAAAAAGCATGTGTGAGCAAGGAGACCTACAAACCTGACTCAGTTACACCAGCTCTGTCAGGAGGAATGGGCCAAAATTCACCCAACTTATTGTGGGAAGCTTGTGGAAGGCTACCCAAAACGTTTGACCCGTGTTAAACAATTTAAAGGCAATGCTACCAAATACTAATTGAGTGTATGTAAACTTCTGACCCACTGGGAATGTGATGAAAGAAATAAAACCTGAAAAAAATTAAGCTGAAAAGCTGAAATAAATCATTCTCTCTACTATTATTCTGACATTTCACATTCTTAAAATAAAGTGGTGATCCTAACTGACCTAAGACAGGGAATTTCTACTAGGATTAAATGTCAGGAATTGTGAAAAACTGAGTTTAAATGTATTCTGCTAAGGTGTATGTAAACTTCCGACTTCAATTGTATATCAGGCGGTGTGGTAGGACAGTCAAGAAAATCATTAGACTCCAACAACCCAAACCATAGACAATTCTCTCTGCTTCACGGCAAGCGATACCAGGGCATCAAGTCTGGCACCAACAGGCTCTTGAACAGCTTCTATCCCCAAGCAACAAGACTGATAAATAGCTAACAAATACACTATATGGTCAAAAGTATGTGGACAAATTTGTGGATTTAGCTAATTCAGCCACAATCTCCATAGACAAACATTGTCAGTTGAATGGCCCATACTGAAGAGCTCAGTGACTTTCATCGTTCACTGTCGTAGGATGCCATCTACGACAGTGAACGAAGTCAGTTTATCAAATTTCTGCCAAGAAAGAGCTGCCCCGGTCAATTGTAAGTGCTGTTATTGTGATGTGGAAACGTATAAAGGCAACTCTTCTGGGAACACTTTCCACTAGATGTTGGAACATTGCTGCAGGAACTTGCTTCCATTCAGCCACAAGAGCATTAGTGAGGTTGGGCACTGACGTTGGGCACTGACGTTGGGCACTGACGTTGGGCACTGAGGTTGGGCACTGAGGTTGGGCACTGACGTTGGGCGATTAGGCCTGCAGTCGGAGTTCCAATTCAACCCAAATGTGTTCGATGGAGTTCAGGGTTCATAGACTGTCATTTCTCTTTGCTTATTTAAGCTGCTCTTGCCATAATATAGACTTGGTCTTACATTTTTTTTATTTAGACTTTATCTTAATAGACAAGTCAGTTAAGAACAAATTCTTATTTACAATGACAGCCTATTTGTAAAGCCCCCCCTGACCAAACCCTCCCCTAACCCGGAATAAGAATAACATTCCACCCATGAGGCCATTAGAGGCCGATTTTGTAGTTTTACTGCAGGACGTGTATGTCAGCTAGCTAAATTTGCTCCAGATTGGTTATATCTTTGACTGCATGCTGACAGTGAACTCAGAGCCAATCAGTGGCTAGCTATGCCAACATTACAAAACATATTTTCACCACGTTCCCGTTAATAATTGTAATGACAGTCCACCACAACATACCCAAGATGTTCCTGATTAGCAAGGGGTAGTCTGTGTTTAATTGATTATTTATTAGAAACCCAGTTTGACATCATTGTGAAGGGATTTCGCCAGTGAATTGGGCTTCCCAGTAAATTGTTGTCCGAGGCTGCAACAGTAACCAAGAGGGGCGGGGCAAATCAAGGGGTCAATTAAAATCTCAAGTTTCATAAAGAAAACCCTCATATCTTACAGCAGAACACAAATTGCTTAGTGGGGAAAACTATAAACCTGATTCAAAAAGCACAAGAGGACTACAGAGTGGACCTGCAGTTGTTTTTTCAGTTGCCTAGCAGCACTCTAATGCAACGAAACGTCTTTAAGTGACTGAACTCCCAATGCTGAGAGGTGTAAAATAGCTTCAATCCAAGTAGAAAGGATTTAAAAAAAAAATGGAATTACCCTCTGCACATAACAGGAGTAGCGAGGATAAGAAGCATGCACTGACAAGCTGGAGAGAAATATGTCATCCTGGCAATATAATTGCACAATATATCCCTACAGTATAGCAATATGATTGTGATCTGCTTTCTGTGATGGCTGAGAGGCTGAAAACAGATGTTTGGTTCTGTCTGTATGGGAGGTGATTTCCTGTAACTAGTCACCATGGTGATCACTTTGTGGTTGGGCTTTGCAATTCAGTCTTCAACTCACCCAAATCACAATAAAAAAGCAATGGCTTCCTTTTGGAGAAGGTCACTTGCAGATAGCCATGTATAATTTTCAGCTTACAGTGACCGTTTCATTGTGCCAGGCAGTCACTTCTAAACCTCAAAAAGGACAACTTCTAAATGTTATTCAGTGGAAACAGACAAATATATCCAAATCAGACTTTAGTAACCACGTTGAGGGCCATGACAGGTTTGACAAATATCCACTTTGTTAGATCAGATTTGTTGAATGTGCGCCAACCCTGCACCCTTGTTCCATCCCCCACCGTCTGTGTTACGTTGACCTCTTTATAGCATATATACTGGAAGATCATTCTAGAATATTCTAGGATCATGATAATGTATGCTAACCAAGATAAAGATGGTGACAATGGTACCATCCATACCATTTGATGATGATGCTGAGGATGATTCTTCTGTTTCTGTAACCCATTGATTGTCAGACATACGTTTACATTACATTTACATTTACATTTTAGTCATTTAGCAGACGCTCTTATCCAGAGCGACTTACAGTAGAGTGCATACATTTTATTACTTTTTTTTTTTACATACTGAGACAAGGATATCCCTACCGGCCAAACCCTCCCTAACCCGGACGACGCTATGCCAATTGTGCGTCGCCCCACGGACCTCCCGGTTGCGACCGGCTGCGACAGAGCCTGGGCGCGAACCCAGCCCAGCCTGGGCGCGAACCCAGAGACTCTTGTGGAGTCTGGACTCATACAAATTGCATACGATAACGACACCAACGTGGCGAACATCCAAGTTGCCATTGTTTTGGCCTCTTTTGTTGACCTGAAGACAGTAGTTGTGTAAGGGTCCTGTGTTTAGCTGGTGTAGAGAGTCAGGCGCAGGACAGCAAATATGAGTAATCAATGTACTTCACTCAAAAATGACAAATGAACAAAGTAACATCACGAGCACACAAAATGATAGACCGAAAATACAATAAACAATCACTCACAAACAAACATGGGGAACAGAGGGTTAAATAATAAACAGGTAATTGGTTGAGTGAAACCAGGTGTGTAAGACTAAGACAAAACAAATGGAAAATGAAAAGTGGATCGGCCGCCCAAACAAGGAGAGGGACCGACTTCGGCGGAAGTCGTGACAGGTTGGAGGATTATGGGAGCCAGCTGATGTGAGGGAGGAAATTAGCTTCATTATTACTGATGCTCTCTTCCACACCACAAGAATTTGTTCTTAATAACTGATTTGCCTAGTTAAATAAAGGTAAAACGTCATTTTTAAAAGCTAAAAAAAAAAAACACAGCCCCATTAAGTGTTGCTGCCTGGACCAGCGGACATGATTAACACATTAGCCGCTAACACACACCCGGAACTGCAATTAGTCTCCATTTTACTGGCCACAACAATAAAAGGACACATTTATCAATACTGTGTGAAAAGCATCTCGTAGTTATCAAGCACTGCCTAGGGAGCGTTATCTGTTCCCAAGACAAAGTTTATACATTGTTTGGACGTGATAATGCTGAAATGGAGGAAAACTACAGAATTACATTTCATTGCACATTCATCTTGAGCCATGTGAAGTTTTGGTTGGACGTTTTGTGCATTCAGATGTAAAAATGTAAAATAAACTGTACTAAAGAGAGTGTTTACTTTATTGTATTGCACCTTTGCAAAATATTAGCGTATTTTATGCAGTATTACAGATAGTTAAACCTGCTACTGTAGCTAATAGCTATCTACCAGCATTTTACACTATACCCTCAAACACCAGTCCATTTTGTTTCAAATCAAATCAAATTGTATTGGTCACATACACATGGTTAGCAGATGTTATTGCGAGTGTAGCGAAGTGCTTGTGCCTTTAAAACCGACAGTGCAGTAATATCTAACAAGCAATCTAACAAATTCACAGCGACTACCTTATACACACAAATGTAAAGGGATGAATAAGAATATGTACATATAAATATGTGGATGAGCGATGGCTGTAGGCAAGATGCAGTAGATGGTATAGAATACAGTATATACATATAAGATGAGTAAAGTGCCGTTATTTAAAGTGACTCGTGATACCTTCATTAAATCCTCTTATTAAATTTAGAAAAGTGGCAAGAGATTTGAGTCTGTATGTTGGCAGCAGCCACTCTATGTTAGTGATGGCTGTTTAACAGTCTGATGGCCTTGAGATAGAAGCTGTTTTTCAGTCTCCCGGTCCCAGCTTTGATGCACCTGTACTGACCTCGTCTTCTGGATGATAGCGGGGTGAACAGGAAATGGCTCGGGTGGTTATTGTCCTTGATGATCTTTTTGGCCTTCCTGTGACATCGGATAGTGTAGGTGTCCTGGAGGGCAGGTAGTTTGCCCCCAGTGATGCATTGTGCAGACCGCACTACCCTCTGGAGAGCCTTGTGGTTGTGGGCGGAGCAGCTGCCGTACCAGGCAGTGATACAGCCTAACAGGATGCTCTCGATTGTGCATCTGTAAAAGTTTATGAGTGTTCTAGGTGACAAGCCAAATTTCTTCAGGCTCCTTCTTCACCACAGTGTCTGTATGGGTGGACCATTTCAGATTGTCCGTGATGTGTACGCCGAGGAACTTACAATTTCCCACCTTCTCCACTACTGTCCCGTCAATGTGGATGGGGGGATGCTCCCTCTGATGTTTCCTGAAGTCCACGATCATCTCCTTTGTTTTGTTGACGTTGAGTGAGAGTTTGACACCACACTCCGAGGGCCCTCACCTCCTTCCTGTAGGTCGTCTCGTCGTTGTTGGAAATCAAGCCTACCACTGTAGTGTCGTCTGCAAACTTGATGATTGAGTTGGAGGCATGCATGGCCACGCAGTCATGGATGAACAGGGAGTTGTTATGAGAATTTTGTTCTCAATGTTCATAAACAAAAAGTCCTTGTTCTAGTTCTGACTAAAACTACACACATTAGATTTATGATTCTAATACATTTCATACAATCATACAGTGACAGGGTAGAATTATGTTAGTTATAGTTCTATGTTAAATGAATACATCATTTAGTCATTATTCATAAAAATCATAACAGGAGTACAGGAGAGGGCTGAGAATGCACCCTTGTGGGGCCGCAGTGTTGAGGATCAGTGGGGTGGAGATGTTGTTTCCTACCCTCACCACCTGGGGGCGGCCTGTCAGAAAGTCCAGGACCCAGTTGCACAGGGCGGGGTCGAGACGCAGGGTCTCGAGCTTAATGACGAGTTTGGAGGGTGTTTATGGTGTTAAATCCTGAACTGTAGTCAATGAACAGCATTCTTACATAGGTATTCCTCTTGTCGAGGTGGGATAGGGCAGTGTGATGACGATTGCATCGTCTGTGGACCTATTGGGGCGGTAAGCAAATTGGAGTGGGTCTAGGGTATCCGGTAGGGTGGAGGTGATATGATCCTTGGCTAGTCTCTCAAAGCACTTCATGATGACAGAAGTGAGTGCTAAGGGGCGATAGTCATTCAGTTCAGTTACCTTGGCTTTCTTGGGAACAGGAACAATGGTGGCCATCTTGAAGTATGTAGGCACAACAGACTGGGATGCATGGTTTCCAACCAGTAGGTTTCTTCACCTCTTGTTCCCTGTTTTTCCTTTCTTTATCCCATAGTATTGTACAAAGAGCTCCTTAATCCAGCCTGAGGAAACATATAATAGATATTGCTCCTTTATGACCCAACGAGACAATTTCAAGTGATAGAGCACTCTAAACAAAAACAACTTATACCCAGACTTGTAGGCCTGCAGTATACTGCACTTGATCCTACAGTACTCGTTAAACGAGATGACCTCACCCAACCTTTGTTCGAGAGGGCGTGAGTGGGTTTACCCGCCCAGCAGTGATGATAGGATCCAACTTATGCGAGACTTTAGGTTTATTTTTATCCTGAGCTCAGTCTATGCTGTTTCCTGTTTACACATTGTCATGTGATGCCTCCTCTAACACAACCCAGCAGCATGTCCTCTCACCACCCCCCACCCCCTTCTCTCTCACTCTCTCACACTCATTCACGCTCTCTCTCTTTGTCTCTCTCGCTCTCTCTCTCACCATTCTGTTTCTCTCAGCATGGTGCCAAGCCAGTATATCAGGCCCATTGAGTATGCCACAAGGTTAAAAAAAAAACTATTCGTAATGGATTCAACATTTCAAATACAGGTATTAGAGGGGTCGTCTCCTGAGGAATAATGTAGTCCTCAAAAAGGTGTTCTCCAGTTGAACTAATTCTGTGAATGCGGGGGCTTGAATGGGTGGATTGATAAGGTGAGGAGTGAGGCATTCATTTTCACCTTCAAGGCAGTGTAAACTGTATAAACATGTAATGAACAAATAGAATGGGCGCCCTACTATTTGACAGTCACTCTGGGCAGGGTTTTGATGTGAAGTATAGAGCATTTGATCTGAAGCCAATGACTTTGAGTAGTACTGCGTAATGGTCTCCGACTACCGTCCCTCTGGCGTTTCCCGGATACGGTGATGCTAAAACAAAAGGGAACTGTTGCCAGAAGTGATACAATGACGTTACCTCTGTACGTCCATAGATGGCACTGTCACATCTGGAAGTGGATCCAGTCTTCTCATATAGTTTATTTATTCCATGCAGGCAACACGTATTAAATATTTCATCAAACATCATGAGTTTATAGATTTTTCATTGCTCAGAGGCATGACATTTGCTCCCATTACCAAGTTGGGAATCAAAAGGAAACCAGGTAGATCTGTATCATCCTGTGCCCAATGGTCAGTATTGGCTATACAAGGCTTATCCATCTTATGCTTCATCCAAACCTCAGCAATCTCTGCCAAGACCACCTGCGTGGTTGACGTCTGTATTAATAATCATAGCAGCTCCATGTGATTATGATGAGGATTTCTCATCTGGACATTAGCTCAGCTCTTTAACTTATCTGTATATCACAGTGCTGTGCCTGGTGCCTCATTGAACCGCTGTTGTTTGAAAAGTGACGGATCTGGTAGATGCTGTAGGCAGAGGATATCTGCTGTAGTTGGCTTCATTCTCTATTCCCTACACGAGTTCCTTTAATTATAGAAATCAATAATGCTCTCTGTTGCATGCCCGTGTTGGAATTTATTTATTATTTCCCTTAGCCATTTGTATTAATTATCTTACTGTCTCACAAATGGATACAATTAAGTATAGCCATGTAAGTAATCGACTCCATGCCCCCCCCCCCCCAATCAAAACCAGAACTGTACTCAGAGAGGGTATATTTACATGACCATGGTACTCAAGGAGCTCCCATTGTTCTCACAGTCCTTGGCTAACTGATTCTTTCAAAGGGATTCTAAATGGAAATGATCAAGGAAAGATCTAGCTTTCGTCTGTGGAATGTTGAACACGGTTAGCATGAATGTGTGCAGTGCTAACTTACTCATATCTACGGTAGCCTAAGGGAAAATCAATGTGCATCTTGATACAACATTTTTCACGGATTCAAGAACCATTCCCTGCATGCATACACAGCCCATGGCCTGTGATGAAGAATTTAGCTCATGTTAAATGCAATACGAGCTTTCTCAACATCATTGTCAATCCAATGAATACTGAATTAACATGTTAAACATTAATAGTGATCTGTATTCTGTCTGACTAAAGCGGGCTTCGACCATTGCCTTAGCCTAAGTGTGGACGCTCGTCAATGTCTTTTCCTTTGAATAACTGCAACACAATGAGTGACTGGACTCTGTATGTCTTTGGAGAGATGGAAATTCATCCGGATCTAGATATGACAGGAAGGCTGGAGGGTCAGATGGGAAAATGAAAGTGACAGAGGGGATGACACCTGTGAAATGGGGGTCATTGGTCCATCTGATGAGAGCGGTAGCACAGGCTCCATCGCTCCTTCAGTGACAACCACTTAAATCATTTGAGATGGAAATCTGCCACTCTCTCTCGAATCGTGTGTGATGCATTTTTTTGTGTGATTTGGTTACTGTGCTTGCTGGGAATCATCATGTGGGTGTAATCCTCTCTAAATGCATTCCACTCAACTGGTGACGTATCGGCTGGCCGGGTGAGAAACAGGTAACACTTGCACTGAGATTCATTGTATTTCAGCACAGTGATGTGCATGCTAAACCTAAGCATTGGTTGTTCACATTTTTTCCCCATTTTATAAAAGGGGATATAGAGGACGCTGTCATAACCATAGTTTATTTCTTAATTTATAGTCTAAGACATAATTATAACCATAATGTAAACATAGATGAACTTGAATGAATAAGGAAAAACATGGGACCAAGTTGAGCAGAGTGAGAATACGTTTTGCCACCGTTCCAGAGACCAAAACAGATTCCACATGAATAATTGTGACTTCACGCATGGCTGGGTTTGTTTTGCTGCCATGCTTCGCTCCCCACTGTTTACACAAACCTAATTGAATTATGATAAAAGAGTTGAACTGAAGAACTGTGTTTCCTACCCTGAAGGATTCACATTAATACAAGGCACAACTTTCTTCAAAGTCATGATAGAGGTACCATATTATTCACAGCAAACCATTAGCTATGGCTAGGGGCCTGAGTGTTGCCTGATCATGTGATGGCCTGACTAGGCAAAACTCTGGGACCTAGATAAGAGGAGAACTCTGTGTCACGATCTTTCAAGATCGAACCCAGAAGCAGACCAGGACAAGGAGCGTAGGAAGAAGGTGAGTATTTATTTACAGTGAAATGTGAAAAGGTAGATATATCCAGATGGCGTAGCGGGCAGCGGTGGTGAGTAGATGAGAGGAAATAGGTGAATCCAATGTAGTAGCAGAATCCTCTGTCAACCAGGCGGGAATGGAGTGAATGATCCAGGTGAGTAACTGAAGACAAAACAAACGGAGGTAAGTTCAAGGCAAGCAATACGTAAATGAAAACAACAAAACAAATTCTATCCAACTGGAGTCTGGTACTCAGGCACAACATACTGTTCATGGCTAACGATCCGGCAGGGAATGGAAGTCAGGTCAGAGCTTTTGAAGGGTAGAGATGATGATCAGGACAGGTGTGCAGATTACTGACGGGAAACAGGTGCGGGTGAAATCAATCTCCCAATGAGCTAATTCGCCCGGCAACCAGACAGGGTGCGTTCCAGGACACCTGAAACACACTCCAGGACAGACACACAGGCAAACCCAGACTCAGGAAGCGGGATTCGTGACACTCTGGCTCAGTTGTTAGAGCATGGTGCTTGCAATGTCAGAGTTGTGGGTTTAATTCCCACTGGGGACCAGTATGAAAACGTATCAAAATGTTTGAACTCACTACTATAAGTCGCTCTGGATATGAGCGTCTGCTAAATGACTAAGTGTTAAATTGTAATTACTTCGCTACTATTGCCTTACGCCATTTGCACACACTGTATATAGACTTTTATTTATTTTTTATTTTTTATATTGTGTTATTAACTGTACGCTTGTTAATTCTGTCACGACTTCGACCGAGGCAGGCTCTCCTTCCCGTTCGGGTGGCGTTCGGCGGTCGTCGTCACCGGCCTATTAGCTGCCACTGATCCTTTTCTCCCCCTCCCTATGTGTTTATTGGGTGCACCTGTTTTGTATGAGGGTGTAATTAGTTGGGCTTATTTAGTCAGCCGGCCCGCACGTTTCTTTGTGCGGGATTGTTTGTATGTAAGTGTGGTGTTGGTTTTTGTGCTTCACGTTATTCTGGACTGTGTTCATTTTCCCCCGTGTCTGGGGGTATAGTGGACTCCCAGTGTGTTAGTAGGGTGGCCTATTTTGTTACGTGTTCATTAAAGAACATTTGTATTTGCACCTGCTGCTCCTGCGCTTTTCCTTCACACTCCGACACCCAGGCCTTACAGAATCCCGCACCCGCTAATGGAGTCAGCAGGAGCAGCGGCCAACCCTCTCCCATCGATGGAGGAACGGGTACTCCATCATACCACCGTTCTCCACCGTATTGGATCGCCGATGGATTCGATGATGGAGCGAATGGACCGATGGGAGAGGAGTGGTCTCCTCTCTCCGCCTTCGGCTCCTCCAGCCCAGGACTCTCCATCCCTCGGCTCCAGCGCTCTCCGTCTGACACTCCCGAGGGATTATGATGGATCGGCGGCGGGGTGCCAGGGGTTCCTACTCCAACTGGAACTGTACCTTGCCACCGTAAGACCCACTCCCTCGGGAGCGGAGAGGGTGAGTGTCCTCGTCTCCTGCCTCACGGGTCGTGCTCTGGAGTGGGCGAACGCAGTCTGGAATGGCTCAGACTCAGCGAAGGAGCATTACCCAGAGTTCACCCGCCATTTTTGGGCCGTATTTGACCATCCTCCAGAGGGCCGAGCGGCGGGAGAACGACTGTTCCACCTGAGGCAGGAGAAGAGGAGCGCCCAGGATTACGCGCTGGAGTTCCGGACCCTGGCTGCAGGATCTGGGTGGAACGACAGGGCCCTTATTGATCACTACCGGTGTAGTCTCCGGGAGGACGTCCGCAGGGAGCTAGCATGTCGGGACACCGCTCTTTCCCTGGATGAGCTGATTGACATGTCCATCCGTCTGGACAATCTGCTGGCTGCCCGCGGGCGTTCTGAGAGGGTCCTGTACGTTCCACCACCCAGCCCCTCCGCTCCTATTCCGATGGAGTTGGGAGGGGCTGTTCCGAGGGGTACCGGAGGAGGAGGCTCTCCTTGCACCAGCTGTGGTCGGAGAGGACACACGGCCGATCGGTGCTGGGGGAGTCCGTCTGGGAGTCGAGATGGCAGGCGGAACGCTTCTCGATCACCCCAGGTGAGTCAGCACCAAACTCACCCAGAACCCCCTGTTAGTCACATGTTTGTCTTGATTTTTTTCCTTAAATTTTTCCCCTCTTCCCAGCATAGGGCGCTAGTCGATTCAGGCGCAGCTGGGAACTTTATGGATCGCGGACTCGCTCTTAGGTTAAGGGTTCCGCTTGTGCCGATAGATTCTCCCTTTCCCGTGCACTCCCTAGATAGCCGGCCATTAGGGTCAGGGGTGGTCAGGGAGACCATGGTCCCCCTGGACATGGTGACGCAGGGGAATCATAAGGAGCGTATCAGCTTTTATATTATTGATTCGCCTGCGTTTCCAGTGGTGCTAGGGATTCCCTGGCTGGCCCGGCACAATCCTAAAATTTCGTGGAGACAGGGGGTTCTCCAGGGGTGGTCAAAGGAGTGTTCTGGAAGGTGTTTGGGAGTTTCCATCGGTGCCACGTCGGTGGAGAGTCCAGACCAGGGTACCACGGTGTGCATTCCCCCCGAGTATGCCGATTTGGCAATCGCTTTCAGTAAAAAGGAAGCGACTAAATTACCACCTTATCGACCGGGAAGGGATTGTGCGATAGATCTCCAGGTAGACGCTGCGCTTCCCAAGAGTCACGTGTACCCATTGTCCCAAGAGGAGACGGTGGCTATGGAGACATATGTCACTGAGTCTCTGGGACAGGGGTACATTCGGTCCTCCAACTCACCCGCCTCCTCGAGTTTCTTTTTTGTGAAGAAAAAGGAGGGAGGTTTGCGTCCGTGTATTGATTATAGAGGTCTAAATGCCATCACCGTGGGGTTTAGTTACCCACTACCTCTCATTGCTACGGCAATGGAATCATTTCACGGAGCGCAGTTCTTCACAAAATTGGATCTCAGGAGCGCGTATAGTCTGGTGCGTATTCGGAAAGGAGACGAGTGGAAAACCGCATTTAGTACCACATCGGGCCATTATGAGTACTGCGTCATGCCGTATGGGTTAAAGAATGCTCCAGCTGTTTTCCAATCCTTTGTAGACGATATTCTCAGGGACCTGCACGGGCAGGGAGTGGTTGTTTATATCGATGACATTCTGATCTACTCAGCCACTCACGCCGCGCATGTGTCTCTGGTACGCAAGGTGCTTGGTAGACTGCTGGAGCATGACTTATATGTCAAGGCTGAGAAGTGTGTGTTCTCCAAACGAGCCGTCTCTTTTCTGGGTTATCGCATTTCCACCTCGGGCGTGGTGGTAGGGAGTGACCGCATTAAGGCCGTGCGTAATTGGCCGACTCCGACCACGGTAAAAGAGGTGCAGCGGTTTTTGGGTTTTGCCAACTACTACCGGAGGTTTATCTGGGGTTTTGGTCAGGTAGCAGCTCCCATTACCTCACTGCTGAAGGGGGGTCCGGTGCGTTTGCAGTGGTCAGCAAAAGCGGACGGAGCTTTCAACAGGTTGAAGGCGCTGTTCACGGATGCACCCGTGTTGGCACATCCGGATCCCTCTCTAGCATTCATAGTGGAGGTGGACGCGTCCGAGGCTGGGGTAGGTGCCGTGCTATCACAGCGCTCTGGTACGCCACCAAAACTCCACCCCTGTGCTTTCTTCTCGAAGAAACTCAGCCCAGCGGAGCGTAACTATGATGTGGGGGACCGGGAGTTGTTAGCAGTGGTCAGTGCCCTGAAGGTGTGGAGACACTGGCTTGAGGGGGCTAAGCACCCTTTTCTCATCTGGACCGACCACCAGAATCTGGAGTATATTCGGGCAGCTAGGAGACTGAATCCACGTCAAGCAAGGTGGGCCATGTTCTTTACCCGATTCCAGTTTACATTAACGTATAGACCGGGCTCCCAGAACGTAAAGGCGGATGCACTGTCCCGTTTTTACGACTCGGACGATCGGCCCACCGAACCCACTCCCATCCTTCCCGCCTCTAGGCTGATAGCACCAGTGGTGTGGGAAGTGGACTCGGACATCGAGCGGGCGTTACGGGCGGAACCCGCTCCTCCTCAGTGTCCGGTGGGGCGGAAGTACGTGCCGCTTGGTGTTCGGGACAAATTGATTCGGTGGGCTCACTTTCTACCCTCCTCGGGTCACCCTGGGGTGAAGAGGACAGTTGGGAGCCTTCGGGGGAGGTATTGGTGGCCTACCTTGGCGAGAGACGTTAGGGTTTATGTTTCCTCCTGTTCGGTATGCGCCCAGAGTAAGGCTCCTAGGCACCTTCCTAGAGGGAAGTTACAACCCCTCCCCGTTCCACAACGGCCTTGGTCGCACCTGTCCGTAGATTTTCTGACCGATCTTCCCCCGTCTCAGGGGAACACTACGGTACTGGTGATTGTGGATCGGTTCTCGAAGTCCTGTCGTCTCCTCCCGTTGCCCGGTATTCCTACAGCCCTACAGACTGCGGAGGCATTATTCACCCACGTCTTCCGGCACTACGGGGTGCCGGAGGACATCGTTTCTGATCGGGGCCCCAAATTCACGTCCCGAGTATGGAGGGCGTTCATGGAGCGTTTGGGGGTCTCGGTCAGCCTGACCTCCGGTTATCACCCTGAGAGTAATGGGCAGGTGGAGAGAGTGAACCAGGAGGTGGGTAGGTTTCTGCGGTCGTATTGCCAGGACCGGCCAGGGGAGTGGGCGAGATACATTCCATGGGCCGAAATGGCCCAGAACTCACTACGCCACTCCTCTACTAACGTGTCCCCCTTTCAGTGTGTATTGGGGTACCAGCCGGTCCTGGCACCATGGCATCCGAGCCAGACCGAGGCTCCTGCGGTGGAGGAATGGGTGCAGCGTTCCAAGGAGACATGGAGGGCCGTCCAGGAATCTCTCCAACAAGCTAGTGGACGGCAGAAGAGGAGCGCTGACCGCCACCGCAGTGAGGCCCCCGTGTTTGTACCGGGGGACAGGGTCTGGCTCTCGACCCGAAACCTGCCCCTCCGCTTGCCCTGCCGGAAGCTGGGTCCGCAGTGTGTAGGGCCCTTCAAAGTCCTGAGGAGAATAAACGAGGTGTGTTATCGATTACAACTCCCTTCCTATTATCGTATTAACCCCTCGTTTCATGTGTCTCTCCTCAGGCCGGTGGTAGCTGGTCCCCTGCAGGACGGTGAGGTGCCGGAGGTCCCTCCCCCCCCCCTCTGGATATTGAGGGGTCCCCGGCGTACAAGATACGGGCCATTCTGGACTCGAGACGCCGGGTGAGGGGCCTGCAGTACCTCGTGGACTGGGAGGGGTACGGTCCGGAGGAGAGGTGCTGGGTACCGGTGGGGGACATTTTGGATCCGTCTATGCTGAGGGATTTCCATCGCCTCCATCCGGATCGCCCTGCACCTCGTCCTCCGGGTCGACCTCGAGGCCGGTGTCGGCGCGCTGCGGGAGCCGCGCGTCAGAGGGGGGGTACTGTCACGACTTCGACCGAGGCAGGCTCTCCTTCCCGTTCGGGTGGCGTTCGGCGGTCGTCGTCACCGGCCTATTAGCTGCCACTGATCCTTTTCTCCCCCTCCCTATGTGTTTATTGGGTGCACCTGTTTTGTATGAGGGTGTAATTAGTTGGGCTTATTTAGTCAGCCGGCCCGCACGTTTCTTTGTGCGGGATTGTTTGTATGTAAGTGTGGTGTTGGTTTTTGTGCTTCACGTTATTCTGGACTGTGTTCATTTTCCCCCGTGTCTGGGGGTAGTGTATAGTGGACTCCCAGTGTGTTAGTAGGGTGGCCTATTTTGTTACGTGTTCATTAAAGAACATTTGTATTTGCACCTGCTGCTCCTGCGCTTTTCCTTCACACTCCGACACCCAGGCCTTACAAATTCCATGTGTAACTCAGTGTTGTTGTCTGTGTCACACTGCTTTGCTTTATCTTGGCCAGGTCACAGTTGTAAATGAGATCTTGTTCTCAACTGGCCTACCTGGTTAAATAAAGGTGAAATAAAAATACAAATAACTAAGATGTAAATCCCCCCAACTGGTTTCTAGTATTATGTATATCAGACACTCTCATGCCCCATGTTACACTTCCCTAGCCTTCACCAGTCATTGAGATTGACTGGATAATGAGGGCAAAGGTTATGTGTTGTGTGGCTCCTTCTCTCCATCCTCAGAGTCTTTGGACTTCTCTCAATTAGATACTCAATTCCTGCATCCTCTCTCCTCCGTCTTCTCTGGCCTCCTTTTGAAAAAGGTCAAAGGTAATCGAGGACAGGCGGCGAGGCCAGGGAAAGTGGACGAAAATGCACTTGTATGAAATGAGGCTCTCCTACAATTGCCCATCATCAAATAATGTTTACAGGTGGAATTCCAAAATAAATGTATAAAGTGATAAAGAAAAACAAATGTGGCTAGTTGTGCAATACATTTAATAGATAAAGGATAAGTAGAATATCGTTTTTAAATGTTTACATGCTTTACTCCTTCGAGAAAACAATAGTTGATTCTAAGGGGGTGCGGCAGATTTCAAAACTTCGGCGAAGGACTCAGGTAGGATACATGTGTACTTCCTCTGCAAAAGGAGGCTATCGAGGAGGGGAGGACCATCTTCCATTTGCCTACTAACGAATGTACACACTCCTCGACCCCTCCACCACTTTCCGGGTCACGGAGGAGAGAGGACGGACTTTTGCCCAAATGAAAAATATCCATAGAGAGAGGGAGAGGGAGAGAGAGGAGTGGGTGGTTGAAAAGGACTCATTAGTACCCCCTCTACAAGCGGCAGTAGAGCACTAGTAGAGAAGCAGTAGAGCACTAGTAGAGAAGCAGTAGAGCACTAGTAGAGCACTAGTAGAGAAGCAGTAGAGCAGCAGTAGAGCACTAGTAGAGCAGCAGTAGAGCAGCAGTAGAGCACTAGTAGAGCAGCAGTAGAGCACTAGTAGAGCAGCAGTAGAGCACTAGTAGAGCACTAGTAGAGAAGCAGTAGAGCAGCAGTAGAGCACTAGTAGAGCAGCAGTAGAGCACTAGTAGAGCAGCAGTAGAGCAGCAGTAGAGAAGCAGTAGATCAGCAGTAGAGCACTAGTAGAGCAGCAGTAGAGCACTAGTAGAGCAGCAGTAGAGAAGCAGTAGATCAGCAGTAGAGAAGCAGTAGAGCAGCAGTAGAGAAGCAGTAGAGCACTAGTAGAGCACTAGTAGAGAAGCAGTAGAGCACTAGTAGAGCAGCAGTAGAGCACTAGTAGAGCAGCAGTAGAGCACTAGTAGAGCAGCAGTAGAGCACTAGTAGAGCAGCAGTAGAGCACTAGTAGAGAAGCAGTAGAGCACTAGTAGAGAAGCAGTAGAGCACTAGTAGAGCAGCAGTAGAGCACTAGTAGAGCAGCAGTAGAGCACTAGTAGAGAAGCAGTAGAGCACTAGTAGAGCAGCAGTAGAGCACTAGTAGAGCAGCAGTAGAGCACTAGTAGAGCAGCAGTAGAGCAGCAGTAGAGAAGCAGTAGAGCACTAGTAGAGCAGCAGTAGAGCACTAGTAGAGCAGCAGTAGAGCACTAGTAGAGCAGCAGTAGAGCACTAGTAGAGCAGCAGTAGAGCACTAGTAGAGCAGCAGTAGAGCACTAGTAGAGCAGCAGTAGAGCACTAGTAGAGAAGCAGTAGAGCACTAGTAGAGCAGCAGTAGAGCACTAGTAGAGCAGCAGTAGAGCAGCAGTAGAGAAGCAGTAGAGCACTAGTAGAGCAGCAGTAGAGCAGCAGTAGAGAACTAGTAGAGCAGCAGTAGAGCACTAGTAGAGCAGCAGTAGAGCAGCAGTAGAGAAGCAGTAGATCAGCAGTAGAGCACTAGTAGAGCAGCAGTAGATCAGCAGTAGATCAGCAGTAGATCAGCAGTAGATCAGCAGTAGATCAGCAGTAGATCAGCAGTAGATCAGCAGTAGATCAGCAGTAGATCAGCAGTAGATCAGCAGTAGATCAGCAGTAGAGCACTAGTAGAGCAGCAGTAGAGCACTAGTAGAGCACTAGTAGAGCAGCAGTAGAGCACTAGTAGAGCAGCAGTAGAGCACTAGTAGAGCACTAGTAGAGAAGCAGTAGAGCACTAGTAGAGAAGCAGTAGAGCACTAGTAGAGCAGCAGTAGAGCACTAGTAGAGAAGCAGTAGAGCACTAGTAGAGAAGCAGTAGAGCAGCAGTAGAGCACTAGTAGAGAAGCAGTAGAGCAGCAGTAGTAGAGCAGTAGAGCAGCAGTGGAGAAGTATCAGTAGAGCAGTATCAGTAGAGCTTTAGCAGTAGGGAATTAGCAGTAGAGTAGTATCAGCAGAGACGTATAGCAGTAGTAGAGCAGCAGTAGAGCATTAGCTGTAGAGTAGTAGAGCAGCAAAGCAGTAGAGCAGTATCAGTAGAGCGGTATCAGTTAGAGCAGTATCAGTAGAGTAGTAGAGCAGTATCAGTAGAGCAGTATCAGTAGAGCAGCATCAGTAGAGCAGCATCAGTAGAGCAGTATCAGTAGAGCTGTATCAGTAGAGCAGTATCAGTAAAGCAGCATCAGTAGATCAGTAGAGCAGTATCAGTAGATCAGTAGAGCAGTATCAGTAGAGCAGTAGAGCAGTATCAGTAGAGCAGTATCAGTAGAGCATAAGAGCAGTAGAAGTAGAGCAGTAGCAGTAGAGCAGCAAAGCAGTAGAGTAGTAGACCAGTATCAGTAGAGCAGTATCAGTAGAGCAGTATCAGTAGAGCAGTATCATTAGAGCCTTATCAGTAGAGCAGTATCAGTAGAGCTTTAGCAGTAGAGCATTAGCAGTAGAGTAGTATCAGCAGAGCAGTATCAGTAGAACAGTACCAGTAGAGCAGTATCAGTAGAACAGTATCAGTAGAGCAGTATCAGTTAGAGCAGTAGAACAGTATCAGTAGAGCAGTAGAGCAGTATCAGTAGAGCAGTATCATTAGAGCAGTAGAGCAGTATCAGTAGAGCAGTAGAGCAGTATCATTAGAGCAGTAGAGCAGTATCAGTAGAGCAGTAGAGCAGTATCATTAGAGCAGTAGAGCAGTATCAGTAGAGCAGCATCAGTAGAGCAGCATCAGTAGAGCAGTAGAGCAGTATCAATTAGAGCAGCATCAGTAGAGCAGTATCAGTAGAGCAGTATCAGTAGAGCAGCATCAGTAGATCAGTAGAGCAGTAGAGCAGTAGAGCAGTATCAGTTAGAGCAGTATCAGTAGAGCAGTAGAGCAGTATCAATTAGAGCAGCATCAGTAGAGCAGCATCAGTAGAGCAGTAGATCAGCATCAGTGGAGCAGTAGAGCAGTATCAGTTAGAGCAGTATCAGTTAGAGCAGTAGAGCAGTATCAGTAGAGCAGTATCAGTAGAGCAGTATCAGTAGAGCAGTATCAGTAGAGCAGTATCAGTAGAGCAGTAGAGCAGTATCAGTAGAGCAGTATCAGTAGAGCAGTATCAGTAGAGCAGTAGAGCAGTATCAGTAGAGCAGTAGAGCAGTATCAGTAGAGCAGTATCAGTAGAGCAGTATCAGTAGAGCAGTAGAGGAGCATCAGTAGAGCAGTAGAGGAGCATCAGTAGAGCAGTAGAGCTGTCTATGTAGAGCAGTAGAGCAGTATCAGTAGAGCAGTACAGCAGTATCAGTAGAGCAGTATCAGTAGATCAGTAGAACAGTATCAGTAGAGCAGTATCAGTAGAGCATTAGAGCAGTATCAGTTAGAGCAGCATCAGTAGAGCAGTATCAGTAGAGCAGTAGAGCTGTATCAGTAGAGCAGTATCAGTAGAGCAGTATCAGTAGATCAGTAGAACAGTATCAGTAGAGCAGTAGAGCAGTATCAGTAGAGCAGTATCAGAAGAGCAGTATCAGTAGATCAGTAGAACAGTATCAGTAGAGCAGTATCAGTAGAGTAGTAGAGCAGTATCAGTAGAGCAGTAGAGCAGTATCAGTTAGAGCAGTATCAGTAGAGCAGCATCAGTTAGAGCAGTATCAGTAGAGCAGTATCAGTAGAGCAGTATCAGTAGAGCAGTATCAGTAGAGCAGCATCAGTTAGAGCAGTATCAGTAGAGCAGTATCAGTAGAGCAGCATCAGTTAGAGCAGTATCAGTAGAGCAGCATCAGTAGAGCAGTATCAGTAGAGCAGCATCAGTTAGAGCAGTATCAGTAGAGCAGTAGCAGTAGAGCAGTATCAGTAGAGCAGTATCAGTAGAGTAGTATCAGTAGAGCAGCATCAGTAAGAGCAGTATCAGTAGAGCAGTATCAGTGGAGCAGTATCAGTTAGAGCAGTATCAGTAGAGCAGCATCAGTAGAGCAGTATCAGTAGAGCAGTATCAGTAGAGCAGTATCAGTAGAGCAGCATCAGTTAGAGCAGTATCAGTAGAGCAGTAGCAGTATAGCAGTATCAGTAGAGCAGTATCAGTAGAGTAGTATCAATAGAGCAGCATCAGTTAGAGCAGTATCAGTAGAGCAGTATCAGTGGAGCAGTATCAGTGGAGCAGTATCAGTTAGAGCAGTATCAGTAGAGCAGCATCAGTAGATCAGCATCAGTAGATCAGTAGAGCAGCATCAGTAGAGCAGTATCAGTAGAGCAGTAGAGCTGTATCAGTAGAGCAGTATCAGTAGAGCAGTATCAGTAGATCAGTAGAACAGTATCAGTAGAGCAGTAGAGCAGTATCAGAAGAGCAGTATCAGTAGATCAGTAGAACAGTATCAGTAGAGCAGTATCAGTAGAGCAGTAGAGCAGTATCAGTAGAGCAGTAGAGCATTATCAGTAGAGCAGTAGAGCAGTATCAGTTAGAGCAGTATCAGTAGAGCAGCATCAGTTAGAGCAGTATCAGTTAGAGCAGTATCAGTAGAGCAGTATCAGTAGAGCAGTATCAGTAGAGCAGCATCAGTTAGAGCAGTATCAGTAGAGCAGTATCAGTAGAGCAGCATCAGTTAGAGCAGTATCAGTAGAGCAGCATCAGTAGAGCAGTATCAGTAGAGCAGTATCAGCAGAGCAGTATCAGTAGAGCAGCATCAGTTAGAGCAGTATCAGTAGAGCAGTAGCAGTAGAGCAGTATCAGTAGAGCAGTATCAGTAGAACAGTATCAGTAGAGTAGTATCAGTAGAGCAGCATCAGTAAGAGCAGTATCAGTAGAGCAGTATCAGTGGAGCAGTATCAGTTAGAGCAGTATCAGTAGAGCAGTATCAGTAGAGCAGTATCAGTAGAGCAGTATCAGTAGAGCAGCATCAGTTAGAGCAGTATCATTAGAGCAGTAGCAGTAGAGCAGTATCAGTAGAGCAGTATCAGTAGAGCAGTATCAGTAGAGCAGCATCAGTTAGAGCAGTATCAGTTAGAGCAGTAGCAGTAGAACAGTATCAGTAGAGCAGTATCAGTAGAGTAGTATCAGTAGAGCAGCATCAGTTAGAGCAGTATCAGTAGAGCAGTATCAGTGGAGCAGTATCAGTGGAGCAGTATCAGTGGAGCAGTATCAGTTAGAGCAGTATCAGTAGAGCAGTATCAGTAGAGCAGCATCAGTAGATCAGCATCAGTAGAGCAGTAGAGCAGTATCAGTAGAGCAGTATCAGAAGAGCAGTATCAGTAGATCAGTAGAACAGTATCAGTAGAGCAGTATCAGTAGAGCAGTAGAGCAGTATCAGTAGAGCAGTAGAGCAGTATCAGTAGAGCAGTAGAGCATTATCAGTAGAGCAGTAGAGCAGTATCAGTTAGAGCAGTATCAGTAGAGCAGCATCAGTTAGAGCAGTATCAGTAGAGCAGTATCAGTAGAGCAGTATCAGTAGAGCAGTATCAGTAGAGCAGCATCAGTTAGAGCAGTATCAGTAGAGCAGTATCAGTAGAGCAGCATCAGTTAGAGCAGTATCAGTAGAGCAGCATCAGTAGAGCAGTATCAGTAGAGCAGTATCAGCAGAGCAGTATCAGTAGAGCAGCATCAGTTAGAGCAGTATCAGTAGAGCAGTAGCAGTAGAGCAGTATCAGTAGAGCAGTATCAGTAGAGTAGTATCAGTAGAGCAGCATCAGTAAGAGCAGTATCAGTAGAGCAGTATCAGTGGAGCAGTATCAGTTAGAGCAGTATCAGTAGAGCAGCATCAGTAGAGCAGTATCAGTAGAGCAGTATCAGTAGAGCAGTATCAGTAGAGCAGCATCAGTTAGAGCAGTATCAGTAGAGCAGTAGCAGTAGAGCAGTATCAGTAGAGCAGTATCAGTAGAGCAGTATCAGTAGAGCAGCATCAGTTAGAGCAGTATCAGTTAGAGCAGTAGCAGTAGAACAGTATCAGTAGAGCAGTATCAGTAGAGTAGTATTAGTAGAGCAGCATCAGTTAGAGCAGTATCAGTAGAGCAGTATCAGTGGAGCAGTATCAGTGGAGCAGTATCAGTGGAGCAGTATCAGTTAGAGCAGTATCAGTAGATCAGCATCAGTAGATCAGCATCAGTAGATCAGTAGAGCAGCATCAGTAGAGCAGCAGCAGTATAATTATTTTTTTAAAGAGGAGAGAAGCTGAAGACTGTTTGCATTCCATTTGAACTCCACTCCAGGAGGCGATGATAGCCTTCAATTAAATTCATTTCAAGGATTCACAATGCAGTGTGCGGAAGCCTTCCGCTTCCTCTTAATTGGAAAAAAAATGGTATGGGACTCTGATGTGCTGAGAGCTTAAACATAAGCTTGGCAGAACGGAGAAAAAGTCATAATTGACCAGCAAATGAGTCTTAAACTTTGTTTTGCTGCGAGAGAGATGGGAGAGGAGAAAGGGATAATCCAACAGATCAGTGTCAGCTAATCAACTAGAATGTCAGCCACATGGAGGCCATTTGCTGTACTTTGCTTTCTGCTCTCATCATAACTAGGGTGTCTTGATCTTGACCATGTGACCTGACCAGAGCAAACTCTGGGCTTTAGTTATAGACTCTTAATCATCTAACCTACTTCCCCACCACAATAATCAAGACTTTTAAAACAAACTCTTTACTTCTCACATTAAAATGGATACAACACCGAAGCAATAACAAAACACTGGGTGTCAAATCAATAACCATATACAACTGTAAAATAGTGCTGAGCGTTCAAAAACATCCAAGTTATAATCCTATACTAACTCTGCCTCTCGCTAGGTAAATCTGTTGAGCTGCCTCTCGTCTATCTTGGTTGTGAAGCTGGAGAAAGTCGTAGGCTCTCCGGAGAGCTTAATAACATATAAAGCATCAAAGAGGAATGAGACATATCATCTATTAATGTGAGGCTCGCTGACTAGCTGGCTGGCTGTGAGGCTGCCTGTGAGGCTGTCTGGCTGGCTGTGAGTCTGTCTGGCTGTGAGGCTGGCTGGCTGGCTGTGAGACTGTCTGGCTGTGAGGCTGGCTGGCTGGCTGTGAGACTGTCTGGCTTGCTGTGAGGCTGTCTGGCTGGCTGTGAGGCTGTCTGGCTTGTTGTGAGGCTGTCTGGCTGGCTGTGAGGCTGTCTGGCTTGCTGTGAGGCTGTCTGGCTGGCTGTGAGGCTGTCTGGCTGGCTGTGAGGCTGGCTGGCTGCGAGGCTGGCTGTGAGACTGTCTGGCTTTCTGTGAGGCTGTCTGGCTGTCTGTGAGGCTGGCTGGCTGTGAGGCTGGCTGTGAGGCTGTCTGACTGGCTACAGGGCTGGCTGTGAGGCTGGCTGGCTGTGAGGCTGTCTGGCTGGCTACGGGGCTGACTGTGAGGCTGGCTGGCTGTGAGGCTGTCTGGCTGGCTACGGGGCTGGCTGTGAGGCTGGCTGGCTGTGAGGCTGGCTGTCTGGCTGCCGCAGTATAAGCCTCTGCATGGGGGAGTATGAGGCAGGAGAGCTTCTCTTTATCTCCACGACGACTGTTGACACTTCCTTTTCCGTCGGCGGACTAAGAGCCATGGCAACAGGAGGCGTGATAATGGATTGACAGACAGACAGGCTGTGCACTCTGTGGACTAGACCCAATACAAACCCCACACTTTCTGTTCAGGGGCTGCCAGTCTTGTTCCCAGCCATGTATCTTTGATGTAAGGCTACAGATAAACAGATAGGCTATATCATAGAAAAAAAATATTTATGCCTTCAGTATGTAAGGTAGTGTATACACTTAATACTATAAACGTAACAATGCACCAGTCCAGTTACTGGGCAAATGGTCTTGTAAGAAGTATTGACTTACTGTATGAGTTATTTTACTCTGTAAGACTACAATTAGAATAATAGTAATCCATTGATTTAATCTGGTTTGAATTCTTTGAGAATCAATTGGAGTTCTTTACAAGAGTAACAAGGAAAACACAATTGATTTATACAATCAACATTTAATAACACTCATCCAAATATTTGCAAACGAAATGAGAATGATCATGAAATACGACAAACAATGAAAGATAAGAAGTGAAGACCTGGAGCCTCATTTATACATTTTTGCACAAACTACGCGCCATAACATCTGTGTGCCAGTTTTCACACAAAAGTTGGAATTGATTAAAACTGAACTTGACGTGAGAATGTGCTTATCCTCCTGCAAACTTTAGACCATGAACACGCACAGTTTCTAGTGGTTGAAGTATTGTATTGCTAGAAGACAGAAGTAGCCCAGTAGTAACGTAACCTTGTGTAAATAGGGATTATATGATGACACCAATATTGATGACAAAAAAACAGGTAGCGAAATATAATAACAAGATGCAATAATTTACTGTTAGTGAGAAGAGCAAAAATCTAGTTATTTTTATCTTTGGAATCTAAAATTATTTGTACTAGGCTTCTATTTCCCATTATTTGTTTCATTTCAAATGATCATCAGAATAAATTCATCACCTTTTCTGACTGTGATAGTTTCATATTTGCGAAATAGCCTATAGGCCTACAACAAGTTAGGATAGGCTATAAGAATAGGCTACCATTCGTCCCATCTCTTATTTACAGTGCCTTCGGGAAAGTATTCAGACCCCTTGATTTTATCCACATTTTGTTACGTTACAGCTTTATTCTAAAATCTACACACAATACCCCATAATGACAAAGCAAAAACAGGCTTTTAGAATTTTTTGCAAATGTATTAAATAAAATACATTTACATGAGTATTCAGACTGTCAGCACTGTCAAGATGGATGGGGAGTGTTGCTGCACAGCTATTTTCAGGTCTCTACAGAGATCCGGGCTCTGGCTGGGCCACTCAACGTCATTCAGTGACGTGTCCCGAAGCCACTCCTGCGTTCTCTTAGCTGTGTGCTTAGGGTCGTTGTCATGTTGGAAAGTGAACCTTCACCCTAGTCTGAGGACTTGAGCACTCTGGAGCAGGTTTTCATCAAGGATCTCTCTGTACTTTGCTCCGTTCAGCTTTGCCTCGATCCAGACTAAGGTAAGAGTAGGCAACAACACGTCTGCCATGCTGATCCTTAACACTGGAGCCCCTCAGGGGTGTGTACTTAGTCCCCTCCTGTATTCCCTGTTCACCCACGACTGCGTGGCCAAACACGACTCCAACACCATCATTAAGTTTGCTGACGACACAACAGTACACAACGATGAGACGGCCTATAGGGAGGAGATCAGAGAACTGGCAGTGTGGTGCCAGGACAACAACCTCTCCCTCAATGTGAGCAAGACAAAGGAGCTTATCGTGGACTACAGGAAAAGGCGGGCCGAACAGGCACCCATTAACATCGACGGGGCTGTAGTGGGGAGGATACAGTAGGATTGAATAGGTGCTCAGACATTTGATATTTTGCATGTGTAGGCTCCCACTGTAAGTAGGCCTACTCTAGTTTCCTTTCTGATCAGAGTAGACAATGTTTCAGAAATTGCAGGCAGTGCAGCATATTTAGGTTTGGGAAAAAGAAAATGCAAAACATTAATGAATTCAAACAATCTGTGTACAGGTCCACAACAATGTGCAATTGTTTTTGTCTTTCAGCCACGGTCAGATACAGCAAATGTCACTGCAAAAGAAAACATTCTGCCAACATCTCTAAAGACAGTTTATCAAGTTCAGCATGCATCGCTATTTCCTTAGATACTGTCTTGGTCTAATTCCAATACTTCCAAAGTATTCAGCAAATAAGGGCATTATTGTCATCATAAAAGGCAAAGTTATAATGCTCGTTCACATGCGCACAGTTTCATGATAGGTCTGATTTATAATGGGAAAAATGTATGCCGTGCGCCACGTTCATAAATCTAAATATTTGTGTACGTGCGTAGTCATTTCACAAATGGCGGACGCAGATATTATTGTTAAATTTACACAACAGATATAGATGAGGCTCTTGGAGATGCTGAACATGAAGTTATATTATACTCAGTCTGTGATCTAAGTCTGTTATGGCTTCTAGAATGTTCAGGCCGCATGGAGGAGAACAAAGGAATAAGATGGCTGTGTCCTTTCAAATCAAATCAAAGATTATTGGTCACATACACGTTAGCAGATGTTATTGCGAGTGTAGCGAAATGCTTGTGCTTCTAGTTCCGACAGTGCAGCAATATCTAACAAGTAATCTAACAATTCCACAACAACTATCTAATACACACAAATCTAAGTAAAGGAATGGAATAAGAATATATACAGTTGAAGTCGGAAGTTTACATACACCTTAGCCAAATACATTTAAACTCAGTTTTTCACAATTCCTGACATTTAATCCAAGTAAAAATCACCTGTCTTAGGTCAAGTTAGAATCACCACTTTATTTTAAGTATGTGAAATGTCAGAATAATAGTAGAGAGAATGATTTATTTCAGCTTTTATTTCTTTCATCACATTCCCAGTGGGTCAGAAGTTTACATACACTGAATTCGTATTTGGAAGCATTGCCTTTAAATTGTTTAACTTGGGTCAAACATTTCGGGTAGCCTTCCACAAGCTTCCCACAATAAGTTGGGTGAATTTTGGCCCATTCCTCCTGACAGAGCTGGTGTAACTGAGTCAGGTTTGTAGGCCTCTTTGCTCACACACACTTTTTCAGTTCTGCCCACAAACTTTCTAAAGCATTGAGATCAGGGCTTTGTGATGGCCACTCCAATACCTTGACTTTGTTGTCCTTAAGCCATTTTGCCACAACTTTGGAAGTATGCTTGGGGTCATTGTCCATTTGGAAGACGCATTTGCAACGAAAGTTTGTGAGGGTTTTAGGTGACATGCCAAATTTCTTTAGCCTGCTGGGGTTGAAGAGGCGAGTTGGGTGGTTCCTCCTTCAGTTTGCTCCATTTGGTATTTTGGTATTTTATTAGGATCCTCATTAGCTGTTGCAAAATCAGCAGCTACTCTTCCTGGGGTCCACACAAAACATGAAACATAATACAAAATTACATAATACAGAACATCATTAGACAAGAACATCTCAAGGACAGAACTACATACAGTTTTAAAAAGGCACACATAGCCTAGATATCAATGCATACACACAAACTATCTTGGTCCAATAGGGGAGAAGCGTTGTCCCACGAGGTGTTGCTTTATCTGTTTTTTAAAATCAGGTTTGCTGTTTATTTGAGCAATATGAGATGGAAGGATGTTCCATGCAATAAGGGCTCTATATAATACTGTAGGTTTTCTTGAATTTGTTCTGGATTTGGGGACTATGAAAAGACCCCTTGTTGCATGTCTGGTGGGATAAGAGTGTGTGATTACAATTAAGAGCAAAACATGCCGGTCTGTTCTGTGTCAGTGCAGTACATGTTGAGTGCCCTTCTCTGTAAGCATGCTGAAAGTCTGTTGTTAATTTGTTTACAGAGAAATAGCATTGTATTTGGTCAAACACAATTTTTTCAAACAGTTTGCTAAGAGCTGGCAGCAAGCGTATAGGTCTGCGGTTAGAACCAGTAAAGGCCGCTTTACCACTCTTGGGTAGTGGAATTACTTTGGCTTCCCTCCAGGCCTGAGGACAAAGACTTTCCTCTAGGCTCAGATTAAACATATGACAGATAGGAGTGGCTATAGAGTCAGCTACCATCCTCAGTAGCTTTCCATCTAAGTTGTCAATGCCAAGTTTGTCATTATTGATCGTTAACAATAATTTCCCCACCTCTCCCACACTAACTTTACAAAATTCAAATTTGCCCTGCTTTTTTTCCGTTATTTGTTTTTTTATCTGATGTTAGCAAGTTATTGATTTCATTAACCTTATTTCTAAGGCTACATATATTAATATGGGCTATTTTCAGTCCTTTCCTGGGTAGCTATCAGAGATAGACATAATATTGAAAAGAGCAGACAAAGCAAGATAAAAAAATATACATTCAGCAGTCCATTAATCAATTGGTGTGTGTGTACTGCGGGGTTGAGGCTACGAACCCATATGCTTGGCTCTCTCATCCCTTCCAGGCTTCTGGGAGAGAAGGTGGACAATGAGCCTGTGGTAGAGTTTTCACGCAATGTCCCCACGCGCTCTGGCAGCTTTCATGGCTGGGATCAGTTCTTTCCTCTTCTGGCGCACAGCTTCAGGATAGTCCTCGTTGAGGAAGATATACGTTCCTCTCAAGTTCTTGGCTCTTTCCAGAACAGCTACCTTGTCCTTGAACCTCAGGAACTTGACCACTATCGGCCTGGGCCTATCACCTGGGCCGGTGGTGGGGTTTCCAGTCCTGTGGGCACGCTCCACCTCAATCTTCATGTGGTCCATCTTCAATTTCTCAAAGATCAATTCCCTCACTTTGTCCTCAGACTCCATCCAGGTCTCATGTGGAGATTCTGCAATTCCACACAACCATGTTGTTTCGCCTTGATTGTCCCTCGAGATAGTCTGATTTCTCTGTCATTGTTATCATGGATTCACACACAGAACTGATGTCCTCTCTCAATGACTTACAGATTGCTGTCATCTTGACGTTCTCCTGTTTCAACTCATCGAGCTGACCCTGGGAGAACTGCAAACTGTTCTTCAGGTCCTGTACCTCTCTGGTCAGGTCGTCCATTCTTTTATTAGTAGAATCCACGACTATTTGGACAAAACACTTGAAACTATTTTCTTGTTGTTGTAACAACTGCTTATAGGTTTATTTTTGTTTGTTTAAAAGATCCTTCACGTGTGATAGAGAGACACCACTGTCCTCAACGGTACTCCCACCGGCTATGGTATTTGTCATGGTAGCTAGCAATATATGTTAGGCTGTTACTCCTCGCAGTTCCAGACAGGGCAGGTCAGGGGGAAAATTGAAAACAACAAACAGCAGAGATGTAGACAGCCACAAACTTGGGACAATCTGCGGTCCCAACCACAATGGCTAACCACCTCGCTAGCTTGATGTCCAGCTAGCTAGCAGCTAGGCTAGCTGCGACGCCAAATAGCTCCTCAGACCCGTCCTTGGTCGGCAGGATCACTGGAAAGATACAAGCAGTCCCAGCAACTGATGCAAACTGCGTCGTGGGATCCAACATTAGAAGCAAGGTCCTGAGTTAGTGTCCTTATCTTTGTTGCTCTTCTCTGTTGGCTCTTTGCTTGAGTTACATAGGCTGTGCTCTAATTGTTTTCTCCTTCTGTCCTTGAAGAAGTTTATCTGAAGAGTACCGTTCAGGCTACGCTACACTAGCTCTTTGTCCTTGAAGAAGGTTAGCTGAAGTGTACCATTCAGGCTACACTAGCTGTTTAAGGTATTCTGTCTTCTTCTGAGTCTGTTTAGTGCATGGGCATTTCTGTACCGTAATTACAGGTACTATTCCCTAAAAGGTATATTTTCCCTAACTTACCAGTTACCAGTTCTGGTCATTAAAGGCAAGGGTCCAGGGCCTGTAGTCGGCCTGCTGGAGATGGAGGTTCTTCTCCCTCTTTGGGGTCCAGAGTTGAGAGAACGAGGGCAGCAGAACTTTTATAGTCCTGCTAGGTCACATGGTCAGGTGTTTTTTGTGACCCATTGTCTTGGAGGTAGAGAAAGTATTTTGAGGGAGAAAACCTAAACTTGGTTAAGGTCAATTCAACATAATGTTCAGCATTGTTCAACATGTGACATCGCTAAAAGTACGAGACCTGAATTTCTACTTGTACAATGACACATCATACCCACTGTTTAATACAAATGAGTAAAGAGTAAACGTTTTTAAAACGTACTGAAATTACTTTGAACCGAGAGTTCAAAGATGTTTGTGTATTTCCTAATATATTATTCTATTCTATTCCTGCTCCAGATATTTATCTCCCATTAAGAGCTCTCGGAGTAATGATTTTTGATTTATTTTTATTTATTACCTTTATTTAGCTAGTCAAGTCAGTTAAGAACAACTTCTTATTTACAATGACAGCCTACTAGTGATGGAGAGACTTTTAGAAGTTATCCATCACAACACCTCATAACACCAAGCCTTTCTCCAAAGATGACTGGAACCTTTATTCATAGGGATTCAATGGTGTTTCTTTTGTCTTTATGGATCAGAACACCAGTCAGTTTCTGGATCATGCATTGCTACACATCTCCTTCGCATAGAGTTGATCAGGCTGCTGATTGTGTCTTGTGGAATGTTATCCCGCTCCTCTTCAATGGCTGTGCGAAGTTGCTGGATACTGGCGGGAGCTGAAACACGCTGTCATATACGTTGATCCAGAGCATCCCAAACATGCTCAATGGGTGACCTGTCTGGTGAGTATGCAGGCCATGGAAGAACTGGGATATTTTCAGCTTCCAGGAATTGTGTAGAGATCCTTGCGACAGGGGGCCGTGCATTATCATGCTGGAACACGAGGTGATGGCGGCAGATGAATGGCACGACAATAGGCCTCAGGATCTCGTCACGGTATCTCTGTGCATTCAAATTGCCTTCGATAAAATGCAATTGTGTTCATTTCCAGTATCTTATGCCTGCCCATACCATAACCTCTCCGCCACCATGGGGCACTCATCAGCAAACCACTCACGCACACAATGCCATACATGCTGTCTGCCATCTGGCCAGTATAGTTGAAACCTGGATTCATCCGTGAAGAGCACATTTCTCCAGCATGCCAGTGGCCATTGAAGGAGAGCATTTTCCCACTAACGTCGGTTACGACGCCGAACTGCAGTCAGGTCAAGACCCTCGTGAGGACAACAATGATGCAGATGAGCTTCCCTGAGACGGTTTCTGACAGGTTGTGCAAACCAACAGTTTCATCAGCTGTCCGGGTGGCTCGTCTCAGACGATCCTGCAGGTAAAGAAGCCGGATGTGGAGGTCCTGGGCTGGCGTGATTACACGTGGTCTGCGGTTGTGAGGCCGGTTCGATGTACTTTCAAATTTTCTAATGGGACGTTGGAGGAGGCTTATGGTAGAGAAATTAACATTCAATTCTCTGGCAACAGCTCTGGTGGACATTCCTGTAGGCAGCATGGCAATTGCACGCTCCCTCAAAACATGAGACATCTGTGGCATTGTGTTGTTTGACAAAACTGCACATTTTAGAGTGGCCTTTTATTGTCCCCAGCACAAGTTGCACCTGTGTAATGATCATGCTGTTTAATCAGCTTCTTGATATGCCACACCTGTCATGTGGATGGATTATCTTGGCAAAGGAGAAATGCTCACTAACAGGGATGTAAACATATTTGTGCACAAAATTTGAGAGAAATAAGATGTTTGTGTATACAGTATGAAACATTTCTGGGATATTTTATTTCAGCTCATGAAACATGGGACCAACACTTTACATGTTGTGTTTATATTTTTGTTCAGTATATTTTATAGACAAGATGTTGTCGTATTTTCATTCTAGTTGGTGGTTCATGCACTGTTCTCATACCATTTTGTACTTCTTCTGCTCCAGGTTTAATGTCACAATGGTGTGATGATGTCCCTCCCCCAGAGACTCCATACCCCTATGCTTATATTCTACTTGTAGCTTTGTATCGATTAGCAACCATCCCCCTCTACCTGTGGTTGATAATAAAAACATATTTTGGGGAAATAAGCAACTCAGGATCCAGTGATGTTCCATTATTATGTTCCTCTATCACAGTCATATTTGATTTAGCATGAATCACACATCCTGAATTAGCATTATGATGAGTAATGATCGTTACTGCTTGGCCCCTTTTTATTGATTGCCAATTGATAGTTTATTTGATTGTGTTTTCTCGGCAGAGAACCTTCTCTGAAGGTTCTTCTCTGAACCAGAACAAAACCTTCTCTGAAGAACAGTGGCTAAATGACTGTGTCTGTGTCGGATCAGAACCCTGTATCCCCAGAATGTACTTCATTTCATAATTGGACACAACTCAAGTCCTGGTCTCGTCAGTGTTAGTGAATTTAGTGTAGCAACATCGATTCTGTTATTGGCAGGCCACACAAGGCTGGTACAGATTCTGAAACTCTCATCCTAACGACAACTGAAATCTTAATAGCTGCTACATGGACTCTACACAGCATTAAGGAGGAGAGTCGACCTAAGCACAGCTGGCCAGATTTAGGTTGACTGACTTTTCAATCACTCCCTGTGCTGCTCTTCTAACCATTACACCAGATTGGGGGAGTTGAATCGATTGGTGGGCGCTGAAACTTGTTCTGAGACGTATTCAGGTGATAAAACTACAGCAATAGATTTTCAGGAACGTTGATGGGCGCTCAGAGGATGGTAGAGGACCTTCTGCTATACAAGGTCCTGCTGGTTATTATGTTGCTGTTGCCAACCATTCATTCATTCACAGCTCCGACTCCTCCCCTAGCAGCAAGGGTAGCCGAGATGATCTGAGAGGGGAAAATAAACGGACACTTTAATAATTATAAGTCTCCTTGAACGGCCCTGCGGCCCAGTGAAACATACGTGACGGCCACAGATTGATACACTCTCAGTTGCGGTCAATAACAGTCTTTTCACGGCTCTGGCAGTAACTCTTACACCTTATATTTTTGTCAGTCTATATCTCTGTCCATGAATGATGTGTTGTATTGAGCTGAACAACACACCAAGATTATGTTTACCAGCTATTGACTGGACTGCATTGAAATAGAAACTGCCACTGCAGTGAGAGTCAGTGTGCATCCAAAATCGTACCCAATTCCCTATATAGTGCACTACTTTTGATCAGAGCTACACCTGAATGGTGTACCATTTGAGACGTAGTAACTGGAGTCTGACACCAGATGTTAGAAAGGGCAAGGTCAACCCCAGGCATCTTCTACGGATCTTGTAGAGCATGATGAACCTGCAGGAACGAGTCACTGCTTTGATGTTTCCAGAGAATGACAGGGTGTTGTCCAGGGTCACGTCAAGGTTCTATGCACTCTGGGAGGGGGACACTGGGAAGTTGTCAACCGTGATGGTTATGCTATCTGTTGTATAAATAAACAAAATATCTGACATTGTATTCCCATTTGAACATTGTTGTGCTTTTAAATGGTTGAATACGCAGTGATAGACATTTGGGTGACAACTAAACCAAAAATCAGACATTTTCCATTGGAGTTTGGTTGTGCTTTTATTTATACACCAGATTAATGTGTTATCACTGTACTTCATCTAATAGCAGAACTGAGCTGGGCTTGGGTCATTGATAAGTCATTGTCTCAATGCGGCCTTATAATGCTGTGAAAGGATCTAGGAACACAAATGATTTAGGTGGATCCCATCCCCCTTGTAAAATGAGCTTGGTTTCCAGAAGGTATCAAAATTGTCAGTAAATGTTACACCCACAGAGCTGCAATAGTCACATAGCCAGTTATGGAGGGCTACAAGTCTGCTGAAACGTTCAATGACACGATTTTGGGAGGTCACAGGGCCAGATATTATGGGGTGTTTGTTGATGTCAAGCAGAGACCCAATCAGTTCTTTAAAATCCATCTTCAACTGTTCTGAGCTGCCCTTCATAATGTCACTGACTCCCACATGAACTATGATAGACTACATTTCCTGATGCAGGTTTAAAATGTTTAGGAGCAGCTTATTGATGTCCTGTACTCAAATCAGATCAAATCAAATGTTATTTGTCACATGCGCCGAATGCATGAAATGCTTACTTACCTTTAAAGAAAATACCCCGCCAAAAAAGTAAGAGCTAAGAATAACAAATCATTAAAGAGCAGCAGTAAATAACAATAGCGGGGCTATATACAGGGGGTACCGGTACAGATTCAATGTGGAGGCTATATACAGGGGGTACCGGTACAGATTCAATGTGGAGGCTATATACAGGGGGTACCGGTACAGATTCAATGTGGAGGCTATATACAGGGGGTACCGGTACAGAGTCAATGTGCGGGGGCACCGGTGTCGAGGTAATTGAGGTAATATGTACATATAGGTACCATTATTAAAGTGACTATGCATAGATAATATCAAAGAGTAGCAGCAGTGTAGAAGAGGGTGTGGGGGGCAATGCAAATAGTCCAGGTTGCCATTTGATTAGCTGTTCAGGAGTTATATGGTTTGGGGGAAGAAGCCTCTTGGAACTAGACGTGGTGCTGGCACTAGGACCTCCCTGACCAAGTCTGTAATACCAATATGTTTCAATCATACCACCATAGTCCCTGTGCCCAAGAAAGCGAAGGTAACCTGCCTAAATTAATACCGCCACCGTAGCACTCACGTCGGTAGACATACAGCGAGAGGTGTCACAAAAGTCAGAAATAGAGTTAAAATTAATCACTTACCTTTGATGATCTTCATCTGATGGCACTCCCAGGTCTCCATGTTAGACAACAAATGTTTGTTTTGTTCGATAAAGTCCATCATTTATGTCCAAATACCTCCTTTTTGTTCACGCGTTTAGTCCAGTAATCCAAAATGCACAAGGGCGAGCACAAAGTCTAGATGAAAAGTCAAAAAAGTTATATTACAGTTTGTAGAAACATGTCAAACGATGTATAGAATCAATCTTTAGGATGTTTTTATCATAAATCTTCAATAATATTCCAACCGGACAATTCCTTTGTCTTTAGAAATGAAAAGGAACGAAGCTCGTGCTCACGGCTGTGCGCATGACTAAACTAAAGGCTTTCAACCAGACCACTGGTTCAAACAGCTCTTATTCGCTCCCCCTTCATAGTAGAAGCCTGAAACAAAGTTCTAAAGACTGTTGACATCTAGTGGAAGCCTTAGGAAGTGCAATCTGACCCCATAGACACAGTATATTGGATAGGCAAAGACTTGAAAACCTACAAACCTCAGATTTCCCACTTCCTGGTTGGATTTTTGTCAGGTTTTTGCCTGCAATATGAGTTCTGTTATACTCACAGACATCATTCAAACAGTTTTAGAGTGTTTTCTATTCAAATCTACTAATAATATGCATATCCTAGCTTCTGGGCCTGAGTAGCAGGCAGTTTAATTTGGGCACGCTTTTCATCCAAAATTCCGAATGCTGCCCCTACCCTAGTGAAGTTAAATTCCAGTTTACTGGAGGCCAGTCTGTGTCACTGACCTACTGGCTTTAATTCCAGTTTACTAGAGGTCAGTCTGTGCCACTGACCTACTGGCTTTAATTCCAGTTTACTGGAGGTCAGTCTGTGTCACTGACCTACTGGCTTTAATTCCAGTTTACTGGAGGTCAGTCTGTGTCACTGACCTACTGGCTTTAATTCCAGTTTATTGGAGGTCAGTCTGTGCCACTGACCTACTGGCTTTAATTCCAGTTTAATAGAGGTCAGTCTGTGCCACTGACCTACTGGCTTTAATTCCAGTTTACTGGAGGTCAGTCTGTGTCACTGACCTACTGGCTTTAATTCCAGTTTACTGGAGGTCAGTCTGTGTCACTGACCTACTGGCTTAAATTCCAGTTTACTGGAGGTCAGTCTGTGTCACTGACCTACTGGCTTTAATTCCAGTTTACTGGAGGTCAGTCTGTGTCACTGACCTACTGGCTTTAATTCCAGTTTACTGGAGGTCAGTCTGTGTCACTGACCTACTGGCTTTAATTCCAGTTTACTGGAGGTCAGTCTGTGTCACTGACCTACTGGCTTTAATTCCAGTTTACTGGAGGTCAGTCTGTGTCACTGACCTACTGGCTTTAATTCCAGTTTACTGGAGGTCAGTCTGTGTCACTGACCTACTGGCTTTAATTCCAGTTTACTGGAGATCAGTCTATGCCACTGACCTACTGGCTTAAATTCCAGTTTACTGGAGGTCAGTCTGTGTCACTGACCTACTGGCTTTAATTCCAGTTTACTGGAGGTCAGTCTGTGTCACTGACCTACTGGCTTTAATTCCAGTTTACTGGAGGTCAGTCTGTGTCACTGACCTACTGGCTTTAATTCCAGTTTACTGGAGGTCAGTCTGTGTCACTGACCTATTGGCTTTAATTCCAGTTTATTGGAGGTCAGTCTGTGCCACTGACCTACTGGCTTTAATTCCAGTTTACTAGAGGTCAGTCTGTGCCACTGACCTACTGGCTTTAATTCCAGTTTACTGGAGGTCAGTCTGTGTCACTGACCTACTGGCTTTAATTCCAGTTTACTGGAGGTCAGTCTGTGTCACTGACCTACTGGCTTTAATTCCAGTTTACTGGAGGTCAGTCTGTGTCACTGACCTACTGGCTTAAATTCCAGTTTACTGGAGGTCAGTCTGTGTCACTGACCTACTGGCTTTAATTCCAGTTTACTGGAGGTCAGTCTGTGACTGACCTCAAGCTTCTGACTAGCTCAATTGTCAAGGCAGTCGTAAGGAGGAGACCAAGGTGCAGCGTGATAAGCGTACATTCTTCTTTATTTAAAGAATGAATACTGAACAAAACGAACAAAATAACAAAACGAACCGTGAAGCTAATGTGGCTAGTGCAGACAGGCTACTAAACATAGAATAAGAACCCACAAAACCAAAAGGGAAAATGGCAACCTAAATATGATCCCCAATCAGAGACAACGATAAACAGCTGCCTCCGATTGGGAACCAATTCAGGCCACCATAGACCTACATATACCTAGACATACCAAAACCCCTAGATATACAAAAAAACCTAGACAATACAAAAACAAGCATACCCACCCTCGTCACACCCTGACCTAACCAAAATAATAAAGAAAACATAGATAACTAAGGTCAGGGCGTGACATCAATAGTAATTTTCCTGCAGAGACAATGATGGAGATCAGCATCTTTTGATGTAACGTGTAAAAAATATAAAAACACACATTTTACATCAAATCCATTCTTGGATATTATTTTTCCAATCTAGATTTTCATACAAGCTGTGCACCAGAAAATTAGACTGTAAGAATTTGCGGAATAGAAAGCAGAATTCAAATGTTTAGGACCTAGCTACAGTACAATCTTGTCTAGCAACCGCCACATTTCTCTTTAAAAGTCAACAACAATGAAACATGCAAAGTCTTCAAATGCAAAAGCTTAAAATGAATTAATGTCAGTATCTGAGTAAACAACCACATTTAAAGCACATGCAGGTCTCCATTCAGTTGTCCAACAGCTCTCACAATCACACCATATATTATACAGGCTGCACTCAATAGAGGAATATGTTTCCTCCGTAGTCAGTCGTTCTCTGCATTTCTGACGTTTCGCTGCTAATCTTTAGGTTAAAACGCATTTCTCGAAAAATATCACAGAACGCTGTGTTTGTTTAAAGGTGAATATTACAGGGTGAACAAAACCATACACCTTGTCTAGGTTGGTGTTATGGGTTTCCAATGGTGAAATGATGTGGTATTGGGACTGATGAGTGGGTAGTGAAAGTGCAGGGCTTATAGATGGTGTTGCTGACGTCAAGGAAATCCTCTGATTTAGTATTTCATACCTGTATGTACAGTATACCTCTCACCTGGTTTTAAATTGTCCTGTTTTAAAAGTTCACTGCAAATGATAGATTAACATTGTTATTAGGATCACATTCATAGTGCATATATTTTCAACAGTCTTGCCACCTTTCAAATGCAGTCTGGCACATTACATCCCCGGTGTGTCTGACTGTTGCAGTGTGTTGCAGATTTCCCATGAAAGGCAAGTCACGGCTCCTGGAGAGGAAGGGCTAGATCCAAAATGGCTTCGGGGACAGATTCACCAGGCAATAACTCCCCCAGTTGGTGAGATCCCTACAGGAACATACAGCCCTGCCAACCGTCCTCTGCTGTCTGTTTAAATTTGAGTCGTTTAGCAGACATGCTTATCCATAGTGACTTACAGGAGCAATTAGGGTTAAGTGCCTTGCTCAAGGGCACAACGGCAGATGTGTCACCTAGTCATCTCAAGGATTCAAACAAACAACCTTTCGGTTACTGGTTCAACACTCTTAACAGCTAGGCTACCTGCAGTCTGTTCTGTTCTGTTCTGTCTGGTCTGTCTGTTCTGTTCTGTCTGTTCCATCTCTTCTGTCTGTTCTGTCTGTCTGTTCTGTTCTGCCTGTTCTGTTCTGTCTGTTCTGTCTGTTCTGTCTGTTCTGTCTGTTCTGCCTGTTCTGTCTGTTCTGTCTGTTCTGTCTGTTCTGTTCTGTTCTGTTCTGTTCTGTCTGTTCTGTTCTGTCTGTTCTGTCTGTTCTGTCTGTTCTGTTCTGTTCTGTCTGTTCTGTTCTGTTCTGTTCTGTCTGTTCTGTCTGTTCTGTCTGTTCTGTTCTGTCTGTTCTGTCTGTTCTGTCTGTTCTGTTCTGTTCTGTTCTGTCTGTTCTGTCTGTTCTGTCTGTTCTGCCTGTTCTGTCTGTTCTGTTCTGTTCTGTTCTGTCTGTTCTGTTCTGTCTGTTCTGTCTGTTCTGTCTGTTCTGTCTGTTCTGTTCTGTTCTGTTCTGTCTGTTCTGTTCTGTCTGTTCTGTCTGTTCTGTCTGTTCTGTTCTGTTCTGTTCTGTTCTGTTCTGTCTGTTCTGTCTGTTCTGTCTGTTCTGTCTGTTCTGTTCTGTTCTGTTCTGTCTGTTCTGTTCTGTCTGTTCTGTCTGTTCTGTATGTTCTGTCTGTTCTGTCTGTTCTGTTCTGTTCTGTCTGTTCTGTTCTGTTCTGTCTGTTCTGTTCTGTTCTGTTCTGTTCTGTTCTGTTCTGTCTGTTCTGTTCTGTTCTGTTCTGTCTGTTCTGTCTGTTCTGTTCTGTTCTGTCTGTTCTGTTCTGTTCTGTCTGTTCTGTTCTGTTCTGTTCTGTCTGTTCTGTCTGTTCTGTCTGTTCTGTCTGTTCTGTCTGTTCTGTTCTGTTCTGTCTGTTCTGTTCTGTTCTGTTCTGTCTGTTCTGTCTGTTCTGTCTGTTCTGTTCTGTTCTGTCTGTTCTGTCTGTTCTGTCTGTTCTGTCTGTTCTGCCTGTTCTGTCTGTTCTGTCTGTTCTGTCTGTTCTGTCTGTTCTGTTCTGTCTGTTCTGCCTGGTCTGTTCTGTCTGTTCTGTTCTGTCTGTCTGTTCTGTCTGTTCTGTCTGTTCTGTCTGTTCTGTTCTGTCTGTTCTGTTCTGTCTGTTCTGTTCTGTCTGTTCTGTCTGTTCTGTCTGTTCTGTTCTGTCTGTTCTGCCTGTTCTGCCTGTTCTGTCTGTTCTGTCTGTTCTGTCTGTTCTGTTCTGTCTGTTCTGTCTGTTCTGTCTGTTCTGTCTGTTCTGTCTGTTCTGTTCTGTCTGTTCTGTCTGTTCTGTCTGTTCTGTTCTGTTCTGCCTGTTCTGTCTGTTCTGTCTGTTCTGTTCTGTCTGTTCTGTCTGTTCTGTCTGTTCTGTTCTGCCTGTTCTGTCTGTTCTGTCTGTTCTGTCTGTTCTGTTCTGTCTGTTCTGTCTGTTCTGTCTGTTCTGTCTGTTCTGTCTGGTCTGTCTGTTCTGCCTGTTCTGTCTGTTCTGTCTGTTCTGTCTGTTCTGTCTGTTCTGTTCTGTCAGTTTAGTGTGTTCTGTTTACTCTGTCTGTTTATTATGTCTATTCAGTTCTGTCTGTTCTGTCTGGTCTGTCTGTTCTGTTATGCTCTGTCTGTTCTGTCTGATCTGTTCTGTCTATTCAGTTCTGTCTGTTCTGTTATGCTCTGTCTGTTTTATCTGATCTGTTCTGTTCTGTCCGGTCTGTCTGTTCTGTTATGCTCTGTCTGTTCTGTCTGGTCTGTTCTGTCTATTCAGTTCTGTCTGTTCTGTTATGCTCTGTCTGTTTTATCTGATCTGTTCTGTTCTGTCTGGTCTATCATGTCTGTTCAGCCTGTTATTTCTGTACTGTTGTGGCAGTTCTGTCTGTACTGTTATGTGTATTCTGTTCTGTCGGTTGTGTCTGTACTGTTATGCCAGTGCTGTCTGTTCTGTCTGTACTGTTCTGTCTATTCTGTCTGACCTGTTCTGTCTGTTCTGGTCTGTCTATTCTGTTCTCTCTGCCCAGTTCTGTCTGTACTGTTCTGTATATTCTGTCTGTTCTGGCTGGTATGTTCTGTCTGTTCTGTCTGTTCTGTTCTGTCTGTTCTGTTCTGTCTGTTCTGTTCTGTCTGTTCTGTTCTGTCTGTTCTGTTATGTCTGTTCTGTTCTGTCTGTTCTGTTCTGTCTGTTCTGTTCTGTCTGTACTGTTCTGTCTGTTGTGTTCCATCTATTCTGTCTGTTCTGTCTGTTCTGTTCTGTCCCTTCTGTTCTGTCTGTTCTGTTCTGTTCTGTTCTGTCTGTTCTGTTCTGTCTGTTCTGTTCTGTCTGTTCTGTTCTGTCTGTTCTGTTCTGTCTGTTCTGTTCTGTCTGTTCTGTTCTGTCTGTTCTGTTCTGTCTGTTCTGTTCTGTCCCTTCTGTTCTGTCTGTTCTGTTCTGTCTGTTCTGTTCTGTTCTGTCTGTTCTTTTCTGTCTGTTCTGTTCTGTCTGTTCTGTTCTGTCTGTTCTGTTCTGTCTGTTCTGTTCTGTCTGGTCTGTTCTGTCTGGTCTGTTCTGTCTGCTCTGTCTGTTCTGTTCTGTCTGTTCTATTCTGTCTGTTCTGTTCTGTTCTGTCTATTCTGTCTGTTCTGTTCTGTCTGTTCTGTTCTGTCTGTTCTGTTCTGTCTGTTCTATTCTGTCTGTTCTGTTCTGTTCTGTCTGTTCTGTCTGTTCTGTCTGTTCTGTCTGTTCTGTTCTGTCTGTTCTGTTCTGTCCCTTCTGTTCTGTTCTGTCTGTTCTGTTCTGTCTGGTCTGTTCTGTTCTGTATGTTCTGTTCTGTCTGTTCTGTCTGTTCTGTTCTGTCTGTTCTGTTCTGTCTGGTCTGGTCTGTTCTGTCTGTTCTGTTCTGTCTGTTCTGTTCTGTCTGGTCTGTTCTGTTCTGTATGTACTGTTCTGTCTGTACTGTTCTGTCTGTTATGTTTCATCTATTCTCTCTGTTCTGTACAGTCTGTTCTGTTCTGTTCTGTCTGTTCCATCTGTTCTGTTAGTTCTGTCTGTTATGTTATGTCTGTTCTGGTATGTTCTGTCTGTTCTGTTCTGTCTGTTATGTTCTGTACAGTCTGTTCTGTTTGTTCTGTATGTTATGTTCAGGCTGTTCTGTACAGTCTGTTCTATTCTGTCCTGTTCTGTCTGTTCTGTTCTGTCCCTTCGTTCTGTCTGTGCTGTCTATTCTGTTCAGCATTTTTGGTCTGTTCTGTACGTTCCGTATGTTCTGTGTTCTGTCTGTTCCGTCTGTTCTGCTGGTTCGGTTATGTCTGTTCTGTCTGTTCTGTTCTGTCTATTCTGTCTGTTCTGTCTGTTTTGTTCTGTCGGTTGTGTTCCATCTGCTCTGTTCTGTCGGTTATTTTCTGTCTGTACTGTTCTGTCTGTTCTGTACTATTCTGTCGGTTTTGTCGGTTCTGTTATGTCTGTTCTGTTCTGCCTGTTCTGTTCTGTAAGTTATGCCGGTTCTGTTATATCTGTTCTGTTCTGTCTGTTCTGGTATGTCTGTTCTGGTATGCCTGTTCTGTCTGTTCTGTTCTGTTATGTCTGTTCTGGTATGTCTGTTCTGTCTGTTCTGTTCTGTTATGTCTGTTCTGGTATGTCTGTTCTGGTATGTCTGTTCTGTCTGTTCTGTTCTATTCTGTCTGTTCTGTTCTGTCTATTCTGTCTGTTCTGTTCTGTCTATTCTGTCTGTTCTGTTCTGTCTATTCTGTCTGTTCTGTTCTGTCTATTCTGTCTGTTCTGTTCTGTCTATTCTGTCTGTTCTGTTCTATTCTGTCTGTTCTGTCTGTTCTGTTCTGTTCTGTTCTATTCTGTCTGTTCTGTTCTGTCTATTCTGTCTGTTCTGTTCTATTCTGTCTGTTCTGTCTGTTCTGTTCTGTCTATTCTGTCTGTTCTGTTCTATTCTGTCTGTTCTGTTCTGTTCTGTCTATTCTGTCTGTTCTGTTCTGTCTATTCTGTCTGTTCTGTTCTATTCTGTCTGTTCTGTCTGTTCTGTTCTGTTCTGTTCTATTCTGTCTGTTCTGTTCTGTCTATTCTGTCTGTTCTGTTCTATTCTGTCTGTTCTGTCTGTTCTGTTCTGTTCTGTCTATTCTGTCTGTTCTGCTCTGTCTGTTCTGCTCTGTCTGTTCTGTTCTGTCTGTTCTATTCTGTCTGTTCTGTTCTGTCTGTTCTGTCTGCTCTGTTCTGTTCTGTCTGTTCTGTCTGTTCTGGTCTGTCTATTCTGTCTGTTCTGTTCTGTCTGTTCTGTTATGTCTGTTCTGTCTCTTCTGGTATGTCTGTTATGTCTGTTCTGTTCTGTCTGTTCTGTTCTGTCTGTTATGTTGTGTTCTGTCTTTTTTGTTCTGTCTGTTCTGTCTATTCTGTCTGTTCTGTACAAAAAACTAGTGAGACAGACAGAGAAAAAGAGGAAAACAGACGCAAAGAGAAGATGCAAGGAGGACTTCAGAAGACCAGGCGAGTCCCTCAAGTTGGATTTAATTTAATTTGATTTCATGAATATTGCAGGCCATTTGTGTAGGCAGTAAGCCATACAAAACCCACTGAGTTTAACAATACATAGTGACTGAATTCATCCAATTTAGCCAACTATGTTTTTCCTCATTGTTAGTCTATTTAATGTGTATATTTGTATTTTTTATTAATAGCAGCTAAATAGCAACTAAATATAGTATATAGCTGTAGATAGTAGTCTACACTGCATGATAAAATAATCCCTGGATAGCTAGTGTTTTAAGGGTGGGCTGATTGTATTATTAGCCATTAATAGACTGGTTTTACGCACAACTTTCTATCCAAGAACAGAACGGCACGTCTTGCTCTCCATTGTAATCAGAGGGCTGATATTAATACTATGCTGCCAGTCTCTTTTGGCTAAGAGTTGAGGAAATACTGACTGCATCCCTTTTTGTTTTCATAAGAAACATTAATGTGTTGGAAATCCCTAATTGTTTGCATAGTCAACTTATACACAGCTCTGACACACACACTTACCCTACCAGACATGCCAACAGTGGTATTTTCAGTCCCCAGGTCCAGATAAAATTCAAGGAAACACAGTATCATACAAGGCCTTGAGTGCATGGAACTCCATCTTATATAGCGCAAGTGCACAGCAAACCTGGTTTCAACACCTCATGGCACAACGCCTCTCCCCCATGTGACCTACAGTACATGTTGTGTGTATGTAGTGACATGTATGTGTAACTGATTGATGCGCACACACACACACACACACACTACATGTTAATGTTTTCAAATGTATGTACAGTACCAGTCAAACGTTTGGAAACATATGTTTTATTCAATTTTGTTGATGTCTTCACTATTATTCTAAAATGTAGAAAATAGTAAAAATAAAGAAAAACCCTTGAATGAGTAGGTGTGTCCAAACTTTTGACTGGTACTGTGCGTTATAAAGTCTTTTGTCTTTAATGTATTTTTTGTTCTGTGTTGGACCCCAGTAAGACTAGCTGTCACCGTTGGCGTAGGCTACTGGGAATCCTAATAAATCTATTCAAATCCAAGCTGGGCGAGAACGCAGAGACCTTGTGGGGGGTTGTAGAGAAACTGCGTTACACCAGTGGTGGTGATCCTGGTCTCATCTCCACAGACATCATGGCTTTAAGCCGTTGGCGCATAGCCTTTCCCAATGGCCCTGTGTGATACAAATCCTACCCTAGAAACTCACTGAAAGGAACTATTGTATGGTTATAGTCCTGATAAACATGGCACTAAGGTTTTTGAATAGCCATAAGAAACTGTATGCAGGAAACTAGCATGTTTAATGTGTAGCGGGGAGCTTAGGGGCAAACATTAAGAAGTCATGCTGCAATTGTTGTTTTTATCAGCAACTGTCCATGTGTGTCTTGCTATAGAATAGAAACACATAGAGCCGTTGTTAAATGATACTGGAAGCAACCACAGTTTACAGTCTGTAGAACATCCACCTCTAGGGCTCATGAATAAACTTTATTCTAAGTTTTCCTCATCCGACCCAAGAGCACAATCCTCCCATTAGCCTCGAACATCAAATGATCCATAGCAGATGTAACATTATGCTGCTGAATGTGTCCTCTTTCACAAGATCAAAAGCGCCATCCGTCCCTTTCGAATATGAAACACACTAGAATAGTAATGTGTTTCAGTATCTTGCCCATCAACCAACTCTAAAACAAACAGGTACAGTTATAAACATTGGTAGTTCTGTTGTTGTTTTGACAAATGGTGCCATTTTCCTGGGATGCCCTTTCTGGAGCTGCAAATCACCTTGGCATTCTCAGACCCCTAATACAGCACCTTGACAGAGGCTAGTGATAGCACTGTGTCTGTCTCTAAGGACTACCAGCCAGTCATCCATCAGTACTGATGAATCCTCCTCCTGCTGCTGCTGAGGTGAAGTCTGGTCAGTGGGCCACAGGATGTTCTGGCACTGTCAGCCTCACCACCCAGCCTCACACAGTGCTGCATTCCTAACCTAATGTCCAGGCAAATCTCAACTTGGCCCCAATTCAAAATGATAATGACCAAGAGCAGGAGAGCTGGCTTCTGTACAGGCTCCATTTTGGGGAAAGTTGATCAGAGCAGTGAGAGCTGGCTTCTGTACAGGCTCCATTTTGGGGAAAGTTGATCAGAGCAGTGAGAGCTGGCTTCTGTACAGGCTCCATTTTGGGGATAGTTGATAAGAGCAGTGAGAGCTGGCTTCTGTACAGGCTCCATTTTGGGGATAGTTGATCAGAGCAGTGAGAGCTGGCTTCTGTACAGGCTCCATTTTGGGGATAGTTGATCAGAGCAGTGAGAGGTAAAATGAACAGGTGCCCATAAAGGCTTTGCTGTACAAGGCCAAAATAAAGGATATAACATGGCTTTTGCAGCAGAGGTTTTTATATGCAAGAAATGCATAGTCTACAGTAGGCTGTCTTTACACCAGCAGTTACAGACATAAAACCAGGATTGTTGTACAATGCAATACTTTTAGTTTCTTTTCTCTGGAAATTATTTTATCTGAAAATGGTCCTTATATTGCTGCACCTTCACTACTCTCTCAGTTCTATGTGCCTGGGAGTCTGTTTACATTGGTCTTTACTGTTTCCAATGACCTTCACAACTCTCTCAGTTCTATGTGCCTGGGAGTCTGTTTACATTGGTCTTTACTGTTTCCAATGACCTTCACAACTCTCTCAGTTCTATGTGCCTGGGAGTCTGTTTACATTGGTCTTTACTGTTTCCAATGACCTTCACTACTCTCTCAGTTCTATGTGCCTGGGAGTCTGTTTACCTTGGTCTTTACTGTTTCCAATGACCTTCACTACTCTCTCAGTTCTATGTGCCAGGGAGTCTGTTTACTTTGGTCTTTACGGTTTCCAATGACCTTCACTACTCTCTCAGTTCTATGTGCCTGGGAGTCTGTTTACCTTGGTCTTTACTGTTTCCTATGACCATCACAACTCTCTCAGTTCTATGTGCCAGGGAGTCTGTTTACTTTGGTCTTTACTGTTTCCAATGACCTTCACTACTCTCTCAGTTCTATGTGCCTGGGAGTCTGTTTACCTTGGTCTTTACTGTTTCCTATGACCATCACAACTCTCTCAGTTCTATGTGCCAGGGAGTCTGTTTACTTTGGTCTTTACTGTTTCCAATGACCTTCACTACTCTCTCAGTTCTATGTGCCTGGGAGTCTGTTTACTTTGGTCTTTACTGTTTCCAATGACCTTCACTACTCTCTCAGTTCTATGTGCCAGGGAGTCTGTTTACTTTGTCTTTACTGTTTCCAATGACCTTCACTACTCTCTCAGTTCTATGTGCCTGGGAGTCTGTTTACCTTGGTCTTTACTGTTTCCAATGACCTTCACTACTCTCTCAGTTCTATGTGCCTGGGAGTCTGTTTACCTTGGTCTTTACAATGATCTTCCCTCTATCCAGATGGCTATCAATGCCTCCCTCCAATTTGTCCTGCCTGCAGCATCTGTCCTCGTCAGTTATTGGTACAGTGCGCTGTAACATTGCTGTAGTATGTTGACTACTAGATTGCTTGTGAATTTAACAACCCTCTACGAAGCAGCGGTCTGTCTGTTTCGCTTTTGTTTACTTCAGCAGTGGAGCTACTGTTTTATCTGTGGTGAATGCAAATGAGATAACAAGAATTCCACAGGAAGTCATTTTTAATGAATTAGTCGTGAGAGCAACAGTAGTTGACACTCAAACGGTCACATACGTTTTGCTGCAGTAAGGTAGCACAACAAGCACTACTCACAAGGGCACCGATTCCAACCCGAGTTAAGCGCCCGTAAATGGAACATAATTACATTTTTTATGCACTTTTCTCTCTATGCATAATATGACCTTGAATTTAAGCATGAGAATAGCATGCTATTCACCTGCTATTTTCTAATGGTGGAGAACTACAAAATGAAGGTCTGGCGGAGGTGTGTGTACAGATAAACTGTATTCTGACCTTGACGTAATTCCCTCATAATTCCACCACCTTTACGCCCGAGGAAACCATGAATAAGGCTGAGCGAACCTGCCGTTTCCAAGTGGAAAAATGGTCAACTTTTTGTTGTTGTTGATAGAAATAACAGCATTCTCTATTCACTGCTTGCCAGAAGGCAGGTGCTAATGTTGTTTTAAAAACACTTACACGTTTCTCCCTCTTTTTTAAAAATAGATAGCGTTCACAGTTAACCTGCTGTGGTATTCATCTCCACTTAAACACCTTGTATGTTCAAGTGGAAACACATTGCTGTCTGGTGCGAGTTCGCTTGCAGGCTATAGTAATCCCATGTGTGGTTCTAATTTAAACATGAGGTGGTTGTACTTGAAGAAAGCTGGATGATTCATCAGTGAGACTTGAATGCTTGTTGGTAACAAGCATTTCACTACACCCGCAATAACATCTGCTAAACACGTGCATGTGACCAATAACATCTGCTAAACACGTGCATGTGACCAATAACATCTGCTAAACACGTGCATGTGACCAATAACATCTGCTAAACACGTGCATGTGACCAATAACATCTGCTAAACACGTGCATGTGACCAATAACATCTGCTAAACACGTGCATGTGACCAATAACATCTGCTAAACACGTGCATGTGACCAATAACATCTGCTAAACACGTGCATGTGACCAATAACATCTGCTAAACACGTGCATGTGACCAATAACATCTGTTAAACACGTGTATGTAACCAATAACATCTGTTAAACACGTGCATGTGACCAATAACATCTGCTAAACACGTGTATGTGACCAATAACACCTGCTAAACACGTGCATGTGACCAATAACATCTGCTAAACACGTGCATGTGACCAATAACATCTGCTAAACACGTGCATGTGACCAATAACATCTGCTAAACACGTGCATGTGACCAATAACATCTGCTAAACACGTGCATGTGACCAATAACATCTGCTAAACACGTGCATGTGACCAATAACATCTGCTAAACACGTGCATGTGACCAATAACATCTGCTAAACACGTGCATGTGACCAATAACATCTGCTAAACACGTGTATGTGACCAATAACATCTGCTAAACACGTGCATGTGACCAATAACATCTGCTAAACACGTGTATGTGACCAATAACATCTGCTAAACACGTGCATGTGACCAATAACATCTGCTAAACACGTGCATGTGACCAATAACATCTGCTAAACACGTGCATGTGACCAATAACATCTGCTAAACACGTGCATGTGACCAATAACATCTGCTAAACACGTGCATGTGACCAATAACATCTGCTAAACACGTGCATGTGACCAATAACATCTGCTAAACACGTGCATGTGACCAATAACATCTGCTAAACACGTGCATGTGACCAATAACATCTGCTAAACACGTGCATGTGACCAATAACATCTGCTAAACACGTGCATGTGACCAATAACACCTGCTAAACACGTGCATGTGACCAATAACATCTGCTAAACACGTGCATGTGACCAATAACATCTGCTAAACACGTGCATGTGACCAATAACATCTGCTAAACACGTGCATGTGACCAATAACATCTGCTAAACACGTGCATGTGACCAATAACATCTGCTAAACACGTGCATGTGACCAATAACATCTGCTAAACACGTGCATGTGACCAATAACATCTGCTAAACACGTGCATGTGACCAATAACACCTGCTAAACACGTGCATGTGACCAATAACATCTGCTAAACACGTGCATGTGACCAATAACATCTGCTAAACACGTGCATGTGACCAATAACATCTGCTAAACACGTGCATGTGACCAATAACATCTGCTAAACACGTGCATGTGACCAATAACATCTGCTAAACACGTGCATGTGACCAATAACATCTGCTAAACACGTGTACGTGACCAATAACATCTGCTAAACACGTGTACGTGACCAATAACATCTGCTAAACACGTGTACGTGACCAATAACATCTGCTAAACACGTGTACGTGACCAATAACATCTGCTAAACACGTGCATGTGACCAATAACATCTGCTAAACACGTGCATGTGACCAATAACATCTGCTAAACACGTGCATGTGACCAATAACATCTGCTAAACACGTGCATGTGACCAATAACATCTGCTAAACACGTGCATGTGACCAATAACATCTGCTAAACACGTGTACGTGACCAATAACATCTGCTAAACACGTGTACGTGACCAATAACATCTGCTAAACACGTGCATGTGACCAATAACATCTGCTAAACACGTGCATGTGACCAATAACATCTGCTAAACACGTGCATGTGACCAATAACATCTGCTAAACACGTGCATGTGACCAATAACATCTGCTAAACACGTGCATGTGACCAATAACATCTGCTAAACACGTGCATGTGACCAATAACATCTGCTAAACACGTGTACGTGACCAATAACATCTGCTAAACACGTGTATGTGACCAATAACATCTGCTAAACACGTGCATGTGACCAATAACATCTGCTAAACACGTGCATGTGACCAATAACATCTGCTAAACACGTGCATGTGACCAATAACATCTGCTAAACACGTGCATGTGACCAATAACATCTGCTAAACACGTGTACGTGACCAATAACATCTGCTAAACACGTGCATGTGACCAATAACATCTGCTAAACACGTGTACGTGACCAATAACATCTGCTAAACACGTGTATGTGACCAATAACATCTGCTAAACACGTGTATGTGACCAATAACATCTGCTAAACACGTGCATGTGACCAATAACATCTGCTAAACACGTGCATGTGACCAATAACATCTGCTAAACACGTGCATGTGACCAATAACATCTGCTAAACACGTGCATGTGACCAATAACATCTGCTAAACACGTGCATGTGACCAATAACATCTGCTAAACACGTGCATGTGACCAATAACATCTGCTAAACACGTGCATGTGACCAATAACATCTGCTAAACACGTGTATGTGACCAATAACATCTGCTAAACACGTGTATGTGACCAATAACATCTGCTAAACACGTGTATGTGACCAATAACATCTGCTAAACACGTGCATGTGACCAATAACATCTGCTAAACACGTGCATGTGACCAATAACATCTGCTAAACACGTGTATGTGACCAATAACATCTGCTAAACACGTGTATGTGACCAATAACATCTGCTAAACACGTGCATGTGACCAATAACATCTGCTAAACACGTGCATGTGACCAATAACATCTGCTAAACACGTGCATGTGACCAATAACATTTGATTTGATTTGTAATGATGACCCATGTAATGTTTGCCACGGTTGCAAAAGACAGAGTTGTCATTACAGATGGATAGCATGCAGAGAATACCTGTGTAGCTCAGTTGGTAAAGCATGGCTCAGTTGGTAAAGCATGGCTCAGTTGGTAAAGCATGGCTCAGTTGGTAAAGCATGGCTCAGTTGGTAAAGCATGGCTCAGTTGGAAGGGCATGGCTCAGTTGGTAAAGCATGGCTCAGTTGGTAAAGCATGGCTCAGTTGGTAAAGCATAGCTCAGTTGGTAAAGCATGGCTCAGTTGGTAAAGCATGGCTCAGTTGGAAGGGCATGGCTCAGTTGGTAAAGCATGGCTCAGTTGGTAAAGCATGGCTCAGTTGGTAAAGCATGGCTCAGTTGGAAGGGCATGGCTCAGTTGGTAAAGCATGGCTCAGTTGGTAAAGCATGGCTCAGTTGGTAAAGCATGGCTCAGTTGGAAGGGCATGGCTCAGTTGGTAAAGCATGGCTCAGTTGGTAAAGCATGGCTCAGTTGGTAAAGCATAGCTCAGTTGGTAAAGCATGGCTCAGTTGGTAAAGCATGGCTCAGTTGGAAGGGCATGGCTCAGTTGGTAAAGCATGGCTCAGTTGGTAAAGCATGGCTCAGTTGGTAAAGCATGGCTCAGTTGGAAGGGCATGGCTCAGTTGGTAAAGCATGGCTCAGTTGGTAAAGCATGGCTCAGTTGGTAAAGCATGGCTCAGTTGGAAGGGCATGGCTCAGTTGGTAAAGCATGGCTCAGTTGGTAAAGCATGGCTCAGTTGGTAAAGCATGGCTCAGTTGGTAAAGCATGGCTCAGTTGGTAAAGCATGGCTCAGTTGGAAGGGCATGGCTCAGTTGGTAAAGCATGGCTCAGTTGGTAAAGCATGGCTCAGTTGGTAAAGCATGGCTCAGTTGGAAGGGCATGGCTCAGTTGGTAAAGCATGGCTCAGTTGGTAAAGCATGGCTCAGTTGGTAAAGCATGGCTCAGTTTGTAAAGCATGGCTCAGTTGGTAAAGCATGGCTCAGTTGGAAGGGCATGGCTCAGTTGGTAAAGCATGGCTCAGTTGGAAGGGCATGGCTCAGTTGGTAAAGCATGGCTCAGTTTGTAAAGCATGGCTCAGTTGGAAGGGCATGGCTCAGTTGGTAAAGCATGGCTCAGTTGGAAGGGCATGGCTCAGTTGGTAAAGCATGGCTCAGTTGGTAAAGCATGGCTCAGTTGGAAGGGCATGGCTCAGTTGGTAAAGCATGGCTCAGTTGGTAAAGCATGGCTCAGTTGGAAGGGCATGGCTCAGTTGGTAAAGCATGGCTCAGTTGGTAAAGCATGGCTCAGTTGGTAAAGCATGGCTCAGTTGGAAGGGCATGGCTCAGTTGGAAGGGCATGGCTCAGTTGGTAAAGCATGGCTCAGTTGGTAAAGCATGGCTCAGTTGGTAAAGCATGGCTCAGTTGGTAAAGCATGGCTCAGTTGGTAAAGCATGGCTCAGTTGGTAAAGCATGGCTCAGTTGGTAAAGCATGGCTCTCGCAAAACACCAGAGTTGTGGGTTTGGTTCCCAAGAGGGGACCAGAATAAAAAATGTACTTTTAAAAATTATGAATATTTTTGCTCTTACTACTTACTGTAAGTCCCTCTGAATAAGAGAGTCTACTAAAATATAAATACCACTCATAGTGTATGGCAGCAGAACCATTGTCGGTATACAGTAGGCTACAACTGTGCTTTGTGACATTTAAATTATATCTTACAATTCATATAGTGCTGTAAGCGGATGGCCCATGCTGTTTTTGTCCTGGGTCATATCTCTCATATCTCTCTTGGGGTTTGAATGTCACAGGTTCATCTGTCTAACGGTATTTCAATTTGACCTTTACCTTTCTGATCAAACAGCCTACTTCAAATCATTGCCTTCATGTGGAAAAAAGTTGTTAAATGATAGTTGGATATTGATTTGTTCTGGTGTAGTGGAACTTGTATCATGGCCTTCCTTTAACAGTGGTCTAGTTCCACAGTTCCTTTCTGACTGGACTGGACATGTGGTGTCGTGTTAACAGTGTCTGCTGACCGCTTTCCCCTTGGATGCACCCGTCCACCTCATGCTCTGTCAGTCATGGCAGCTTCCAGATGAAGCACCAGATGCCGCGGTCCCGAGTGTGTGTGTGTGTGTGTGTGTGTGTGTGTGTGTGTGTGTGTGTGTGTGTGTGTGTGTGTGTGTGTGTGTGTGTGTGTGTGTGTGTGTGTGTGTGTGTGTGTGTGTGTGTGTGTGTGTGTGTGTGCGTGCGTGCGCGCGCGCGTGTTATCTTATCTCTATCTAGCCTACATGTTTGTGGGTGTCAGAATATGTCCTGTGGTTGATAGAGCAGTCTGTGGGGGAACAAATGGACCAGTGACGGTGAACAGGAAGAGAGTCGCACGTCCTCGACTATCGCAAATCCATGAACAAAAGCATCCTCGCCAGTCAGCCGTGTCGGAACATCCAGAAAGAACATGTACTGTAGAACTGCACTGGTCTCTCCAACATAGATCCTGTTTACATATGCAGTTCAGCTTTATACCTTATGCAGCTAAATAAATCATGCGTTTACAGTACATGGCTTCGCTATTAATGCAGAACATTTCACTCAAGGACACTGTTAGTGACCCCTGGGTGATTTATCCACTTCCTATACTCTACAGTAGTGTTTTGGTCCCCCTTCAGGCTAGAGGCTCAGAGGAACCAGACAGTAGATGAGACCGTACGTTGAACTTCCTGGCAGAGGACTTCTTCTTTCAAATCTTTTCCTGCTATCAAATAAACCTGGAGCCTTTTTCCGCTTTTAATCTTCCTAGAATTACTGCCGTCGTCTGCTTTGGAGAGAGCTCTCCTCTCCTCTCCTCTCCTCTCCTCTCCTCTCCTCTCCTCTCCTCTCCTCTCCTCTCCTCTCCTCTCCTCTCCTCTCCTCTGTGATCAAAGTATAGAGAGGTGAGAGATGGTTTCGTTAACATTGTTTTTAATTGCTTATCAACTGAGTTAATGAGGATGGGCTAGGATGACTACCATTCATCCGAGAGAGGCCAGGCCTATGAAGATAGTGGAACAGCCAGGAGGACAAAACTATATGCCTGGTTATTGTTGCATCTCCAGATGAGCTTTAATAGCCAGTCAGTGGCGTGATCAGGCTGATAGGCCAGTGAATGAGGGCCCAATTAAAGCTTCATTAGTGTGGGGAATTGGGAGGAAGATTCCCTGATAAGGTACAGAAGTCTTACGACTTTCACTAAATGCTTGAGGCTAAGCGCCATATTTTGCTTGATAGTCTCTCTGTTACTTGGTGATGAAAATTCAAAGGCTGACTAATCAGAATGCACTTCTTAATCCACTGCAACATTTTATTGGCTTAGCATAGCATTGTATGTGACTTAGCCTATGTTAGATACTCATTATTCAGAAGGCAAGGCTCAGGGTATTTTGCAGTATGTGTCAAAGCTACTGAAAGTGGGCTATCTGTGACTGCAGTGTGTCAGCATACTTGGAGTTATTAAATATGATTGACATATGACCAGGGGATTATCTCATGACCCAGTTTCAGTGGTAGCACTTAGCTTACTCCGTCTGTTTTTGCAATGAGATACATTGATGTTGCTTTAACTGAATGTGTGCATATGCTAATTAAAATTACACTGGGGAATGAGCCATTAATTCAGTACGACCAAATAAGGAATTATCCCATAAACCATAGTTACAGACTGTAAAGTAGCTAACTCAAACATTTGCTCCTTTCAATACGTTGAAAACATAAATTAATGAGCACATAAAACTCTCTTTCAATTAATAATTCACATGAATTTAGAGGGTTGGTTTTCTTTTAGAATTAAATGACATTTAAGGTCCTATAATGAACAGACGTGTGCAGTCATGTGCACAGACAGGACTCAACTCATGCCTGAGCACCTGCCCTTTTGCCCTCCAATGAAAAAGTGCTCACTCGTGGAACGACTTCTTCATTTTTATTTACATTTTTTATTTTAAATTGAGAAATTTCACATCATAGTTGCTAATTTCATAAGCTCTTGAATCTCTGAAAAATCCTACCGCACCAAGAGAGCACTAGTCAGACTTGCAGTGGCCACTGGCGACGGGGGCGCTGGGCTTGAGACTGGTAGGAGGCTATTTTTGAGTTTGATCTATCGTGTGTCTCTCACTGTCAGGGGAAAAAATTGGGGTAATTTGACTTCTTGTTAGTAAAACACAATTGTCAGCAGCAGGACAAACTCAAATCAAATTAAAAGGAGATTGTTTTGACAGCATAACTAACTAGCTAGCAGCTTTACATCATCATTCAATATGATCTTCTGATAGACACTTTTCCTGATGTCAATAATCTCTCATCGTCTCTAGGCCAATGAGTCACTGGCACTAGCTTGCTTATAATGTGTGTTGTTGTTGTTGCAGACATATTATTATATTTCAGCACCTTCCCACACAAAGGTCTGTGCACGGCCCTGGAGGTGTGTGTGATTTGCATTTTGTTTCGGTCAGACTCAAACAGCGTCGGCAAGCAGACACAAACAGCGTCGGCAAGCAGACACAAACAGCATCGGCAAGCAGACACAAACAGCGTCGGCAAGCAGACACAAACAGTGGGAATGGATGTAATCACCATTACTGGAGAGCTCTGCACCTGGCATGTTTAAGCCGTCGAGTCAGAGACTTCCAGGCCCTGGCCAGACACATTTTCTAAATAATGAAATGGTTCTCCACACTTTGAATATTGCATGTACAAAACAAAACGGGGGTCCCCAAAGCACACCAGTGAATAACTGTAAAAAGCCTGTTTTAAAAGGCACAGAGAAACTAGGCCAAACCTTGACTAAACAGAACCCTTAGGCGTCCTCAGAAGACCCAGCCAGGTCTCCATGAAGAGATACCACAACACTGAAGGAGGACTCACAGGTCACAAAACTCAAAAAAATCTGTTGTCCAATACCCTTCATTTCAACCATTCCAGTAAAATTCCTAGTAAAAGAAACAAAACGGCAGTTTAAAACCAGAGTGAGACAAAAGGGCCATGGGAATCCAATCCATACTGTTTCATATTATTTCTTTTTTCCAGTCTATCTATGATGACCTCCATTACAGATTCTCCAACAATAGATTCTTACAATATCCTCCAATCTATGTCAGAGAGGCCTAAAGGGCACTCTGAAGGTTTTCCTGGTGATGAGTTGAGTAATGAGAAGAACCAGTCTGGATGTAACATGGAACTTGTAATGAGAAGAACCAGTCTGGATGTAACATGGGACTTGTAATGAGAAGAACCAGTCTGGATGTAACATGGGACTTGTAATGAGAAGAACCAGTCTGGATGTAACATGGGAAAGATTTAAGGATTTTATATTTTGTCTCTTTAATTTTAATGGAATTCTGTATTCCCTTGGAATTAATTATATACATGTGAACTGGTCACAAATCAGTCATAAAATAAAAGGTAATAGGAGCCTCTGTGGTGAATAGATGGACTTTAAGCACTCAAGACATGAGCTGTGATGTCCAGCTGAGCTGCAACCTTTCTCTGACGGGCCGACAGCAGGTGGAGCAGCCTTTCTCTGACGGGCCGACAGCAGGTGGAGCAGCCTTTCTCTGACGGACCGACAGCAGGTGGAGCAGCCTTTCTCTGACGGGCCGACAGCAGGTGGAGCAGCCTTTCTCTGACGGGCCGACAGCAGGTGGAGCAGCCTTTCTCTGACGGACCGACAGCAAGTGGAGCAGCCTTTCTCTGATGGGCTGACAGCAGGTGGAGCAGCCTTTCTCTGACGGGCCGACAGCAGGTGGAGCAGCCTTTCTCTGACGGACCGACAGCTGGTGGAGCAGCCTTTCTCTGACGGGCCGACAGCAGGTGGAGCAGCCTTTCTCTGACGGGCCGACAGCAGGTGGAGCAGCCTTTCTCTGACGGACCGACAGCAGGTGGAGCAGCCTTTCTCTGACGGGCCGACAGCAGGTGGAGCAGCCTTTCTCTGACGGGCCGACACCAGGTGGAGCAGCCTTTCTCTGACGGACCGACAGCAGGTGGAGCAGCCTTTCTCTGACGGACCGACAGCAGGTGGAGCAGCCTTTCTCTGACGGGCCGACAGCAGGTGGAGCAGCCTTTCTCTGACGGTCCGACAGCTGGTGGAGCAGCCTTTCTCTGACGGGCCGACAGCAGGTGGAGCAGCCTTTCTCTGACGGGCCGACACCAGGTGGAGCAGCCTTTCTCTGACGGACCGACAGCAGGTGGAGCAGCCTTTCTCTGACGGGCCGACAGCAGGTGGAGCAGCCTTTCTCTGACGGGCCGACAGCAGGTGGAGCAGCCTTTCTCTGACGGGCCGACAGCAGGTGGAGCAGCCTTTCTCTGACGGACCGACAGCAGGTGGAGCAGCCTTTCTCTGACGGGCCGACAGCAGGTGGAGCAGCCTTTCTCTGACGGGCCGACAGCAGGTGGAGCAGCCTTTCTCTGACGGACCGACAGCAAGTGGAGCAGCCTTTCTCTGATGGGCTGACAGCAGGTGGAGCAGCCTTTCTCTGACGGGCCGACAGCAGGTGGAGCAGCCTTTCTCTGACGGACCGACAGCTGGTGGAGCAGCCTTTCTCTGACGGGCCGACAGCAGGTGGAGCAGCCTTTCTCTGACGGGCCGACAGCAGGTGGAGCAGCCTTTCTCTGACGGACCGACAGCAGGTGGAGCAGCCTTTCTCTGACGGACCGACAGCAGGTGGAGCAGCCTTTCTCTGACGGGCCGACAGCAGGTGGAGCAGCCTTTCTCTGACGGGCCGACACCAGGTGGAGCAGCCTTTCTCTGACGGACCGACAGCAGGTGGAGCAGCCTTTCTCTGACGGACCGACAGCAGGTGGAGCAGCCTTTCTCTGACGGGCCGACAGCAGGTGGAGCAGCCTTTCTCTGACGGTCCGACAGCTGGTGGAGCAGCCTTTCTCTGACGGGCCGACAGCAGGTGGAGCAGCCTTTCTCTGACGGGCCGACACCAGGTGGAGCAGCCTTTCTCTGACGGACCGACAGCAGGTGGAGCAGCCTTTCTCTGACGGGCCGACAGCAGGTGGAGCAGCCTTTCTCTGACGGGCCGACAGCAGGTGGAGCAGCCTTTCTCTGACGGGCCGACAGCAGGTGGAGCAGCCTTTCTCTGACGGGCCGACAGCTGGTGGAGCAGCCTTTCTCTGACGGGCCGACAGCAGGTGGAGCAGCCTTTCTCTGACGGGCCGACACCAGGTGGAGCAGCCTTTCTCTGACGGACCGACAGCAGGTGGAGCAGCCTTTCTCTGACGGGCCGACAGCAGGTGGAGCAGCCTTTCTCTGACGGACCGACAGCTGGTGGAGCAGCCTTTCTCTGACGGGCCGACAGCAGGTGGAGCAAGCTGCATCTCCCCCTGTTAACTCCTGTCCTACTCTCCTCATAGATAGCAAACACTGTCCACACGGGTTTGATTGGGTTTGATAAGCCTGGACATTTAAAGCTGGAATCCTCATTAGGGGCAACAGTGCCGGTGTTCGCTCCAGTGTTTTGTTATTGTTGTAGTTTTGCTGACGAAGCAGAGGTGAGGATCCTCGAGAAGGGTGATTAAAAAATGCAGTAGATGTTCTGTTATTCTATCACACGTGCAATGATATCCGATGGGGAAAAACACTGTCCGTTGTTTGCAGTAACTTATTTTTTGTCGTAATATCCCAGACGTGGCAGTTTCACCATTAAAGGGGCAATCTACAGTAGCTACATCCATTTTTAGATATATTCACATTTATTATTTAAGAATATAACTTAGAAATGCCTCATGAGCTTACTTCAACTGTTGTATCCCATCAGAACCCAAAATATAAGATTATTTTTGTCCGATGTTTGTAAACAGTAAGTAAATGAGAACAAACACTGTATAGCCTCAAAACATGGTTTTATCTCATGGATGGTCAGTCCTTGCATCCATAGCTCTGTCTTTGAATTTGAGAGAGGTTATTTCTCCAGCACCATCAGCTTTTAAGCGAAACAGTGGCGGGGAGGAAAAACGTATTGTTTCAGCCGCTGATCGCCACTTTAAGGATTCCAGCTTTAACACAAGTTTGAGGCTATTTTCAATTATGAAAATCCCCATGTAGGAAACAATCTTGGTTCAATATTAACGATCAAGCCCTTAAGCCCGTAATGGCTTAAGACTTGCCATGAGATGATGAATGAGAATCTAAGAGCAATGCCTATTTCAGTCAGGAAGTATGTACTTTATGGAAAGGAATGTACTGCATGTTGCTTGTATAGTTTATTATGCAATCATTCTGTTTGCTCACATTGTTCCATGTTAGTGCAACAAATCTCTCCTGTTTCACGTTGTCTCTGTGTTCTGTGTATATCTAATTACATGTTTCCACAGCTCCTGAAGAAACCACAAAATGTGTTGCCTCCCTCTTGACGGCAGAGAAAAACATTTACGTTTTAATGTTAAGTTCCTGCAATTCTACACATTTTGCCATGTGGCGTAAACAACATGTTGCGGTTGTATAGCAAGTTTAGTGCAATTCTACACATTTTGCCAGGGTGCAGATTTATTGTTGTTGCAGTTTTAAAGCTAATTTCCTGCAACTACACATTCTGCCATAACTTATGCCATGTTAATGATATCTGAGTGATATCTAAACATTGTTAGCTGACTTGGCTAATTGACTGATTGTCAGTGACTGACAAAACGAGAGAAAAACTGCTGCTGCCCAACTCTGTGTATTCTACTATTCTAACTGTCAACTCTCAGGGCCCTAACCGCTTATATCGCTTATGCCTGGAGCCGGCCCTGGATTCTACGATGCATGAGGTACTAGATCAGCACGTGTAATTGTACCTTAACCCCCCCATCTTGTGTCATGTACCCTATGGCTTGCCAACGATCGTCAGCAGAGTTGGCTAATGCACACATGTGGACCAGGATAATGAGAACAGAACCAAATCGTGGAGCATTGAAAACAACAGGACAGAGACGTTCTGATCAGGTCACAACTTGCTTTATTTTCATTTCAAACCTATGGGATGTACAGTGAGAAACTACTCCAGACTTTGCTACATATCAACTACCAAACATCACAATAGTTCAAAAAGCGTTTTTTTTTTTTGACAAGATAGAAAAAGAAAGAAAATGGTAACAGAACAAAACTCTGCAGAGAAGCTCATCTACAAATGGTTCTAAACAACACAGGAACCAGAGTTTTGTCAAAGACAGCGATATACACAACGTGTGTGTCCCATCATCACCATGTCTTGGGTATTTATCCTTCGCAATAGACCCACATATTCATGTTGTGTACAGTGGCTGGACTGTCTGCTAAAGCGAAATGTAACTGGCAATAAAGGTCGCTCTTTTCCCACTAAAAAATTGTTACACTATCATGAAACCTAGCTACAACCATGCACACACATGAACTAGCATGAATGCACTGGGCTTTATACAGCTTGGCTCAATAAGGGAAGTAGAACATACAGGACAGTACATTAAAGAGTGTTCCGATATCAAACCGTCATGATAGAGAATACTTAGCTAGCTTTGCTCAGATAATTCAGGACATCTACTGTATATTGGTGTTCAAGTTTAACTTCCATAGATGTACAAATAGGTACTAATTTGGGAAAACCCTTTCTATAAGAATGTATTACAGTATGAGTATGAACCAAAATGCCAAAGATATGCCTGGACTTGAATCAGATGGACACATCAGATGGACACATCAGATGGACACATCAGATGGACACATCAGATGGACACATCAGATGGACACATCAGATGGACACATCAGATGGACACATCAGATGGACACATCTGAAAAATGACTTTTGACTCACTCAGTTAGTAGCAGCTCAGAAAAGCATATACTCTGAATGGATTTCAACTTTGACTCGAGACTTTGTACAAACAGTTGTTTGATATCAAATACAAAATACCAATAACAAGTTAAAAAAATAATTAGTGATGATAAATAATGAATAAATAAAGAAAACAGACAGCCAAGACAGAAGGGAGGAGAGGCAGAGATTGTGGTGGTGGGTGGATGGGCTGGGGCAGGCAGGTGGGCGTGACAGTACTCTGAGCCTAGCGAGACACTGGTGAACGATAGACACTCCCTGTTAAAAGCTTGTCATGGAGCCGGGCAGATGAGGTGGGGTTGGTGGGAGGGTTGGGCAGGCATACTCAGTGCCCGTCTGTGTTGGGTGGCTTGGCGTCGTGCGGGGCAGCACCAGCGGGGAGCCATGGAGAGACGGAGCGGGAGGTGGTCTGCTTGGCCATGCTGTAGTGGCTGATCACCGTATAGAAGCGCCCTCGGGAGTTGGCATCCTGAGCTGTGTAGTAGGCCTCCAGAGAGGCAGGGATGCATCGCTTATGCTGCAGAGAGAGAGAGAGAGAGAGAGAGAGAGAGAGAGAGAGAGAGAGAGAGAGAGAGAGAGAGAGAGAGAGAGAGAGAGAGAGAGAGAGAGAGAGAGAGAGAGAGAGAGAGAGAGAGAGAGAGAGAGAGAGAGAGAGAGAGAGAGAGAGAGAGAGAGAGAGAGAGAGAGAGAGAGAGAGAGAGAGAGAGAGAGAGAGAGAGAGAGAGAGAGAGAGAGAGAGAGAGAGAGATCAATAACATACTCTCCTCACGTACAGACTGCTGCACAACACTAAGGGTTTTTTCTGGTGAAGAGGTAATTTTTTTTCTCTGAAGAGTGCAGGGGCTGTGTCTAAAATTAGATTTGCTTCAGCTACATGTAGTCCACAGCAACAACCTCCAAAGGTGACTGTACAGATGACTAGCCAGTGTAGTTTTAAGGCTTTGTCACAAATAGCACTCTATTCCCTATGCATTACACTACTTTTGACCAGAGCCCGTTGGGAATAGGGTTCCATTTGCGACACACATATGACCCCACATAAGACAGGGCCCACTCACCTTGTATATGAATCCATCTGGGCAGCTGTGTTCGTACGTGAAGGCCTTGTACACCACCAGGAACACTATGCAGGCCAAGAAGGCCAAGGCCAGGACTATCAGAATCGTGACCTGGGAATAAAAGATGAGAAATACTCCGGTCAATTTTATAGCTGCCGGCAAGGTCAGGTCTCTTGTCAAAGCGAAGGTCTTGAAGCAAGGTTTGACACCATAAATAAGTATATGTTCAAAAGAGCACTCGACAACTAACAACCAAAATAACCTCCATCACAATACATTTTTAACCATCACTTGTCTTGTGACAAGGTGAGAGAAAACAAGTGAATATGCATTAGGATTTGATGAAACCAATATCACAAGATTGTTTTCATGATAACAGTTAAAACACCAAGCAGACCAAAGTCTTCGGTCCTTTAAGAACCTGGTGTATGTAACATATTAGGTATCACTTTATCTAGATAGTCCATCTGCCTTACAGACTATCTACAGACTATATGTAACATTTAATCTTACTACCAGCATAAATAGAAACTCTCTTAAACCTAACCTTAAACCTAACCCTTACCCTAACCCTTATTCTAAACCTAAACCTAACCCTAAACCTAACCCTAACCCTTATTCTAAACCTAACCCTTGTTCTAAACCTAACCCTAAACCTTATTCTAAACCTAACCCTAAACCTTATTCTAAACCTAACCCGAACACTTACCCTAACCCTTATTCTAAACCTAACCCTAAACCTTATTCTAAACCTAACCCTTGTTCTAAACCTAACCCTAACCTTTATTCTAAACCTAACCCTACCCTTTATTCTAAACCTAACCCTAAACCTTATTCTAAACCTAACCCTAAACCTTATTCTAAACCTAACCCTAACCTTTATTTTAAACCTAACCATAACCTTTATTTTAAACCTAACCCTAACCTTTATTTTAAACCTAACCCTAACCCTTATTCTAAACCTAACCCTAACCTTTATTTTAAACCTAACCCTAACCTTTATTCTAAACCTAACCCTAACCTTTAATCTAAACCTAACCCTAACCTTTATTCTAAACCTAACCCTAACTATTATTCTAAACCTAAGTTTAGCAAGCAGTTACTTTACAACAGATACTTTGTTGATAGTGTCAGTAGAACAATCCGAACTATCTAAATAAAGTATGATCAAATATTGTGTGCTATAGCTTGGAAGAAAAATACACATGACTCTGGATGACAACATAGTGATGTTTGTTTCCAACATTAGAGCTGTTTTCATAAAGAAGTTACATCCGCTTCGTGTTTTCTTTCCTTGCCACAATACTAACAAGTATTGCGATACTTGTATCGTCCCGACATGTTAATAACTCATCATCATTAGCTCTAGAAGTTCCCATTTGAGTAGTGAGGTAGAGGCTGCCTCACTGGGGTTAAACCCAGTGGAGACAAACAGATTTAATAAAAACCTTCACTAATTCAATTTTTCACAATTCAGCACCCATATTGGTCACAAAACGCAGTTGATGCAGACAGAGGCTAGAAGAAAATAGCTTGGTTTGGAAATGAGTGAAATGGAGAAGTGTGAAACTGTTTTGAGCAGCGCTAATGTATAATTTATCACAAACCACATCCCTAAAATATACATAATCCAATAAATCAGAACACTTTCAATAGTGATTCAAATAAGTACATCTATACTTCTTGATGTTGAAATGTTGTGTTTAAAATGTGTATTTCACCTGGTAGACGAGACAGTTTTATAGTGAGAGATGAACATATAAAAGGACCAATGTGCTCCCTGTTCCTCCTGAATATTTGATTGGGTGCTTTGGAGCACCGGTTAATTAAAATTATGCAAATGTATATAAAGGACAGCTGAGAGAAGTAAGAATGGTATTGTCAAGTGAAGACTTTAAAGAGGGGTGAAAGAACACGTGCACACACCAACACTCTACATTAGGTGGTAGTACAGTAAAGCTCTGTTTTTACCACAGTGTCAAAGCAGGTGACTGAAGTGCTATCTCCATCTTCAGTTTCACAATTCATCATAATGCGCCATAAAACAATTTCCCTGTTTCCAATGGCCTCCCTCCGTACTGGCCAACACACCATCTCGGCAGGATGCTAGGCTAGGGTAATTATAGCTGAGTGCTGATTAGCAGAGATCAGGATGATTTGTACAGAGGCTAAATGACAGTTGACTTCTGTGTTAATGTCAGGACACATGCTTGGTTCTGTCTGACGTTTTGTACAATTACATTCGCTTATCACAAACCCTAAACATGTTGAAATGGCTGCTTAAAAAGGGCTTTTAGGCTCACAAATAATTAATTACACATCTACTGTAGCTATCTACTATTTTACATCTTACGTTTTGATTTTAAAGCATAATTAGTCATTCAAAACTCAATCAGTCTTGCTAAATCAATGCTATAACAAAACTATTTTTTTTCTCTCTCTGGCAGCTGTCCAAATGACAGAAACACATTATTATTATTTATTATATGGAATATCAATTGATAGCTTCTAACCTGACAGAAAAATGGGGTTCACGTTAATATTAATGATTACCTTCTTTATAATCTCAATGAACCCTAAACCAGGATTTGAAATAACACCATGACACAAATTGTACATGAATGTATGCATTGGACATTCTTGATCTATATCTACATGTTACCTTTACTATTATTATACTACATTATTACATTAAAATATTTTCATTACTGGTGGCCAGCATTTGTTTCATCGTGTTAAAGATTCATCTCAAACTTATTTCAAATTTGAGATTAGTTAAATTTGATGATAATAGTCATCTCACAGCTAGCATCCAGTCCTATTTAGTGTGCCCTCACAGCACCAGCTAGCATCGAGTCCTATTTAGTGTGCCCTCACAGCACCAGGTAGCATCCAGTCCTATTTAGTGTGCCCTCACAGCACCAGCTAGCATCCAGTCCTATTTAGTGTGCCCTCACAGCACCAGCTAGCATCCAGTCCTATTTAGTGTGCCCTCACAGCACCAGCTAGCATCCAGTCCTATTTAGTGTGCCCTCACAGCACCAGCTAGCATCCAGTCCTATTTAGTGTGCCCTCACAGCACCAGCTAGCATCCAGTCCTATTTAGTGTGCCCTCACAGCACCAGGTAGCATCCAGTCCTATTTAGTGTGCCCTCACAGCACCAGGTAGGATCCAGTCCTATTTAGTGTGCCCTCACAGCACCAGGTAGAATCCAGTCCTATTTAGTGTGCCCTCACAGCACCAGGTAGAATCCAGTCCTATTTAGTGTGCCCTCACAGCACCAGGTAGAATCCATTCCTATTTAGTGTGGCCTCACAGCACCAGGTAGCATCCAGTCCTATTTAGTGTGCCCTCACAGCACCAGGGAGGATACAGTCCTATTTAGTGTGCCCTCACAGCACCAGGTAGGATCCAGTCCTATTTAGTGTGCCCTCACAGCACCAGGTAGCATCCAGTCCTATTTAGTGTGCCCTCACAGCACCAGGTAGGATCCAGTCCTATTTAGTGTGCTCTCACAGCACCAGGTAGGATCCAGTCCTATTTAGTGTGCCCTCACAGCACCAGGTAGGATCCAGTCCTATTTAGTGTGCCCTCACAGCACCAGGTAGAATCCAGTCCTATTTAGTGTGCCCTCACAGCACCAGGTAGAATCCAGTCCTATTTAGTGTGCCCTCACAGCACCAGGTAGGATCCAGTCCTATTTAGTGTGCCCTCACAGCACCAGGTAGCATCCAGTCCTATTTAGTGTGCCCTCACAGCACCAGGTAGGATCCAGTCCTATTTAGTGTGCTCTCACAGCACCAGGTAGGATCCAGTCCTATTTAGTGTGCCCTCACAGCACCAGGTAGGATCCAGTCCTATTTAGTGTGCCCTCACAGCACCAGGTAGGATCCAGTCCTATTTAGTGTGCCCTCACAGCACCAGGTAGCATACAGTCCTATTTAGTGTGCCCTCACAGCACCAGGTAGCATCCAGTCCTATTTAGTGTGCCCTCACAGCACCAGGTAGCATCCAGTCCTATTTAGTGTGCCCTCACAGCACCAGCTAGCATCCAGTCCTATTTAGTGTGCCCTCACAGCACCAGGTAGGATCCAGTCCTATTTAGTGTGCCCTCACAGCACCAGCTAGCATCCAGTCCTATTTAGTGTGCCCTCACAGCACCAGCTAGCATCCAGTCCTATTTAGTGTGCCCTCACAGCACCAGGTAGAATCCAGTCCTATTTAGTGTGCCCTCACAGCACCAGGTAGCATCCAGTCCTATTTAGTGTGCTCTCACAGCACCAGGTAGGATCCAGTCCTATTTAGTGTGCCCTCACAGCACCAGGTAGGATTCAATCCTATTTAGTGTGCCCTCACAGCACCAGGTAGCATCCAGTCCTATTTAGTGTGCCCTCACAGCACCAGGTAGCACCAATAAAATGGTTGGCCTTCTAGTCAGAACACTACAGTATACGGAGGGAATGGAACCTTACTATTGAACAGTCTGAATCATACACCATAGTCTAGTATAGTCCAACTCTAGGTGAGGATACGTTTACCAATTTCCACCACATCAAATGTCCCGACTACAGTAATACAACATTATTGGCAGATGTGTGCTCCCCGCTGGCTGGCTGGCCCTGGGTTAGTTGTGAATGGAATGACCTCTATTTTCCCTTGCCTTGAAGATAATGGGGACTAAACTGGTGTGGACCGGCAGATCCGCCATGATCCAATTCCCATCTGACTGGTTGTTTTCCTTTGTATTTTGATTAAATACAAACTGCTTCATTTTGAAAGGTTTTGCTGACTAGCTGTATTTGTCCTTGTGCCAGCTGGCACACATGTAAAACTTTCCCTAAAGCACTTGACTCAATAAGGTCAGGGAGAGACGTCATCAAATGAGGTCAAATCTGCCCCAAATATGGCAGCTATAGTCTTAGTGCAGGCAGGCAGACAGACAGACAGACAGACAGACAGACAGACAGACAGACACTCAGGCAGACAGAGACAGGCAGACAGACAGACAGACAGACAGAGACAGGCAGACAGGCAGACACTCAGGCAGACAGAGACAGACAAGCAGACAGACAGAGACAGATAGGCAGACAGAGACAGACAGACAGGCAGACAAGGTTGATGTTTCTGCTGCTGTTGTTGTTTGTGTTGTTGTTCTTGGCGGCGTCGTAATCTGACCACTATAATCCACATAGACGGAGACCCATAATCCCTAGGAAGCAGCAGGATTTATGCACTGGCTAAACATCCATGGAGTGCAGGGTGGGTGTGTCACTGTGCTACTGTAGCAGTACAGACAGAGTGGCTGTGGTACAGTACAGTCAGGGTGGCTGTGGTACAGTACAGTCAGAGTGGCTGTGGTACAGTAGAGACAGGGTGGCTGTGGTACAGTACAGTCAGAGTGGCTGTGGTACAGTACAGTCAGAGTGGCTGTGGTACAGTAGAGACAGAGTGGCTGTGGTACAGTAGAGACAGGGTGGCTGTGGTACAGTACAGTCAGGGTGGCTGTGGTACAGTACAGTCAGAGTGGCTGTGGTACAGTACAGTCAGAGTGGCTGTGGTACAGTAGAGACAGAGTGGCTGTGGTACAGTACAGACAGAGTGGCTGTGGTACAGTACAGTCAGAGTGGCTGTGGTACAGTAGAGACAGGGTGGCTGTGGTACAGTACAGACAGAGTGGCTGTGGTACAGTACAGTCAGAGTGGCTGTGGTACAGTAGAGACAGGGTGGCTGTGGTACAGTACAGTCAGAGTGGCTGTGGTACAGTAGAGACAGGGTGGCTGTGGTACAGTACAGACAGAGTGGCTGTGGTACAGTACAGTCAGAGTGGCTGTGGTACAGTAGAGACAGGGTGGCTGTGGTACAGTACAGTCAGAGTGGCTGTGGTACAGTAGAGACAGGGTGGCCGTGGTACAGTACAGACAGGGTGGCCGTGGTACAGTACAGACAGAGTGGCTGTGGTACAGTACAGTCAGAGTGGCTGTGGTACAGTAGAGACAGGGTGGCTGTGGTACAGTACAGACAGAGTGGCTGTGGTACAGTACAGTCAGAGTGGCTGTGGTACAGTAGAGACAGGGTGGCCGTGGTACAGTACAGACAGGGTGGCCGTGGTACAGTACAGACAGAGTGGCTGTGGTACAGTACAGTCAGAGTGGCTGTGGTACAGTAGAGACAGGGTGGCTGTGGTACAGTACAGACAGAGTGGCTGTGGTACAGTACAGTCAGAGTGGCTGTGGTACAGTAGAGACAGGGTGGCTGTGGTACAGTACAGTCAGAGTGGCTGTGGTACAGTACAGACAGGGTGGCTGTGGTACAGTACAGACAGGGTGGCCGTGGTACAGTACAGACAGAGTGGCTGTGGTACAGTACAGACAGGGTGGCTGTGGTACAGTACAGACAGGGTGGCTGTGGTACAGTACAGACAGAGTGGCCGGGGTACAGTACAGACAGGGTGGCCGTGGTACAGTACAGACATGGTGGCCGTGGTACAGTACAGACAGAGTGGCTGTGGTACAGTACAGACAGGGTGGCTGTGGTACAGTACAGACATGGTGGCTGTGGTACAGTACAGACAGGGTGGCCGTGGTACAGTACAGACATGGTGGCTGTGGTACAGTACAGTCAGGGTGGCTGTGGTACAGTACAGACAGAGTGGCTGTGGTACAGTACAGACAGGGTGTGTTCTTCAGACAGATATGGAGGACAGGGTGTGTTCTTCAGACAGATATGGAGGACAGGGTGTGTTCGTCAGACAGATATGGAGGACAGGGTGTGTTCGTCAGACAGATATGGAGGACAGGGTGTGTTCGTCAGACAGATATGGAGGACAGGGTGTGTTCTTCAGACAGATATGGAGGACAGGGTGTGTTCTTCAGACAGATATGGAGGACAGGGTGTGTTCTTCAGACAGATATGGAGGACAGGGTGTGTTCGTCAGACAGATATGGAGGACAGGGTGTGTTCGTCAGACAGATATGGAGGACAGGGTGTGTTCGTCAGACAGATATGGAGGACAGGGTGTGTTCGTCAGACAGATATGGAGGACAGGGTGTGTTCGTCAGACAGATATGGAGGACAGGGTGTGTTCGTCAGACAGATATGGAGGACAGGGTGTGTTCGTCAGACAGATATGGAGGACGCTATGGAAGCAAACGACAATCCAAGGAGTCAGAGGTGATTGTGTGTCTCTCTCCCTAAGCTGAGCCCACTGCAGATGTCTACTGTGGATGGGTGGACATCTCAAAACCTCCATCATCACCCGCCCACAACAACTGCCAGTTTTCATTTCCTATCACCCCTCCTCTCTATCACCCACGCGTTCTATCACCCCTAATCTCCTCTCCCCCACACGTTATATCACCCCTAATCACGTTGTTCAGCTGAGTCTGCTGTGGCTCCGTGTAATAGGTTTCTGTTCAAATCTCAATTTATTGTTCAGAATACGGGGAAAGTTTCAACATGCAGGCTGCTATGTTTCTGCCATTTGTCTCCCTCAGACATAGGTTTTTTCTATATATGTGTCAGTTTGATCTTTTATTTTCTTCCTAACTCTTGCCCTATCTTGTAATTCCAGTCTCCTTGCCTTATGCTGTTAGAATGCAACCCTCGCCCACTCTCACAGCAAGACCACTTTTCCAGGCATACAGTATGTGAGCGCAAAAACTCTTACAGTCGCTCCAGAGGGAGGAATCGAGAGGCAGAGAGAGAGGGGAAGAGAGAGAGCTAAAGAGAGGCAGAGAGAGATAGTCAGAGAGAGAGCTAGAGAGAGACAGAGAGAGGCAGAGAGAGAGCTAAAGAGAGACAGAGAGAGAGCTAAAGAGAGGCAGAGAGAGAGCTAAAGAGAGGCAGAGAGAGAGCTAAAGAGGCAGAGAGAGGCAGAGGGAGAGCTAAAGAGAGGCAGAGAGAGGCAGAGAGAGAGCTAAAGAGAGGCAGAGAGAGAGCTAAAGAGGCAGAGAGAGCTAAAGAGGCAGAGAGAGGCAGAGAAAGAGAGCTAAAGAGAGACAGAGAGAGGCAGAGAGAGCGCTAAAGAGGCAGAGAGAGGCAGAGAGCGAGCTAAAGAGGCAGAGAGAGCTAAAGAGAGGTAGAGAGAGGCAGAGAGAGAGCTAAAGAGAGACAGAGCGAGGCAGAGAGAGATAAAGAGAGGCAGAGAGAGAGCTAAAGAGAGGCAGAGAGAGAGCTAAAGAGAGGCAGAGAGAGAGCTAAAGAGAGGCAGAGAGAGAGAGCTAAAGAGAGGCAGAGAGAGGCAGAGAGAGAGCTAAAGAGAGGCAGAGAGAGAGCTAAAGAGAGGCAGAGAGAGGCAGAGAGAGAGCTAAAGAGAGGCAGAGAGAGAGCTAAAGAGAGGCAGAGAGAGAGCTAAAGAGAGGCAGAGAGAGAGCTAAAGAGAGGCAGAGAGAGAGCTAAAGAGAGGCAGAGAGAGAGCTAAAGAGAGGCAGAGAGAGAGCTAAAGATAGGCAGAGAGAGGCAGAGAGAGAGCTAAAGAGAGGCAGAGAAAGAGCTAAAGAGAGGCAGAGAGAGGCAGAGAGAGAGCTAAAGAGAGGCAGAGAGAGAGCTAAAGAGAGGCAGAGAGCGAGCTAAAGAGAGGCAGAGAGAGAGCTAAAGAGAGGCAGAGAGAGGCAGAGAGAGAGCTAAAGAGAGGCAGAGAGAGAGCTAAAGAGAGGCAGAGAGAGAGCTAAAGAGAGGCAGAGAGAGGCAGAGAGAGAGCTAAAGAGAGACAGAGAGAGAGCTAAAGAGGCAGAGAGAGAGAGCTAAAGAGAGGCAGAGAGAGGCAGAGAGAGTGCTAAAGAGGCAGAGAGAGCTAAAGAGAGGCAGAGAGAGGCAGAGAGAGAGCTAAAGAGAGGCAGAGAGAGGCAGAGAGAGAGCTAAAGAGAGGCAGAGAGAGGCTGAGAGAGAGCTAAAGAGAGGCAGAGAGAGGCAGAGAGAGAGCTAAAGAGAGGCAGAGAGAGAGAGGCAGAGAGAGAGCTAAAGAGAGACAGAGAGAGAGCTAAAGAGAGGCAGAGAGTCTGTTCTTCCTCTAGCATCAGGTGGTGCTGACAGAACAATGGGAGATAAGTTAATAAGTACATCAGTAGATCTATGATTGAGGAATGAAAGCCTATTGTCTGTGAATCATACTGGTATTATGCTTAAGCTGGCATTCAATACAGAGCCAAGCACAGAAGGGAAACGCTGTTCCTCTATTGTAAGATTTTGCTCACAATATGAGGATATGAAGAGGAGGGGGTTCAGTTTTTCTGATAACATGAAGAAGAAAATTGGGCTTTACCTGCCATTTTCACATGACCAGTTAACTGTATCTCTGAGGCTAAGACCTGTTAAAATGGAGGGAGCTTTGTAAGACTGAGGGAACTACAACCATCTTTTTTATTGAATGTAATGGTCTTAGATTTCCCTCTCAAGCCCTTATGAAATGGTTTTAGATGACTGAGCTACATGGCAACCTGAAGGGGGATGCCAACTAGGAAGGAGGCTGAGGAAGGAAAGGGGGGAGTGACACTCAGGATACGTGGTGCCATGGAGGTAACAATGTCTAGAACAGAGATGGGCAACTTTTATGGAGGCCATAAAAAATCTGAAAAGCTGAACCCCCTCCTCCTCATAATGTGAGCAAAATATTTTTGTAGCCCCCAGATTGACATTTTTAACATTTTAGAGTTCATTTAGTGCAATTCTACACATTTTGCCATGGGGCAGAGAAGAAAATTAACTGTTTTATAGCTAATTTCCCACAATTCTACAAATTCTGCCATAGGGTAGAGAGAAATGTTTGCAGTTTCTAATATAATAGCTGAGTGAGACTGACTAACAAAATCAAAGACGGACCCCCAGCCGGTAATTCGACCACGATTACTAACTTTAGATAGCTGGCCGCTAGCTTACCAATCTACCATTTTTTTTTGCTGACATGGGCTAATTGAGTGACTATCAGTGACTAACATAAGTGAAAAACTGCTGATGCACAACCACATTTCTAACTTGCACCTTGTGTATTCTACTATTCTAACTTGCAATAGTAAGTTGAGACCCCGACTGAGTAAAAAATACTGCCACCACCATGCTTCACCGTAGGGCTGGTGCCAAGTTTCCTCCAGACGTGACACTTGCATTCAGGCCAAAGAGTTCGATCTTGGTTTCATCAGACCAGAGAATCTTGTTTCTCATGGTCTGAGAGTCTTTAGGTGCCTTTTGCAAACTCCAAGCGGGCTGTCATGTATCTTTTACTGAGGAGTGGCTTTCGTCTGGGCACTCTACCATAAATGCCTGATTGGTGGAGTGCTGTGGAGATGGTTGTCCTTCTGGAAGGTTCTCCCATCTCCACAAAGGAACTCTGGAGCTCTGTCAGAGTGACCATCAGGTTCTTGGTCACCTCCCCGACAAGGCCCTTCACCCCCGACTGCTCAGTTTGGGCGGCCAGCTCTAGGAAGAGTCTTGTTGGTTCCAAACTTCTTCCAATGAAGAATGATGGAGGCCACTGTGTTTTGGGGGACCTTCAATGCTGCAGAAATGTTTTGGCCCCCTTCCCCAGATCTGTGCCTCGACACAATCCTGTCTCGGCGGTCTACGGACAATTCCTTGGACCTCATGGCTTGGTTTTTGCTCTGACATGCACCGTCAACTGTGGGACGTTATATAGACAGGTGTGTGCCTTTCCAAATCATGTCCAATCAATTGAATTTACCACAGGTTGTAGAAACATAAAGTTGTAGGAACATCTCAAAGATGATCAATGGAAACAGGATGCACCTGAGCTCAATTTCGAGTCTCATAGCAAAGGGTCTGAATACTTATGTAAATAAGGTATTTCAGTTTTTTATGTTTAATAAATTGTAGATTGATGAGGATTGATTGATGTCTTCCTTTCCTGTGGCAGTCCTCATGAGAGCCAGTTTCATCAAAGCGCTTGATGGTCGCTTGACGCGACTGAACTTGAAGAAACTTTCAAAGTTCTTGAAATTTTCCAGATTGACTGACCTTCATGTCTTTAAAGTAATGATGGACTGTCATTTCTCTTTGCTTATTTGTGATTTTCTTGTCATAATATGGACTTGGTCTTTTACCAAATAGGGCTATATTCTGCATACCACCCCCCTACCTTGACACAACACAACTGATTGGCTCAAACCCAAACGACGCTGAGCCAATTGTGCACCGCCCTATGGGATTCCCAATCACGGCCGGTTGTGATACAGCCTGGATGTAATGTTCCAACATCTAGTGGAAAGCCTTCCCAGAAGAATGGAGGCTGTTATACCAGCAAAGGGGGGACCAACTCCATATTAATGCCCATGATTTTGGAAAGAGATGTACTATGAGCAGCTGTCCACATACCTTTGGTCATATAGTGTACCTTTATAAAATAAGTAGGGGCTTGGATCAGAAAACCAGTCAGTATCTGGTGTGACCACCATTTTCCCCATGCTGCAAAACACATCTCCTTCGCATAGAGTTGATCAGGCTGTTGATTGTGGCCTGTGGAATGTTATCCCACTCCTCTTCAATGGCTGTGCAAAGTTGCTGGAACATTTCTGGGATCTTTAATTTCAGCTCATGAAACATGGGACCAACACTTTGCAGGTTGCGTTTATATTTCTGTTCAATGTACATACAGTACATACATAAACATTACACAAATGATGTGAGACTCTGGTCTAGAACAACCACAAAGTACAAACAGACTCTCTCCTGTTGAGATGAACAGACAGCTCAAAACAGACTCTCTCCTGTTGAGACAGGAAACCGCTCACTCAGAGGCGGCACTCCTAGTGGCCGGAGACTTTAATGCAGGGAAACTTAAATCAGTTTTACCTAATTTCTATCAACATGTTAAATGCGCAACCAGAGCGAAAATAATTTAAGATCACCTTTACGCCATACACAGAGACGCGTACAAAGCTCTCCCTCGCCCTCCACTTGGTAAATCTGACCACAATTCTATCCTCCTGATTCCTGCTTACAAGCTAAAAATTAAAGCAGGAAGCACCAGTGACTCGGTCTATAAAAACGTGGTCAGATGAATCAGATGCTAAACTACCGAACTGTTTTGCTATCAAAGACTGGAACATGTTCCGGGATTCTTCCGATTGCATTGAGGAGTACACCACATCAGTCACTGGCTTTATCAATAAGTGCATCGAGGACGTCGTCCCCACAGTGACTGTACGTACATACCCCAACCAGAAGCCATGGATTACAGGCAACAATCGGACTGAGCTAAAGGGTAGAGCTGCCGCTTTCAAGGTGCGGGACTCTATCCCGCAAGCTTATAAGAAATCCTGCTATGCCCTCCAAGGAACCATCAAACAGGCAAAGCGCCAATACAGGGCTAAGATCGTACTACACCGGCTCCGACGCTCGTCTTATGTGGCAGGGCTTGCAAAGTATTACAGACTACAAAGGGAAGCGCAGCCGCGAGCTGCCCAGTGACATGAGCCTCCCAGACGAGCCAAATCACTTCTATGCTCGCTTCGAGGCAAGCAACACTGAGGCATGCATGAGACTATCAGCTGTTCCGGATGACTGTGTGATCACGCTCTCCGTAGCCGACACGAGTAAGACTTTTAAACAGGTCAACATTCACAAGGCCACGGGGCCAGACGGACTACCAGGAAGTGTGCTCCGGGCATGTGCTGACCAACTGGCAGGTGTTTTCACTGACATTTTCAACATGTCCCTGATTGAGTCTGTAATACCAATTTGTTTCAAGCAGACCACCATAGTCCCTGTGCCCAAGAACACTAAGGCAACTTGCCTAAATGACTAGAGACCCGTAGCACTCACGTCCGTAGCCATGAAGTGCTTTGAAAGGCTGGTAATGGCTCACGTCAACACCATTATCCCAGAAATCCTAGACCCACTTCAATTTGCATACCGCCCAAACAGATCTACAGATGATGCAATCTCTATTGCACTCCACACTACCCTTTCCCACCTGAACAAAAGGAACACCTACGCGAGAATGCTATTCATTGACTACAGCTCAGTATTCAACACCATAGTACCCTCAAAGCTCATCACTAAGCTAGGGATCCTGGGACTAAATGCCTCCCTCCGCAACTGGATCCTGGACTTCCTGACGGGCTGCTCCCAGGTGGTGAGGGTAGGTAGCAACACATCTGCCATGCTGATCCTCAACACTGGAGCCCCTCAGGGGTGCGTGCTCAGTCCCCTCCTGTACTCCCTGTTCACCCACGACTGTGTGGCCAGGTACGACTCCAACACCATCATTAAGTTTGCATACGACACAACAGTGGTAGGCCTGATCACCGATAACGACGAGACAGCCTATAGGGAGGAGGTCAGAGACCTGGCCGGGTGGGGCCAGAATAACAACCTGTCCCTCGAAGTAACCAAGACTAAGGAGATGATTGTGGATTATATGAAAAGGAGGACCGAGCACGTCCCCATTCTCATCGACGGGGCTGTAGTGGAGCCGGTTGAGAGCTTCAAGTTCCTTGATGTCCACATCACCAACAAACTAGAATGGTCCAAACACACCAAGACAGTCGTAAAGAGGGCACGACAAAGCCTATTCCCCCTCAGGAAACTAAAATTATTTGGCATGGGTTCTCAGATCCTCAAAAGGTTCTACAGCTGCAACATCGAGAGCATCCTGACTGGTTGCATCACTGCCTGGTACGGCAACTGCTTGGCCTCCGACCGCAAGGCACTACAGAGGGTAGTGCGTACGGCCCAGTACATCACTGAGGCTAAGCTGCCTGCCATCCAGGACCTCTACACCAGGCGGTGTCAGAGGAAGGCCCTAAAAATTGTCAAAGATCCCACCCACCCCAGTCATGGACTGTTCTCTCTACCACCGCATGGCAAGTGGTACCGGCGCGCCAAGTCTAGGACCAAAATGCTTCTCACCAGCTTTTACCCCCAAGCCATAAGACTCCTGAACAGGTAATCAAATGGCTACCTGGACTATTTGCATTGTCCCAGCCACTCTCCCAACCCCTCTTTTACGCTGCTGCTCTCTATCATATATGCATAGTCACTTAAACTATACATTCATGTACATGCTACCTCAATTAGCGCGACTAACCGGTGCCCCCGCACATTGGCTACCTGGACTATCTGCATTGTGTCCCGCCACCCACTACCCCCACTTTTACGCTGCTGCTACTCTCTGTTTATCATATATGCATCGTCACTTTAACCATACCTACTGTACATGTACATACTACCTTAATTAGCCCGACTAACCGGTGTCTGTATATAGCCTCGCTACTGTTATAGCCTCGCTACTGTATATAGCCTCGCTACTGTATATAGCCTCGCTACTGTATATAGCCTCGCTACTGTATATAGCCTCGCTACTGTATATAGCCTCGCTACTGTATATAGCCTCTCTACTGTATATAGCCTCGCTACTGTATATAGCCTCTCTACTGTATATAGCCTCGCTACTGTATATAGCCTCGCTACTGTATATAACCTCACTACTGTATATAGCCTCGCTACTGTATATAGCCTCGCTACTGTATATAGCCTCGCTACTGTATATAACCTCACTACTGTATATAGCCTCGCTACTGTATATAGCCTCTCTACTGTATATAGCCTCGCTACTGTATATAGCCTCGCTACTGTATATAGCCTCACTACTGTATATAGCCTCGCTACTGTATATAGCCTCGCTACTGTATATAGCCTCGCTACTGTTATAGCCTCGCTACTGTATATAGCCTCGCTACTGTATATAGCCTCGCTACTGTATATAGCCTCGCTACTGTATATAGCCTCGCTACTGTATATAGCCTCTCTACTGTATATAGCCTCGCTACTGTATATAGCCTCTCTACTGTATATAGCCTCGCTACTGTATATAGCCTCGCTACTGTATATAACCTCACTACTGTATATAGCCTCGCTACTGTATATAGCCTCGCTACTGTATATAACCTCACTACTGTATATAGCCTCGCTACTGTATATAGCCTCTCTACTGTATATAGCCTCGCTACTGTATATAGCCTCGCTACTGTATATAGCCTCACTACTGTATATAGCCTCGCTACTGTATATAGCCTCGCTACTGTATATAGCCTCGCTACTGTATATAGCCTCTCTACTGTATATAGCCTCACTACTGTATATAGCCTCACTACTGTATATAGCCTCACTACTGTTATTATTCACTGTCTTTTTACTGTTGGTTTTTTATTTCCTTACTTATCTATTGTTCACCTAATACCTATTTTTTACTTAAAAATTGCACTGTTGGTAAGTAAGCATTTCACTGTTGTATTCGGCGCACGTGTCAAATAAACTTTGATTTAATTTGACTTATCCATTAGAGAAGGGAAGCAGTGTCATGTTCAGTATGAGTTCATTTCTCATTATGTTAATGAGCCCAATTGGGGCAGGTCTCTCAGGAGGTAGCACTTCAAGGGTTTGAAAAGAACACACTGGCACGTCTAATGAAGACAGGTTCACACTTAGAAACTTAGACAATCTAGATTTTTATTAGGGATAACACTTGAAAGACTTAGTGACGTTCTATGAATCCACGCACGCACAGAGACGAGGACCGTCATTGTAAATAAGAATTTGTTCTTAACTGATAGCATGGCCCTATCTCACACCGAGCGATGGCATTTGTTATACACAATCCTGTTATTGCTAACCAATATCACAGATTATTTTGAAATAAACATGAATAGCTTATTGGGAATTCATGACCGGCACATGAAAAATATTTTTTTTCTGTGTGTAGTACACAATTTTGTATAAAGTGCATTTTAATCACAGATAAAGACAGTAGGTTACTTAAGACAGAAACGATAGGAGGGAGGTTGGTCGGGTTGGTCGGTAAGATTGTATAACGCAACCGTCTAGTGTTAAGACAGAAACGAAAGGAGGGAGGTTGGTCGGGTTGGTCGATAAGATTGTATTACGCAACCGTCTAGCAACCCAAATGTTGCATGGTCAAATTATGTCACAGACAACTTTAGCATTTTAGCTAATTATCAACTTTGCAACAACTTACTACTTTTTAACTACTCAGTTAGCATGTTAGCTAACCCTAACCTTAACCCTTAACTACTTAGTTAGCATGTTACCTAACTCTAACCCAACCTTAACCCCTAGCCCTAACCCCTAAACCGAACCTTAACCTCTAACCCTAACCTTAACCTTTAGCCTAGCTAACGTTAGCCAACTAGCTAATCTAGCTAACGTTAGCCACAACAAATTGGAATCCGTGTAATGTACATAAATGCATTATGAAGAACGATAATTGTGTAATTTGTGTCTACTTTCACAATAGGCTGTGATAGTGTGTTGGTTATTAAGTGATCCTGACTTCTACCTTCTACTTGTTCTAAGTAAACACACCACTAACGAGGATATGCAAACAAGAATCCTTGAATTTTTCTAATGACCTGCATTTTGGATAAAATTGTTTAGGAGAAGAGAAGATATGATATTAATGCAGGGGTGTTGATCTCGGGCTTGGAGGAAATTTACCCGACGACACCCCCCAGGCTTGGTAAAGAACAACTAAACACTCCTGTTAACATCCCTCAGACACGCTCATTAATGTCTTCCTGTCAGTCAGTCTCCAGCGCCTCACAATCACACCTTATTATGTGAAGCTAGGTGCTGCTGGATGTGGAGAGTTCGGAGCAGCTTGATGAGGAGATGAAGGGGGCCCTCTGTGGGCCCTGCCTGCCTGGCCGAGAGAGAGAGAGAGGAAAGAAACAGACACATAGAAACAAATTGCTCCCCAAGCTCACCGGGCCAGAGATGGAGGAGAGGGTTCTGACAGAACACAGCAGTCAATTAGAATCCCACTGTCATCATGACTTCACAACATATAAAGTGCTCATGGAAAGTGTCAGAGCCACACAAACCAGAAACAAGGACTGGGACACTTCAGCCTGAATTACAATAACATATCCTTATGCTACCTCCTCAATGACAGCGTGTCCCTATTTCCACATCCCCACAAATCAAATGATCAAATCATTTCCGCGGGGAGTGTTACACGGAACCCAAACCAGCTGCGTGCGTGCGCCATCGTACGCCATCGTGCATAAATGTATTTTGTCCCCCCACACCAAACGTGATCACAACACGCAGGTTAAAATATCAAAACAAACTCTAAACCAAATACATTAATTTGGGGACAGGTTGAAAAGCATTAAACATTTATGGCAATTTAGCTAGCTAGCTTGCACTTGCTAGCTAATTTGTCCCATTTAGATATCTTACTGTTGCTAGCTAATTTGTCCTGGGATATAAACATTGAGTTGTTATTTTACCTGAAATGAACAAGTTCCTCGACTCCGACAATTAATCCACACATAAAACGGTCAACCGAATCGTTTCTAGTCATCTTTCCTCCTTCCAGGCCTTTTCTTCTCTGGACTTTATATTGCAATTGGAAACTTTCATAAATTACGTGCCTTACCGCCACTGACTTCATTCGTCTTTCAGTCACCCACATGGGTATAACCAATGAGGAGATGGCATGTGGGTACCTGTTTCTATAAACCAATGAGGAGATGGGAGAGGCGGGACTTGCAGCGCGATCCGCGTCACACATAGAACTGACTTCTATTTTACCCCTTGGAAACGCAGACGCTCGTTGGTGTGCGCGAGCAGTGTTGGTACAATAATTGAATAATATAGATTTCTAAATGTATTTTGCAACGCTCGCGCACGCGACGCGAGTGGTGTAGTAAACCTGTTACTCTTGAAAACCAGATTACAGAAAGTAAATTGGCGAATAATTGAACTTTTCCTGAAACATTATACAGAACACATCATTAGGGAGAAAGTTGAGGATTTAACATGAGCTCTGTAACCAGATGTAATAATTGTGCGGTATTGGAGGCAGCTGAGAGTTAATCCCTGTTAGAACAGAGGAAAAGCCAGCTGCTGCTATAAATGATCTCCTGCATTGCTCACACAAAAACCCTTGGCCCCCGCGGCAGCTTGAATATGCTGTCCTTTTTGAAATGACAAATCACAAAAATAAATTACTCCTTTGGCACAAACTACCAACCGTCTTTTGTTGTTCCTTTTGGTCCAATGGAACAGTGAATAGCAGTAATAAATTAACATATAGTATTTCCCATCTGTAGCCCACATAACCCATTGCGTGTATCTATTTGTACATGTGGAGGGGTAGTGGCAATATTGGGTAAACTAATTAATTGTAACAGTATCTTCACATGTTCAATCTTAGCTATCATGCAATGCCTCCTAACCATTCAAAGTTGAACCTCCCCATGCGATGCCATGTTGATAGATTCTCTATCCCAGAGAGGGTGGAGGAGGACCCAGCTGTAATCGGAATAACTGGAAGCGATCGATCATCGTAGCACTGACAGGCAGGCAGTCAGGCAGTCAGTCAGCATCACTGGCCGCTAACTGGGCTGGGGGGGTCAGGGCTGCCCAGGAACAACATGGCTGATTAATCCAACCAATCAATGGCCAGCGTTCACCAGGGAGGCGTCTCTAATTGCCTAGCACTAGGACCTGGCAGTGTTTCTATGGCTCCAAGGTGAGTGAGTGAGTGAGTGAGTGAGTGAGTGAGTGAGTGAGTGAGTGAGTGAGTGAGTGAGTGAGTGAGTGAGTGAGTGAGTGAGTGAGTGAGTGAGTGAGTGAGTGAGTGAGTGAGTGAGTGAGTGAGTGAGTGAGTGAGTGAGTGACTGACTGACTGACTGACTGACTGACTGACTGACTGACTGACTGACTGACTGACTGACTGACTGACTGACTGACTGACTGAGTGAGTGAGTGAGTGAGTGAGTGAGTGAGTGAGTGAGTGAGTGACTGAGTGACTGAGTGACTGAGTTTGTATTTACTGGCACTTTAGAAACACGGATGGCGCAAGTGACAGATGAGAGTCTGGTCATTAATTATAGTCAGGAGGAGGATTGCTGCTGGCCTCAGGCCACAACCTAGCTCCTGACTGGAGGACTAACTGTCACAGAACAGGCTGATCCATACTGGCCATTGACTTGCCTCAGTTGTGTGACAAAGCCGGGGAGAAAAGCCTCTAGGTGGAAATCGAGTCTAGAAATGATAGTTTTAACATATTTACAAATGTACAGTTCCACAGAGAAGCCATGTAAATCAATGTGATGCCTCACAAACTGGAAAATGGGTTGTCTCTACTCTCTACTACTCTCTACTCTCTACTACTCTCTACTCTCTACTAATATATACTCTCTACTCCTCTCTACTACTCTCTACTCTCTACTACTCTCTACTACTCTCTACTCTCTACTAATATATACTCTCTACTCCTCTCTACTCCTCTCTACTCTCTACTCCTCTCTACTACTCTCTACTAATATATACTCTCTACTCCTCTCTACTACTCTCTACAACTCTCTACTCTCTACTACTCTCTACTCTCTACTAATATATACTCTCTACTCCTCTCTACTCCTCTCTACTCTCTACTCTCTACTCTCTACTAATATATATTCTCTACTCCTCTCTACTACTCTCTACTCTCTACTACTCTCTACTCTCTACTAATATATACTCTCTACTCCTCTCTACTCCTCTCTACTCTCTACTAATATATACTCTCTACAACTCTCTACTCTCTACTACTCTCTAATCTCTACTACTCTATACTACTCTCTACTCTCTACTAATATATACTCTCTACTCCTCTCTACTACTCTCTACTCTCTACTCCTCTCTACTACTCTCTACTCTCTACTCTCTACTACTCTCTACTACTCTCTACTCTCTACTAATATATACTCTCTACTCCTCTCTACTACTCTCTACAACTCTCTACTCTCTACTAATATATACTCTCTACTCCTCTCTACTCTCTACTCCTCTCTACTACTCTCTACTCTCTACTAATATATATTCTCTACTCCTCTCTACTACTCTCTACTCTCTACTACTCTCTACTCTCTACTAATATATACTCTCTACTCCTCTCTACTCCTCTCTACTCTCTACTACTCTCTACTAATATATACGCTCTACAACTCTCTACTCTCTACTACTCTCTACTCTCTACTACTCTCTACTCTCTACTAATATATACTCTCTACTCCTCTCTACTCTCTACTCTCTGCTAATATATACTCTCTACTCCTCTCTACTCCTCTCTACTACTCTCTACTCTCTACTAATATATACTCTCTACTCTCTACTAATATATACTCTCTACTCCTCTCTACTACTCTCTACTACTCTCTACTCCTCTCTACTACTCTCTATTCTCTACTCCTCTCTACTAGTCTCCATTCTCTACTCCTCTCTACTACTCTCTATTCTCTACTCCTCTCTACTACTCTCTACTCTCTACTAATATATACTCTCTACTCCTCTCTACTCCTCTCTACTACTCTCTATTCTCTACTCCTCTCTATTCTCTACTCCTCTCTACTCCTCTCTACTCTCTAATACTCTATACTACTCTCTACTCTCTATTACTCTCTACTCTCCTCTACTCTATACTACTCTCTTCTCTCGACTACTCTAAACTCTCTACTATATACTCTCTAAAACGCTCTACTACTATACTTTCTCCTGCTCTATACTCTCTACTACTCTAAACTCTACTACTCTAAACTCTACTACTCTATACTCTCTACTACTATACTTTCTACTACTCTCTACTCTCTACTACTCTATACTTGCTGCTACTCTATACGCTCTGCTACTCTATACTCTCTACTACTCCATATGCTCTTCTACTCTATACTCTCTACTACTCCATATGCTTTTCTACTCTCTACTACTCTCTTCTACTCTCTACTACTCTATACTCACTCCTACTCTATACTCTCTGCTACTCTCTACTACTCTATACTCTCTACTACTCCATACTCTCTTCTACTCTCTACTACTCTATACTCTCTTCTACTCTAAACTCTCTACTCTCTACTACTCTATACTCTCTAAAACTATCTACTACTCTCTACTCTCTACTACTCTATACTACTTTATACTCTATTCTACTCTACACTCTCTACTCTATACTACTATATACTCTCTAATACTCTCTACTCCTCTCTACTACTCTATACTCTCTACTACTCTATACTCTCTTCTACTCTATACTCTCTACTCTCTACTACTCTATACGCTCTACTACTCACTGCTACTATATACTCTCTACTACTCTCTACTCTCTACTACTCTATACTACTATATACTCTCTACTACTCTATACGCTCTTCTACTCTATACTATCTACTACTATATACTCTCTAATACTCTCTACTACCTACTACTCTATACTCTTTACTACTCTCTACTCTATACTCTCTACTATCTCTACTCTCTACTACTCTATACTCTCTACTCTCTACTACTCTCTACTACCTACTACTCTATACTCTCTACTACTCTCTACTCTATACGCTCTACTACTCTCTACTATCTCTACTACTATATACTCTCTACTACTCTCTACTCTCTACTACTCTATACTCTCTACTACTCTCTACTCTATACTCTCTACTACTCTCTACTACTCTATACTCTCTACTAATATATACTCTCTACTCCTCTCTACTACCTACTACTCTATACTCTCTACTACTCTCTACTCTCTACTACTCTATACTCTCTACTAATATATACTCTCTACTCCTCTCTACTCTCTACTACTCTCTACTCTCTACTACTCTCTACTCTCTACTCCTCTATACTCTCTACTAATATATACTCTCTACTACTCTCTACTACTCTATACTCTCTACTACTCTCTACTCTCTACTACTCTCTACTACCTACTACTCTATACTCTCTACTACTCTCTACTCTATACGCTCTACTACTCTCTACTCTCTACTACTCTATACTCTCTACTACTCTATACTCTCTACTACTCTATACTCTCGTTTACTCTCTACTACTCTATACTCTCTACTACTCTATACTGTCTACTACTCTCTACTCTCTATTAGGGTTGCAAAGGGTTGGAAACTTTCCGGTAAATTTCCAGAATTTTTCCAGACATTTTCCACGGGAAGTTAAGCCCTGGAATTTGGGGAATTTTGCTGAAATTCATCAAAAAAGTTAGCTTATAACATTGAGCCTTTTTTGTGGGATACACATAAGGCAATTCTAGGTCTTGTGGCATATTTTGGTGAAACTATCCCCAATTCAATGGAATTGCAACCCTCTGCACGCACAGTGGATTCTTCCATCACATGTGCAGTGCACTCTTCCATCACATGTACAGCTGATTCTCAAGATCTTGCACACTAATGAGATGCTATTGCTCCCACACTACTACACTGTCTGAGCCAAGTACTACATGCGTTCTGGTAAGTTTTGATTACAATACTGGGTGAGGTGAATATATTTTATATGACATTCATGATTTTTTGCTAACTAGTAAATAGTACCCTACAGCAAAGTGTGTTTAAATCATTTCTAACTTGTTAACAATTTCTGCTAGTTAGTTTTTGCTACCATGTGGGTTTTAGCTTGCCTGCTAACTGAGGAGTGTTAATTCACCTGTTTCCATACATGTTTCATATTAAAACATATATCTTACAAAGGAGTTGTTTAATCTAATTGCTTAACTATTTATCTGTACATGGAATTGTATTTATTTATTTTTTCAAATTTAAAAAAACTCTTTACAGGAAAATGCCAAGGGCACTATCTGATGTGTGGAGACATTTCACTGCAGCTAATGTAGAAGGAAAAGCTATGCACATTTGCAAATACTGTGCCAAATCTTATGTGAAGAATGCAACAAAGATGCAGAATCATCTGGCCAAGTGCATAAAGTTCCCTCAGTGCTCACAACAAGCAACCTCTGACAAAAGTCCCTCTACTTCTATTCGAGGTGAAAATGATGAATCAGACACCTTATTGATAGCAACAGCTCATGGTCCTCCTGGAATCAGAAGTTTTTTTGACTCAATGGAGTAAATTTGTCCATTGAGAAATGCTGATGAATGTCTTGCTCGGGGTGTGTATGCAACTGGTTCACCTCTGATGCTCACAGGCAATGTTTTGGATATGTGGAGACACCCAGCCAGCACCTGCCCTTCATTCTCATTCTGCTGAGTCCCTTGACAGAGAGAGAGCCGTCTCAGCTCAGCTCCCTGCTCTTTCATTTTATTTTCTCTATACTCATGTGCAAACAGGGAGAGTTAGCCATTGTTCATGACTCTCAGTTCCATTTCATTACATTACACATAAGAGTCATTGTCATTTGACAAAGGCGTTAAGCATAAGGACCTTACCTTTCATATCAGCGAGAAATGGATACACACCTTTATAGGGTTTGCGTTAGTGTTCCCACATGGCCACATCTCCATGTTACAGCGCGTGTTTACAGAAGACAGACTGCAGATGGAGGGACCACCTATACTAATTAGCTATCTAGCATGCTCCGAACACCTGTGTGTAACAGAAGAAGTCTTCCAGAAACTTGCTGTCACTGAAACGTGCTGTCTCTGAAACGTGCTGTCACTGAAATGTGCTGTCACTGAAACATGCTGTCTCTGAAACGTGCTGTCTCTGAAACGTGCTGTCACTGAAATGTGCTGTCTTTGAAACATGCTGTCTCTGAAACGTGCTGTCTCTGAAACGTGCTGTCTCTGAAACGTGCTGTCACTGAAACGTGCTGTCTCTGAAACGTGCTATCTCTGAAACGTGCTCTCTCTGAAACGTGCTGTCACTGAAACGTGCTGTCTCTGAAACGCGCTGTCTCTGAAACGTGCTGTCACTGAAACGCGCTGTCTCTGAAACGTGCTGTCTGAAAAGTTTGCGATTATTTTGATGTATATGAAAGTAAAGGGCTTTATGTTTCTAGAACCGTATCGCAATTGAGAATTGATTCCCGTTTAAATGGAGTATTTATAAGCTATTGTTACAGGTAAACCAATTTTCCTTTGTGTGTGTGTGAGCGTGTGTGTGTTCGTATGCGCATGTGTGTGCGTGTGAGCATGTGTTTGTGCGTGTGTGTATGTTCACGTGCGTGTGTGTGTGTGTGTGCATATTTCTGAACTCATAAATGACTAGCACATAATAACCATACACTCTGAACATTCTGTATGGCAGCATTACTCATCCAACTGAAACAACTCTTTAGGTCACATATGTACTTAGAACATCAATCATCTCCAACTTCTCCTTCAGTGGAGTGAGGCGTTGCTTGTGTTGCTTGCGACAGGCCTTTTTTTCCCCAACAGAAAAAAACTAAGTAAGTTAAGATAATTATATGATAATTGCTTTGGATGAGAGGCTCTCTCGCTATATGATGTGTGGACAGGACACTGGACGTGGCTACTACTGCTGCTGCTGCTGCTGCTACTGCTACTACTACTACTACTACTACTGCTACTGCTACTACTACTACTACTAGGCTACCACTACTACTACTACTGCTGCTACTACTACTACTACTACTACCGATGCTGCTGCTGCTGCTGCTGCTGCTGCTGCTGCTGCTACTACTACTACTACTACTACTACCGCTGCTGCTGCTGCTGCTGCTGCTACTACTACTACTACTACTACTACTGCTGCTGCTGTGTGCGCCACTTGGCATGCTGTGTGAGCCACGTGGTATGCTGTGTGAGCTACTTGGCATGATGTGTGAGCCACTTGGCATGCTGTGTGAGCCACTTGGCATGCTGTGTGAGCCACTTGGCATGCTGTGTGAGCCACTTGGCATGCTGTGTGAGCCACTTGGCATGCTGTGTGAGCCACTTGGCATGCTGTGTGAGCTACTTGGCATGCTGTGTGAGCCACTTGGCATGCAGTGTGTGGTCAAACATCCTGCCTCCCTGCTTGCAGAGAATGAGAGAGCCAGCCACAACCTGCCCTCCGAGCCCCAGCAGACAGCTTGAAACCCGTCCCTCCATCCCCCTCCCCACTTTAATTGAGTCCTCCTAATGCCCCCTTTTATTTCGACATGATATGTTAATATGTTACGCTTTGCTGCATCAGATACCAAGAGACCTCAGTCTTCTTTTGTTTTGTGTTTAATGAAGGAAGACGTTCCTGCCCCTTTTCCCGGATAAAGTAACTATGGGGAATTTGGCCGTGCTCAACTCAACTGGGAGCAATCGCAGGGAGGTGAGGCATATATACTCTGAGCGCTTCATCCATCAACACAATCTGCTATGGAGAGACGATGTGTGAGCTTCCTACACAGATCCGTCTCTTTCTCCCCAGTCAGCGCTAGGCTGGGAGGATAGTCAGAATACACCACTGCTCATTCAGCTCAATCAGTCACGCAAGGCAGCCAGCCCCCCAAAAAGATCCTACGGCACACCAATCAGACTGAGTTATAAGAAAGTCTCTCATTTGAATTCCCCTCCACCAAACAGAAGGTGATAGCGCATTGCGCCGTGCAGTCTGCAAGAGAAGGCCCTCCTTGTTTCCAGGTCAAATACCTCCATCTCATCTCCCAGCTGTGGGAGGGAATGCCAGGCATGGTCGATCAAGCCTCTCCACTCTGCCACAAAGGGAGCAAGGCAGAAGAGATCCTCCTCTCAGTCAGTCACAACCCCACTCAGACAAGCTTCACAGCCTCTGTTTGTGTTGAATATTTCATTGTCTCTCTCTTCCTCTGCCGGCTCCTCAAATGACCTTTAACGGCACAGCCAAACTTCCCCTCTCTCTGCTCTCCTTCCTCACTGCCAGACTCCATCTCACAATAATTATAGTCAAACACTCTGCAGAACCCTCTCTTCTATCAAAATTCAACAGCACCTAAAATAGCCCTAAACAAGTGATGGGGGGGGGGGGGGGGGGGGGGGAATCGTTACAGTTACATATCGCAATATTATTTCTGAAGATATTGTGTTTTTTGCTAGGTAGAGTTAGCTAGCGCTAGTTGGCTGTACCGGCACCAAAACTCTGGTATTTTTTATCTTATAGCTTGTTCTCCATCTTCTTTTTAAATAGTGAACCAAAATGTTTTAAATACTTTTATTTCCATGACTAACCAAAACTCCTTTTCTCTTTCTGCAGAAGACTTATAGTGACAATATTACATTTAGCTAATGCTCTTATCCAGAGTGACTTACAGTAGTGAGAGCAATATATTTTCATACTTGTCCCCCATGGGAATCAAACTCACAAGCCTGGTGTTGCAAACACCATGCTCTACCAATTGAGCCACACGGAACATATGGTGAATATGTTTGTAACATCAAATCTCAACAAAATCACAGCATCGAATCACAATACCTATAGAATCCTGGGAATTGCAATACATATTGTATGGGCACCTACGTCTATTGATAATATCATATTGTGAGGTCCCTGGAAATTCCCAGCCCTAGCCCTCACTCTCAGGACTGTATAAGAAATTGCAGCCCATTGATTTGATGTGCCGAGGGAACAATGACCACTGCTATTGAGGCTAATGAAAGCAGAGCGTGTGTTAACTATGGATGAGGTCAATCCATTTCACTCTATGGTCTGGGTCTCCTCTCACTGTTAGTGACAGAGCTGCTCTATAAGAAACTTCAGGTCCATTTCAATTTCAACCTGGGTATCTACTCTGTATGTTAATAATATGTAATAAATCCAGAAGAAACATCCAGTATGTCCTCAGGTACTGGGGATCACACACTGTTATATTCACACGGACGTTCAGCTTGCTAGCTTAAGTATTACAGAGATTCTCATGAGCTTATGCATGAGATCTGGCTACCATGACAACCCAATTACCATTGTGTTCCCTGTACAGCTCCTAAGGAACTTACATCTGCATCCGTGAAGTTGATGCATTCCCAAAGATAACTCCTCAGGAACACTATATGTGCTTAAAGGAGTGGAATTCTAATATGAACAACGCTAGCAGGCAGCAACGTCGCAAAGTAGCATCTTAGCGCTGAGGGAAGAGTTGGTCTGTCTCAGTGAATTAAGAAATTAACTTTCAGAGTACCTTGAGTCTCTCTGACACTCCGTCAGTGAAGCTGATGGTAAACTCCTCCACCTTGGGCACCTTCATCTTGGATTTCTTCTGGTCCGTCTGGTACTCAGTCCGTGTCTTCACCACCACCTACAGAGAAAGGAGAGGACAAAACACAGTCAGTTACAGTGACACAGCAAAAAAACAATTCCCTTAGGGGTTAGCTGGACTTCAGTTAGACAGAGCCATCATACCGCACAGTCTTACTCTTATGTCATCACCGTGTTATCTATTCAAGGGCAGAGAGAGAAACATAAAAACTCTAACCTCTGTCTCTGTCTCTGCCAAGCAACTGTCAGGGGTTGGCTATTTTAGGCACTGGCCTGTATGATGCACCCCAATCAGAACCAATCCACTCTCTTTTAACACGATGTAGAGGAACAGAGAGTTGGGTAAGCAGAGGCCTGTCCCAGTAATGTCACTCTGCCATTCCTCACTGAAATTGGCTCAGAATAGCAGTCAAAACACAGAGGGGGAGAGAGAGATAAAAATGTGCACGTGATTACATCCTGAGTGCTCCCGAGTGGCGCAGCGGTTTAAGGCACTGCATCTCACTGCTAGAGGCGTCACTACAGACCCTGGTTCGATCCCGGGCTGTATCACAACCTTCTTAACTGACTTGCCTAGTCAAATAAAGGTTAAATTAAAAAATGTAAAAACATCCACGTGAGCCTCATTGTGCTGCTTGTATGAAAGTCTCATTGAAGATTTTGTCAGAAAGTATACTCTGCATTAAATGACTGATGAATTGAGGACATTGTACTGCTGTTTCCTTATCACTGCTACAGGCCACTGTGACTGTACTGCTGTTTCCTTATCACTGCTACAGGCCACTGTGACTGTACTGCTGTTTCCTTATCACTGCTACAAGCCACTGTGACTGTACTGCTGGTTCCGTATCAGTGCTACAGGCCACTGTGACTGTACTGCTGGTTCCTTATCACTGCTACAGGCCACTGTGACTGTACTGCTGGTTCCTCATCAAATCAAATCAAATGAGTTTATTTTATATAGCCCTTCGTACATCAGCTAATATCTCGAAGTGCTGTACAGAAACCCAGCCTAAAACCCCAAACAGCAAGCAATGCAGGTGTAGAAGCACGGTGGCTAGGAAAAACTCCCTAGAAAGGCCAAAACCTAGGAAGAAACCTAGAGAGGAACCAGGCTATGAGGGGTGGCCAGTCCTCTTCTGGCTGTGCCGGGTGGAGATTATAACAGAACATGGCCAAGATGTTCAAAATGTTCATAAGTGACAAGCATGGTCAAATAATAATCAGGAATAAATGTCAGTTGGCTTTTCATAGCCGATCATTAAGAGTTGAAAACAGCAGGTCTGGGACAGGTAGGGGTTCCATAACCGCAGGCAGAACAGTTGAAACTGGAATAGCAGCAAGGCCAGGTGGACTGGGGACAGCAAGGAGTCATCATGCCCGGTAGTCCTGACGTATGGTCCTAGGGCTCAGGTCCTCCGAGAGAGAGAAAGAAAGAGAGAAGGAGAGAATTAGAGAGAGGCAAGATTTTCAAAATGTTCATAAATGACAAGCATGGTCAAATAATAATCAGGAATAAATGTCAGTTGGCTTTTCATAGCCGATCATTAAGAGTTGAAAGCAGCAGGTCTGGGACAGGTAGGGGTTCCATAACCGCAGGCAGAACAGTTGAAACTGGAACAGCAGCAAGGCCAGGTGGACTGGGGACAGCAAGGAGTCATCATGCCCGGTAGTCCTGACGTATGGTCCTAGGGCTCAGGTTCTCCGAGAGAGAGAAAGAAAGAGAGAAGGAGAGAATTAGAGAGAGCATACTTAAATTCACACAGGACACCGGATAAGACAGGAGAAGTACTCCAGATATAACCAACTGACCCTAGCCCCCCGACACATAAACTAATGCAGCATAAATACTGGAGGCTGAGACAGGAGGGGTCAGGAGACACTGTGGCCCCATCCGATGATACCCCCGGACAGGGCCAAACAGGAAGGATATAACCCCACCCACTTTGCCAAAGCACAGCCCCCGCACCACTAGAGGGATATCTTCAACCACCAACTTACAATCCTGAGACAAGGCCGAGTATAGCCCACAAAGATCTCCACCACAGCACAAACCAAGGGGGGGCGCCAACCCAGACAGGAAGATCACGTCAGTAACTCAACCCACTCAAGTGACGCACCCCTCCTAGGGACGGCATGAAAGAGCACCAGTAAGCCAGTGACTCAGCCCCTGTAATAGGGTTAGAGGCAGAGAATCCCAGTGGAGAGAGGGGAACCGGCCATGCAGAGACAGCAAGGGCGGTTCGTTGCTCCAGAGCCTTTCCGTTCACCTTCACTCTCTTGGGCCAGACTACACTCAATCATATGACCTACTGAAGAGATAAGTCTTCAGTAAAGACTTAACGGTTGAGACCGAGTCTGCGTCTCTCACATGGGTAGGCAGACCGTTCCATAAAAATTGAGATCTATAGGAGAAAGCCCTGCCTCCAGCTGTTTGCTTAGAAATTCTAGAGACAATTACTGCTACAGGGCACTGTGCCTGTTCTAGGGACAATCATCACTGCTACAGGGCACTGTGACTGTACTGCTGGTTCCTTATCACTGCTACAGGCCACTGTGACTGTACTGCTGGTTCCTTATCACTGCTACAGGCCACTGTGACTGTACTGCTGGTTCCTTATCACTGCTACAGGCCACTGTGACTGTACTGCTGGCTCCTTATCACTGCCACGGTGACTGTACTGCTGGTTCCTTATCACTGCTACAGGGCACTGTGACTGTACTGCTGGTTCCTTATCACTGCTACAGGCCACTGTGACTGTACTGATGGTTCCGTATCACTGCTACAGGGCACTGTGACTGTACTGCTGGTTCCTTATCACTGCTACAGGCCACTGTGACTGTACTGCTGGTTCCTTATCACTGCTACAGGCCACTGTGACTGTACGGCTGTTTCCTTATCACTGCTACAGGCCACTGTGACTGTACTTCTGGTTCCTTATCACTGCTACAGGCCACTGTGACTGTACTGCTGTTTCCTTATCACTGCTACAGGCCCCTGTGACTGTACTGCTGGTTCCTTATCACTGATACAGGCCACTGTGACTGTACTGCTGGTTCCGTATCAGTGCTACAGGCCACTGTGACTGTACTGCTGGTTCCTCATCACTGCTACAGGCCACTGTGACTGTACTGCTGGTTCCTTATCACTGCTACAGGCCACTGTGACTGTACTGTTCCTCTCAGATATCTATCTGCAGACAATCTTCCCCTGGACCTCTCTAACTTGACAAATTACAGGAACTGAATGGTGCTAGCGCTTCCAATAATAGGATCAAGTAATACATTTCCAAAATAATTGCACCTTCCACAAACCGTTGGTACCTCCTCTCTCCACAGCACAACCTGGAATTAACGGCATTATATTGTCCTGAAGTCTCCAAGAGACTCAGCTACTTGCCCTGAACTCTGCAATTACAGCCTCTCTAACTTCTTCCCCCATCATGTTGACATTTTATTTCCCCCCTGAAATACCAGGCTGTCTGCACCCCATGCTTCTCTGTCTTTTTTAGAGACACTGTTATCATTACCACTGCCATTTCATTTCTCATTCATGGGGAAAAAGCAATATGTAGGCTACCCTTGGGTGAGGACATGCAGTTCCCCGGGTACAGTAGGTCATCCTAGGAGCTCCACTGAGTCAGATAATCAAACGGACTGTATTTGCATTATAATTTACCTTCATCAAAAGACTGATAATAAGATCACAGAAAGATCGTTGTCTAATCCTAGAACAGGATCCCATTTTATGTCATTATGGATAAGTCCCAAATGGTAGCCTATTCCCTATTTAGTGCACTACTTTTAGCAATAGGGTCCTAGTCAAAGTAGTGCACCAAATAGGGAATAGGCTACCATTTGAGACACATGAATAATGCACATCAATGACTGCATCACTGCTACAAGGAATTAGGAGGTGAAACTCCAAAGAAACTCCAAATAATAAACCTACCAAGATAATAAGACCCAAATATGGTCTTTACATATTCTGCTAGATTCTCCTTTATGCTTTGGTGTGTACACTTTTCTAAGAAACACTGCAGTTATTCTGAGAGGAAACTCCAGGTGAGTATTAGACGACTCACTTGTACAGTCACAACATGGCATCCCTCATCCAATAACCAACAAGCTCTTAGATGTTTGAGCCAAGTGATGGGTCATCCAACTCACCCTGTAAAACAGCAGCTTGTTCTCAAAGAAGTGCAATCAAAGGCTTGGCCTGGGGCCTGAATTCTTATGAAAACGATTGATTCAAAGTGCTACATGTACCACCCTTCATTACACTCCACAGCTCAGTTACTCTGCTGGTTTCCCACCCAATCAAGATATTGGAGACCCTGCGGCCTGCAGGCACGTCACCGGCTGTCCAGATGGGATCAGGTCTAATTCCTCTCAGCACTGACCCACAGAGAATTATGTTTCCCTGGCCTGTTTGTTCCCCTGTCTAGCCCTGTGTAGCCCTGTCCAGCCCTGTGTAACCCTGTGTAGCCCTGTCCAGCCCTATGTAACCCTGTGTAGCCCTGTCCAGCCCTGTCTAGCCCTGTGTAACCCTGTCCAGCCCTGTCTAGCCCTGTCCAGCCCTGTTCAGCCATGTCTAGCCCTGTCCAGCCCTGTCTAGCCCTGTGTAGCCCTGTCTAGTCCTGTCTAGCCCTGTCCAACCCTGTCTAGCCCTGTCTAGCCCTGTTCAGCCATGTCTAGCCCTGTCCAGCCCTGTCTAGCCCTGTGTAGCCCTGTCTAGCCCTGTCTAGCCCTGTTCAGCCCTGTCTAGCCCTGCCCAGCCCTGTCTAGCCCTGTGTAGCCCTGTCTAGTCCTGTGTAACACTGTGTAGCCCTGTCCAGCCCTGTGTAGCTCTGTGTAGCCCTGTCTAGCCCTGTCTAGCCCTGTGTAGTCCTGTCCAGCCCTGGTTAGACTTAGAGGGATAACAACAGCTGTAGCTCCCTGGCAACTCCTCCAACACAGGATGACAGAATAGACTCAACCCCACAGTGTTTAGAGTTATGTTTGAAGGTACAATGTGTAAATACCCTTCAGACCTCTTGGCCTCTCTGTAATAATGTCCAGAGAGGGTGCCATGGTTGACTTTCTCTTCCATCTATTTCAGTCATTGTTTTATATTCACCTGATAAACAGTGACATTTTCCTACGAAAAGACAGAGTCATTTGATTTTCTTTTTTGTTATTGTCCATATGTAGCTTGTTTTTGGTCGCAGGTTCAGCAATGGCTGAAGAATTGCAACATTTACCTGGAGCTAACTCTGCAGATAGCACTGCTGGGTGATGTGAAAAGTCATAGTCAATTGATCAATAATATAATTTTTTACCTAAATTTCTTACCTAAAATGTGTATCTTTAATTTACAATCTGTAGAAACTATGAGAATAGAAAGGTTCTGAACTTTTGTGAAACATCACAGAATGTTTCACAATGTTGAACAATATATGGCAAATAGAAATAAAATGATGTTCAGAGATAGATGGGAGGGGTTGAGGGGAGCTGAAGGGTGGGACTAAAAACAAATAAAAGATAACTAATGTATAATATACTGCATCCATAAAATGTATATAGCACAGGAAGTTGGTGGCACCTTAATTGAGGAGAACAGGCTTGTGGTAATGGCTGGAGCGGAATTGATGGAATGGTATCAAATACATCAAACACATGGTTTCCATATGGTTGATGCCATTCCATTCGCTCCGTTCCAGCAAGTCATTATTATGAGCCGTCCTCCCCGCAGCAGCCTCCACTGTTATTTAGTATGTATGAACTGGAAGTAGAAGCCTAAGTGTTGTTGTCCATTAGTTTACTCCAATTAGGGGAGGGGTGGTAGGGTTAGGGGAAATAATAAAGGAAAATATATCAAATATATTTAAAATAATATCTATATTTATAAACAAAATATATATGGTGGATTGCAAATTATGCAGACAATTACATTGATAGAAGCTGCAATCTATCTGCAATGTTAAAGCTGATCCACCCCATAAAAATACATTTCCATTTAACATACAGCCAAGAATCTCTGAGAAAACATGGTAACATCACCTCAGGCTGGGGAGGTTTTTAACCAGACGGTGAACATGGAATCTTGGGAATGCAGCAGAATGTGAACTGTACCCACAGCTATGCATCATCTGTAGCCGAACAAGACTACACTGTGTCTAGTCTACACACACCACTGCCCTCCAGAGCTCTGAGAGCCTGCCTAGACCACCTCTCAATCTCTGTCAGGGACGAACTAGATACTAGAATGACAGCGCTTTGAGGGGAATCTGAGAGACATTGATGTCCACTCTTCATAGAGACAACAAAGACTATTCAAACCCTCGTATGTCATTTCATGTCATTTTCACTGTTCAGGAAACACAGGACCACTGTAAACACATTATGAAATGAGCCTACACTACACATTGTTTCAAATGTCAATAATTTCCCATTAAAATAAATAACTCAACTGCATTTTCCAAGGCTGTATGCAAAGTAGAACCTTCATATTTTTTCTAGTTATCCAACCACCCTCGGAAAAATATTGGCATGGCACCTAGTCCACTTCAACAACTCCATCTCCAAACAACCAGCAATTATGTACTTATCCATTTTGACATTTTCTCTAAAGCAGCTGTTCCCGTAATCACAGTCCAATAGCACTGCTCTTGACCCATTCCGACCCTCTGAATAGTATATCTTATATGACACTTGAGAGGCATGAATCAACGCATTGAAAATTCTGAATGGTGCTCCAATTCCTCCTAGGGCGGGCATGGGATAGACAGACAGATAAAGAGATAAAGGTGTTCTGTCTGTCTGTGTTTGTCTGCCATGCTGGCCAATGGATCCTCCGTCTCCCCAGAGTCTCCCTTTATAACACTGTTGTGGAAGGAGAGGCAGGACCTGCTATTGTGATCCTGCACCCCTAGTGAAATATGACACAGGGCTCTTTTGTAATGCTGCACGTCTGTGTGGAGTGACAGGCCACTCCAGTTAGCAGGTGTACTGAGAGATTGTGCCTTCATCAGCAGAATACAAGACGAGGGCTGAAGCACCACTCTGCAAAAGTGTCACGGTTCTTCTCCTAATGGTTACTATAGAGTGACGGGCTCGGCCTGCATGGGGCCACGGGCTCTGCTGTGCTGTCGATCAAATAAACCAAGAGCCAGCCTCATGATCAGCTGGGAGCTGACAAATAAATCACAGGGAGAGGACAGTTATTTCTTTACATCCTCAATGTCAAATTAATATCAGCATTCCCTGCTGAAGTAAAACATGCATGAAATGACATCAGCAGATATGCCTTGTGACAACACAACAAAGGACCTGTCCTTCACTCCTATGAAAGAAAGAAAGAACTTCTGCGTTCATATGGAGAACACTAGCCAATCAGCTGTTATGATTGAAAATCCCTTCAAAGTAAGATTCAATTATATGCATTATTAAACAATTACAAATATCATTACTCATATCAATCATATTAACACCTTCAGTTCAGTGATTCATTCATCATCATTCTGTGTAATAAGCAGCAGAAGTCGTCAGTGCTGGGCCCAAAAAAATAAACCCCCCTTGTCAAAGTAAATTAGAGATTACATGTTTGCTGGCTTCCTTGAATGGATGATGTACATGCCAGTTATACACCTGCTTCTTTAATAGGTGCTTTAAACAAAGGAAGCAAGAGGGCAATTGAGATGACAGAAAGATGGGATTTCTGTTCAATTACGTAATGGCAATGGCAATAAATCAAGGAGTGAGTCGGAGAGGAGAGCAGAGCAGACAGACAGTCCATTTTACCTTGTCTGGGGCTCCATACTGGAGGTTACCGACGTCCAGAGGGGTGATAAGCGGCACGTTTTGGAAGCCATCCTCCACACTGACCGGTTTAGCGCCTTTGTCTTCTAGATTGCTCCCCAGTTTAACCATCTTTACTAATAGAAAATAGTGCACTTCTCAAGCAGATGCTGTAAATATAACAAAAACGATGTTAGTTCATTGTTCATGTCTCATTTATCAAACATTAAACATCTACTGACCATGCAAATCGATACGTTTGTTATTTAATCCAACCAAGTTTATTTAAACATTTAAATGACCTACATTGGATTTCAACTTTAACTTCATAATAGCATCAAATATTGTAACAGGCTAATAAGACGCTATGAAAACCCGTTTAATTATTCAAAAGATTTGATAAATTAAATATGTGGGTGTGCAGGCTAACTTGAGATATCATTTTCCCCATCTAATTTATCAAAATTAATATATTCTACATTTAAAAAAGGTGGAAAATCACCTATTCCAACGCCATGGAGCAGGCATCAAAATACATACTATGTTATCGGGCTGTTCATAGGGCTACACCTGCAGTAACCTAGCCTAGACTACCTCGTCCTTAGCGTCCAAAAACAGAATATGTCAAATAAAAACATCTACTTACGATGGACACACTTTTATAAATCCTTTTCGTTTCTTCGTCTGCTGTGTTGTAGGCTAATATCAAAGACGCGAGGCAAGGAACGCAGATGCAGGCAGACCGGGCTAAAACGCAATCAAAGCTTAGTGGTGCTGATGCGAGAAAGTAGGCAGAGACTAGCAGATTCCATAGGCAACCCAGCCCCCAAACCCAAACACTGCCTCCTCACTTTATACTTGCAAACGGCACCACTAGGTGGATTTTTGAATGAAATCCCACATTTGTTTTGGCCGATTTGAATAAAACCATAAACCTCACTCAGATGTATTTTCTTAGTCTTTATCGCCATCTAGAGACCTGAAGTTATAACTGTGCGGCAGCGTTGGGTAGTAACGGATTACATGTTTCGGGATAACTAATTGAAGTAACTGTAATCAACCCGGATTATATAAAAAAAAATGTCTAATCGGATTACAGTAAATAATCCGCCCAACATTTACTGTGCCTGTCTGTATCTCTCCCTCTGCATAATAAATAGCCATCTATAAAACTGCCTTCACATCATCTCGTAACTTTGTAAATAACAGCATATGACTGGGAAAATCCACTTGAACGCCAATTCAATTGATAATTACAAGTGGGAAACTCATCTATCATCCCCGTTCTCCCCTGCACCTCTCTGACGTTACTTGTCAACAAAAAAATACATTAAGCATGGCGGCGTCATCAGCAGTAGTTTATTGATTCTGTTCATCTTCCTTTTGATTTAGAAAGTGAAAGCAGCTCTAGATATACTTTTCGTCGACAAAAAAAGAGCAAAACACTCACAAACCTTCTAATGACCACCATGTTTGATGGTATTTCCCAGTTCAAAACGTGAAAGCACACATCTCGTATTTACGACTTCGCAACTGGTAATTACCACATTCCCACTTGGTTAAAAGTAGAACTGAGGAGCAGTTAAGTAGAATATGGGAGAAATAACATTCAAATGGACATTGTCAGTGCCGTTTCTAGACATAAACGGCCACTTCAACAGTCATTGGCCACAACTCAATGTACTGTTTAGTTAGGATTGATAGTAGGACACAACTAACAATTGCATAGTGCTTCAGCAGTTTGGTAGTGTGTCAGCAGTTTTCGTCTTGTTATGTCAGTCACTGACGTTAACTCAATTAGTCCATGTCAGCTAACATTAGTCTTGACAGCTATCTAAACCTTTAAATAATCATGGCCGAATTATTGACCGGGCACTCAAGCTACCTAGGCACCATCACCTCCAGGGGTGCCTCCAGGGGTCCCCCATTGATTTAGTCACTCTCACTCAGATATCATATGAACATTGCATAAGACATGGCAAAATGTGTAGCATTGCAGGAAATTAGCTGTAAAACTGCTAAATAAGTTTATCTCCAACCCATGGCAAAATGTGTAGAATTGCAGGAAATTTGCTTTAAAACAGCAGTGTTCTTTCCGCCCCATGGCAAAATGAGTAGTATTGCATGAAATTAATTTTAAAACTGCTTAAATGTTTTCTCTGCCCCATGAAAAAAAATGGATTACAGAAAATGTGCTTTAAAACTGCAATATTTTCTCCACGCCATTAACGTTAAAGCCACACATTTTTCTCTCCACCACCAAGACGGGGCAGCTAAACTGTTTTGCCCGCGAGATGGGGGGCCCCACCAAAAATGCTAGAAATGGCCCTGGACATTCCAATTCAAAATCCATTTTTTTTTTATGTTTTGAGATGTTTGGATTGCATCCTACCTGACAGGTCGCTCCTACCAGGTGGCGTGGCGAGAATCTGTCTCCGCACCACGTGCTCTCACCACTGGTGTCCCCCAGGGCTCTGTTCTAGGCCCTCTCCTATTCTCGCTATACACCAAGTCACTTGGCTCTGTCATAACCTCACATGGTCTCTCCTATCATTGCTATGCAGACGACACACAATTAATCCTCTCCTTTCCCCCTTCTGATAACCAGGTGGCGAATCGCATCTCTGCATGTCTGGCAGACATATCAGTGTGGATGACGGATCACCACCTCAAGCTGAACCTCGGCAAGACGGAGCTGCTCTTCCTCCCGGGGAAGGACTGCCCGTTCCATGATCTCGCCATCACGGTTGACAACTCCATTGTGTCCTCCTCCCAGAGCGCTAAGAACCTTGGCGTGATCCTGGACAACACCCTGTCGTTCTCAACTAACATCAAGGCGGTGGCCCGTTCCTGTAGGTTCATGCTCTACAACATTCGCAGAGTACGACCCTGCCTCACACAGGAAGCGGCGCAGGTCCTAATCCAGGCACTTGTCATCTCCCGTCTGGATTACTGCAACTCGCTGTTGGCTGGGCTCCCTGCCTGTGCCATTAAACCCCTACAACTCATCCAGAACGCCGCAGCCCGTCTGGTGTTCAACCTTCCCAAGTTCTCTCACGTCACCCCGCTCCTCCGCTCTCTCCACTGGCTTCCAGTTGAAGCTCGCATCCGCTACAAGACCATGGTGCTTGCCTACGGAGCTGTGAGGGGAACGGCACCTCCGTACCTTCAGGCTCTGATCAGGCCCTACACCCAAACAAGGGCACTGCGTTCATCCACCTCTGGCCTGCTCGCCTCCCTACCTCTGAGGAAGTACAGTTCCCGCTCAGCCCAGTCAAAACTGTTCGCTGCTCTGGCACCCCAATGGTGGAACAAACTCCCTCACGACGCCAGGTCAGCGGAGTCAATCACCACCTTCCGGAGACACCTGAAACCCCACCTCTTTAAGGAATACCTAGGATAGGATAAAGTAATCCTTCTAACCCCCCCCCCCCCCCCTTAAAAGATTTAGATGCACTATTGTAAAGTGGCTGTTCCACTGGATATCATAAGGTGAATGCACCAATTTGTAAGTCGCTCTGGATAAGAGCGTCTGCTAAATGACTTAAATGTAAATGTAAATGTAATGTTAAAAGTTGTCTGATGTCAAGATGAGTCCATGTGCCAGATCATCTATACACTGAGTATACCAAACATTAAGAACACCTTCCTAATATAGAGTTGCACCCCCTTTTGCCCTCATGAACTCTACAAGGTGTCGAAAGCATTCCAGAGGGATGATGGTCCATGTTGACTCCAATGCTTCCCACAGTTGTGGCAAGTTGACTGGATGTCCTTTGAGTGGTGGACCATTCTTGATACACACAGGAAACTGTTGAGCGTGAAAAACCCAGCAGCGTTGCAGTTCTTGACACAAACCGGTGCGCCTGGCACCTACTACCACACCCCGTTCAAAGGCACTTATATGCCTGATCATAATATATATTATAACTTAAATAACTTAAATAATTGAAAATGTTAGCCTATGTTTTTTCTTCTGTATGTACAGTGCATTCGGAAAGTACAGTGCCTCGCAAAAGTATTTATCCCCCTTGGTGTTTTTCCTGTTTTGTTGCATTACAACCTGTAATTTAAATTTATTTTTATTTGGATTTCATGTAATGGACATACACAAAATAGTCCAAATTGGTGAAGTGAAATGGAAAAAATAATTTGTTAAAAAGAAATCTGAAGTAAAAAAAAAACTGAAAAGTGGTGCACGCACCATTCACCCCCTTTGCTATGAAGCCCCTAAATAAGATCTGGTGCAACCAATTACCTTCAGGAGTCACATAATGAGTTAAATAAAGTCCACCTGTGTGCAATCTAAGTGTCATATGATCTGTCACATGATCTCAGTATATATACACCTGTTCTGAAAGGCCCCAGAGTATGCAACACCACTAAGCAAGAGGGACCACGAAGACCAAGGAGCTCTCCAAACAGGTCAGGGACAAAGTTGTTGATAAGTACAGATCAGGGTTGGGTTATAAAAAAATATCAGAAACTTTGAGCATCCCACAGAGCGCCATTAAATCCATTATTAAAAAATAGAAAGAATATGGCACCACAACAAACCTGCCAAGAGAGGGCCGCCCACCAAAGCTCCCGGACCAGGCAAGGAGGGCATTAATCAGAGAGGCAACAAAGAGACCAAAGATAACCCTGAAAGAACTGCAAAGCTCCACAATGGAGATTGGAGTATCTGTCCATAGGATCACTTTAAGCCGTACACTCCATGACTTAAAGATTGCTGTACACCAGCGGAAGTTCGTGGGTGTCAGTTGTTGATGTTTACAGAGGGTCCCTGGTTCGCGCCCGGGTCGGGGCGAGGGGACGGACTTACATTGGTGCTGTTGACCCGGATCACTGGTTGCTGCGGAAAAGGGGGAGGTCGAAAGGGGGGTGAGTGTAACGGATGTGAAATGGCTAGCTAGTTAGCGGGTACGCGCTAATAGCATTTCAATCGGTTACGTCACTTGCTCTGAGACTTGAAGTAGGGTTTCCCTTGCTCTGCAGGCCGCGGCTTTTGTGGAGCGATGGGTAACGACGCTTCGCGGGTGACTGTTGTTGATGTGTGCAGAGGGTCCCTGGTTCGCCCCGTGTCGGGGCGAGGGGACGGTTTAATGTTATACTGTTACACTAGATGTGCCAAGCTTATAGAGACATACCCCAAGAGACTTGCAGCTGTAATTGCTGCAAAAGGTGGCTCTACAAAGTATTGACTTTGGGGGGTGAATAGTTATGCACGCTCAAGATCTTATTTCTTGTTTGTTTCACAATAAAAAATATTTAGCCTCTTCAAAGTGGTAGGCATGTTGTGTAAATCAAATGATACAAACCCCCCCAAAAAATCAATTTTAATTATAGGTTGTAAGACAACAAAATAGTAAAAATGCCAAGGGGGTGAATAATTTCGTAAGCCATTGTATTCAGACCCTTTGACCTTTTCCACATTTTGTTACGTTACAGCCTTATTCTAAAATGGATGAACTAGATGTTTTGATCCTCATCAATCCACACACAGTACCCCATAATGACAAAGCAAAAACAGGAATTTAGACATTTTTGCAAATGTATAAAAAATGTAAAACAGAAACCTTACAAGTATTTAGACCCTATGAGACAAAAAATTGAGCTCAGGTGCATCCTGTTTCCATTGATCATCCTTGAGATGTTTCTACAACCTGATTGGAGTCCACCTGTGGTAAATTAAATTGATTGGACATGATTTGGAAAGGCACACACCTGTCTAGTTAAATCAAATCAAATGTTATTGGTCACATACACATGGTTGGCAGATGTTAATGCGAGTGTAGCTAAATGCTTGTGCTTCTAGTTCCGACAGTGCAGTAACAAGTAATCTAACAATTCAAACACTACCTAATACACACAAATCTAAAGGGATGGAATAAGAATATGTACATATAAATATATAGATGAGCGATGACCGAGCGGCATAGTATATGCATATGAGATGAGTAATATAAGATATGTAAACATTATTAAAGTGGCATTATTTAAAGTGAATAGTGATCTATTTATTAATATTTATTTTTATTTATTTACATTTATTTAACTAGGCAAGTCGGTTAAGAACAAATTCTGACCTCGCCTTCTGGATGGTAGCGGGGTGAACAGGCTGTGGCTCAGGTGGTTGTTGTCCTTGATGATCTTTTTGGCCTTCCTGTGACAGCGGGTGCTGTAGGTGTCATGGAGGGCAGGTAGTTTGCCCCCAGTGATGCGTTGTGCAGACCGCACAACCCTCTGGAGAGCCTTACGATTGAGGGCGGTGCAGTTGCCGTACCAGGCGGGGTTACAGCCCAACAGGATGCTCTCAATTGTGCATCTGTAAAAGTTTGAGGGTTTTAGGTGACAAGCCAGTCAGTGGCGTTGTTACACCTTCTTCACCACACTGTCTGTGTGGGTGGACCATTTCAGTTTGTCCGTGATGTGTACGCCGAGGAACTTAACTTTCCACCTTCTCCACTACTGTCCCGTCGATGTGGATGGGGGGTGCTCCCTCTGAAGTCCACGATCATCTCCTGAGTGAGAGGTTGTTTTCCTGACATCACACTCTGAGTGCCCTCACCTCCTCTCTGTAGGCTGTCCCGTCATTGTTGGTAATCAAGCCCACTACTGTTGTGTCATCTGCAAACTTGATGATTGAGTTGGAGGCGTGCATGGCCACGCAGTCATGGGTGAACAGAGAGTACAGGAGAGGGCTGAGCACGCACCCTTGTGGTGCCCCAGTGTTGATGTTCAGCAAAGTGGAGATGTTGTTTCCTACTTTCACCACCTGGGGGGCGGCCCGTCAGAAAGTCCAGGACCCAGTTGCACAGGGCGGGGTTGAGACCCAGGGCCTCAAGCTTAATGATGAGCTTGGAGGGTACTATGGTGTTGATGCTGAGCTGTAGTCAATGAACAGCATTCTTACATAGGTATTCCTTTTGTCCAGATGGGATAGGGCAGTGTGCAGTGTGATGGCGATTGTATCGTCTGTGGACCTGCTGGGGCAGTATGCAAACTGAAGTGGGTCTAGGGTGGCAGGTAAGGTAGAGGTGATATGATCCTTGACTAGTCTCTCAAAGCCACTCATGATGACAGATGTGAGTGATACGGGGCAATAGTCATTTAGTTCAGTTATCTTTACCTTCTTGGGTACAGGAAAAAGGACTATATAAGGTCCCACATTTGACACTGCATGTCAGAGCAAAAACCAAGCCATAAGATCTAAGGAATCCTTCGTAGAGCTCCAAGACAGGATTGTGTCGGCACAGATCTGGGGAAGGGTACCAAAATATGTCTGTAGCATTGAAGTTCCCCATGCACACAGTGGCCTCCATCATTCTTAAATAGAAGAAGTTTGTAACCACCAAGACTCTTTCTAGAGCTGGCTGCACAGCCAAACTGTGCAATCAGAGGACCCAATGTTCACTCTGACAGATCTCCAGACTTCCTTAGTGGAGATGGGAGAACCTTCCAGAAGGACAACCATCTCTGCAGCACTCCACCAATCAGGCCTTTATAGTAGAGTGGCCAGATGGAAGCCACTCCTCAGTAAAAGGCACATGACAGCCCACTTGGAGTTTGCCAAAAGGCACCTAAAGGACTTTCAGATCATAAGAAACAAGATTCTCTGGACTGATGAAATCAAGATTGAACTCTTTGGCTTGAATGCCAAGCGTCACGTCTGGAGGAAACCTTGCACCATCCCTATGGTGAAGCATGGTGGTGGCAGCATCATGCTCTGGGGATGTTTTTCAGCAGCAGGGACTGAGAGACTAGTCAGGATTGAGGGAAAGATGAACGGAGCAAAGTACAGAGAAATCCTTGATGGAAACCTGCTCCAGAGCGCTCAGGACCTCAGACTGGGGTGAAGGTTCACCTTCCAACAGGACAACGACCCTAAGCACACATCCAAGACAACGCAGGAGTGTTTTCGGGACAAGTCTCTGAATGTCCTTTAGTGGCCCAGCCAGAGCCCGATCGAACATCTCTGGAGAGACCTGAAGATAGCTGTGCAGCGACGCTCCCCATCCAAACTGCCAGAGCTTGAGAGGATCTGCAGAGAAGAATGGGAGAAACTCCCCAAATACAGGTGTGCCAAGCTTGTAGCGTCATACCCAAGAAGACTCGAGGCTGTCATCGCTGCCAAAGGTGCTTCAACAAAATACTTAGTAAAGTGTCAGAATACTTATGTAAATGTGAAATTTCATTTTTTTTATTTTTTATAAATATGCAAAAATGTCTAAACATGTTTTTGCTTTGTCATTATGGGGTATTGTGTGTAGATTGATGAGGGGAAAAAAATATTTTATCCATTTAGAATAAAACTGTAACAAAAGAAAATGTGGAAAAAGTCCAGCGGTCTGAATACTTCCAAAGCAACTGAATTCTGCACCAGTTTAGACCAGATCACATAGGGTACACAGGATACACACAGTGTTCAATAACCTAAGATGTACAATTCCTGTCCTAGAGTACTGATTCTAATCAATGTTCTAACTGAGACAACATGCCCAGGGCAGAGGCCTTGCCTTCCTATGCATTTTACCAGACACCATGACCTAGCTGTGTTTACAGAGTGGTCCATTTCTCTGTGACCTTGTTACTGACTGCCACAGAGGCAGAGAGAGAGAGAGAGAAGCAGGCATCCGGTAGCAGAATGGATTGGCTCAGCAGAACCTTTGTCTCCCCTGTGAGATAGACAGGCGTTATGTCATCTGGGTCTTTCATCCAAGCCTTGTGTCACTAATATTCTCTGCACACTTCCTGCAGCGGGATAGCCACGCAATGCCATCCAAAACTTGTTCTCTTGCATGACTTATTTGGATGATAGCAAGGTAATTGGATGTCAGATGATTTTGTCTACATTGAAGAAAAACACTAGGGGAGAGTTGAGTTGTTTCTAGGAAATTATACACAAAGAGGTCATCATTTCATGGAGTCTGTAAATGAAGAAACCACAAAGTCAAATGAATTTATTGTGTTAAAGGTTTCATGATGCTTGTTTCTGAACAAAAGTAGATTGTTTTAAGACTTTAATACGTCTGTTGGGGTCTCTGAAAGCTACAATATGAGGTCCTAAAACTACATGACAGTACATCTTTGTAGCTGTGTGGGCTAATATAGTCAAAATGTTTGCCTTGCTTTAAATTGAGCCAATCACCACCATACCCCATACAAATGATGATTGGAAAGATTATATGCATATTAACCATAAAACAGACTAAATGTAATCTGTCATGGTGCATTTGTATTGTTACATCGTGTATTAAAAGTAAAACATGCAGGGGTCTAGCCCCCCTTGAGGTTCTTGAGAGAGAAGCCAAGGAAGTGATAGAAGGGAAGAAGTACATTTGAACAGCAGCAAGGGATGAACAAATAGACTGAATGACACTGAAGAGGTACATGAACAAAAAAGACTATTAACATGTACCTGTGTGAAAGAGAGGCTATGATGGAGTAGCAGAGACACACCAGGTCTTATATGATGACATGGAGTCTCAGCTTGATAAAGAGAGGCTATGATAGAGTAGCAGAGACACACCAGGTCTTATATGATGACATGGAGTCTCAGCTTGATAAAGAGAGGCTATGATAGAGTAGCAGAGACACACCAGGTCTTATATGATGACATGGAGTCTCAGTTTGATAAAGAGAGGCTATGATAGAGTAGCAGAGACACACCAGGTCTTATATGATGACCTGGAGTCTCAGCTTGATAAAGAGAGGCTATGATAGAGTAGCAGAGACACACCAGGTCTTATATGATGACATGGAGTCTCAGCTTGATAAAGAGAGGCTATGATAGAGTAGCAGAGACACACCAGGTCTTATATGATGACATGGAGTCTGAGCTTGATAAACATATCAAGAATCTTACAGACCAGTCTCATGGGCTTATTCGCCTCAAATCCAGAGATCTTGCCTACGAATTGGCACATCAAAACAATATCCTTGTCCCGGACAACTGGTCAAGAAATGGAAGGGTAAGTGATCAAATTAAATCAAATCAAACGTTATTTGCCACATGTGCCGAATACAACAAGTGTAGACTTTACCGTGAAATGCTTACTTACAAGCCCTTAACCAACAGTGCAGTTCAAGAAGAAGAAAATATTTACCAAGTAGACTAAATAAAAAGTAATAATCAAAAGTAATACAATCAGAATAACAATAACGAGGCACCGGTACCGAGTCAGTGTGCAGGGGTACAGGCTAGGTAATCTGTACATGTAGGTGGGGGCGAAGTGATTATGCATAGGTAACAAACATAGGTAACAAACAAACAAACATGCTCTCAATGGTGCAGCTGTAGAACCTATTGAGGATCTGGGGGCCCATGCCAAATCGTTTCAGTCTCCTGAGGGGGAAAAGGTTTTTGTCGTGCCCTCTTCACGACTGTCTTGGTATGTTTGGACCATGATAGTTCGTTGGTGATGTGGACACCAAGGACCTTGAAACTCTTGACCCGCTCCACTACAGCCCTGTCGATGTTAATGGCGGCCTGTTCGGCCAGCCTTTTCCTGTAGTCCACGATCAGCTCCTTTGTCTTGCTCACATTAAGGGAGAGGTTGTTGTCCTGGCACCAGATTGCAAGTTCTCTGACCTCCTCCCTATAGGCCGTCTCATCGTTGTTGGTGATCAGGACTACCACTGTTGTGTCGTCAGCAAACTTAATGATGGTGTTGGAGTCGTGTTTGGCCATGCAGTCGTGGGTGAACAGAGACTACAGGAGGGGACTAAGTACACACCCCTGAGGGCCCCCAGTGTTAAGGATCAGCGTGGCAGACGTGTTGTTGCCTACTCTTACCACCTGGGGGTGGCCTGTTAGGAAGTCCAGGATCCAGTTGCAGAGGGAGGTGTTTGGTCCCAGAGTCCTTAGCTTAGTGATGAGCTTCATGGGTGCTATGGTGTTGAACGCTGAGCTGTAGTCGATGAACAGCATCCTCACATAGGTGTTCCTTTAGTCCAGGTGGGAAAGGGCGGTGTGGAGTGCGATTGAGATTGCATCATCTGTGGATCTGTTGGGGCGGTATGAGAATTGGAGTGGGTCTAGCGTGTCCAGGAGGATCCTGCTGATGTGAGCCATTACCAGCCTTTAAAAGCACTTCCTGGCTACCGACGTGAGTGCAGCAGGGCGGTAATCATTTTGGCAGGTTACCTTCGCTTCCTTGGGCACAGGGACTATGGTGGTCTGTTTGAAACATGTAGGTATTACAGACTCGGTCAGGGAGAGGTTGAAAATGTCAGTGAAGACACTTGACAGTTGGTCCGCGCGTGCTTTGAGTACATGTCCTGGTAATCAGTCTGACCCAGCGGCTTTGTGAATGTTTATTTGTTTAAAGGATTTGTTCACATTGGCTACCTAGAGCGTTATCACACAGTCATCCAGAACAGCTGCTGCTCTCGTGCATGCTTCAGTGTTGCTTGCCTCGAAGCGAGCATACACTCTCCTCTACTAGGATATGAGATGGTTTTGCCTACACTGAAAGAAAATGGTATGGGTTTACACTTTAGCCTACTCATGCAATGTGAGTGCTGCTACCTAAGGCACGCAAGGTCCCAAAGGTAGTGAGCTAATGGTTTTCTTTTCAGGTTGGACAGATTATTAGAAGACCGCAGAAAAGTGGATTCTAAGTAGTGCAACCAATGGTTTCATACTTTATATTGGTAATGTACCAGTCAGCAGGCAGGTGGAGCTGCTGAGTCTGAGGAAGATGATTACTTCCTGTGTTTGTAGACACACCTCATTATCCAATGGAATTTCTGCAGTATTATCAATACCCTAGCATGCATGATGCATCTATTTTACATTGACTGGCTTGTATAGGATGACCAAGGATAAGCAAGGATGACTGTAGCAGTATAGTGACATTCTAAGTCTTTGAAAAGATCAGAGTAACAGCTGGCATACAAACACACTGACTTCGCCGCCTGGACAAGGAAATAATCAATGGTTGCAAAATATATGCTCATAAAATATTAATGGTTACTTTGATACCGACATTATCGAAAGCTGCTTGTGGTCGCCATTTTACCTCCCTCTCTCGCGCTCTTTCACACACACAGCCTAACGTACATAACTCATTGTGACCTTATTTGCTTGTGTGTAGTAAAGAAATCTGAATTAATTTGGAGGTTTTATCAGCCAGGGCCCAACAATGGCTGCTGCCTAGCTTTATGAAAGCAGCAACCGATAAACCGCTACAGAAAACGGACTGTTACAATCCACACCGAAATAAACACACAATGGGCCTTATCACAGTTAAGTTTTATTCATTCAACATTTCACATTACAAATATTTCAAAATGATGCACTGTTATAAATAGTTGGCTGCAAACAATTAAATAACAGAATTTTATTTTTCGTTTCACTAGCACTGCTACAGACCAACTCCTAGAAATATGGACATTTTGTATTACATAACTTAATTAGAAAGGAAAATACAAAAATAGGAACTTATAAAGTGAAATGACAATAGAAATTAAGGTGATATCTTAAGTAAAAAATGCTATTAATAAATACAACAACCTTCCCATACACAGTTAAAAACTATTGAAATTTTGCCATTAAGTAACATCATTAACAGACAAATATTTAAATATTTATTTTCCTTCAGAAAATGTTAATCATATATTGTGGAGCACAATATAGCAATTAGTAAAAACTAGACACTTTAAAAGCTTCACCTCAAAAATATAACAAAAATCTGATCAAAATTATAAAAATTATACATTCCAATTAAAAATATACCAATAAACAGCTAAATACATTATTGACCTAATAATTACAATGCAATCACAGTAGCTTGAAATAAACAAATGAGCACAAAACCTTTTAATGTTTTAAAAATAACTTCAATTATTTATATTAGTACAAATAGTTTGATTTCTTTTTCTTTTTTACAAACACCAGCATGAAAAGGATTACAATAACAGTAGAAAATGACTGAAAAACATATTAACGTCTTCTTTAAATGTCTGCAATTAAAAATGGCATTAAAGAATTACATTGCAAAGAGTCTATCTGGAAAAAAGTAAAAAATAAAATAAAATGTATTGCACATAACAACTCGAAGTTAACTTGCAACATTTACCACATTCAAGTCTTAATGTTCCCCTTCCTCCAACTAGGTTGAATTACCTCAACAGACAGTGGAGATGAGTTAACAAGTCTTTTCAACAGTGTCCTATAAGATGCTCAAGTCCTCCACTGCTAAAATAGATTTTAGAGTTAGTTTTTTTTCTTATTTTCTCATCTTTTTTTCTTTGCATCCTGCAGAGGTCTGAGTATGGAGAAGGCAAAGATATTAACACATGGGAGGGAAGTGAGGTGTGGGGTGTCCTTAACAAATTAAAGTTGAGAAACATCTGGTGCACAACCACAACAATCAAATTCAATAGCTAATTCATGTACTTATCTTTTTTTCGTCATGCATGCTAAGGATTACAATAGGAGCTAATTGGCAAGTTCAAGAATATATATTTTCAAATGTTAAAATATCTAAACACCAAACATCCATTCTTGTGATACGAGATTCAGCCGAAGCATGAACCATAATTTGCATTATCCTTATAATAGTTATATTCCAGCTATGGTGAGGAAACCAAAAAGAGAAGTTACCATTTTCCCCAACTAGGATAGCCATTTTTTTTAAACAATAACATTAAAATTTTAAATGACAACTTTGTCCTCGCCATGCTGTTAAGATCTGATTTTTGTGAAACATCTCGTGTATAAGATCTAAGACCTTTAAGCAGTACACTGATCGTTCCTCTGCCGTTTCGGAAGTCGCGTCAATGCACGTACGCTACTTGGTTGTGAAGATTCCTCAGCACTGAAATGTAGAAAAAAGCATAACTGAAAATAATATATATCGAAATCACTACATTTTTTTCGTTAAATGAAAAGTGTCCATATATGCAGATCTCTCAGTAACAAAAGTACAAAAGCTACCTTTCACAATGTGAAAAATTGAGGTATTGCAAAAAGGAGTTTTCCCCATTTGTGAAAAATGTGCCTAAAATGACTGTTGGGAAGAAAAAAAAAATATTTAGAAAAGTAGTGCATAAAATGTTTATATGTGCATGACAAAATAATTTAGCTAGAAAACACTGTACCAAAAATCAGCAGGCCATGTATAAAATAATCTTTTTTTCTCTCATTAACAGCAAATTCTTCAAAAAGTGTTTACCTCCTAAAATGTTTATCCACCACACCAGCAAGCTAAAGTCATGGTGCAGAACTGGTGCAGTAGAACACCAGCAAGCTAAAGTCATGGTGCAGAACTGGTGCAGTAGAACACCAGCAAGATAGTCATGGTGCAGAACTGGTGCAGTAGAACACCATCAAGCCAACACAAGGATACGGTTTTCACTAGTGTGTTAAATTCTATTTCAGCACTCCCTCCCTGACATATTAAAACGCTAGTAGGATTCAGATACTGTATGACTATAATAACCAAACCAAATGTGAGCCTTTGTTTAGCTTTTTGTGTTCATTTCCCCAAACCTGTTGCAAACCTATTCAAGTTACACAACTGCCTAGCAACAAACGTCTCCATTTTGACCTTTGGAAATGAAGGGATTGACTGGTGAAAAATCCTGGGTGTCTGTAAACTGAATAAATCCAGTTGTTTTCACTAGTGTTTTCCTGGATTTTGACTGCACTGTTATCTATTCAAGGCCAATCTTTGGTTTGATGTAGTCCATCTGGTCTTCGTAAGAAAAATAATAATTAACTCAGAAAAACTTAAATGAAATACTGTATTACTCACTACTGCACAGTTCCCTAAAGCATCTAGGTATAACCTCTTTATTGCAGTCTTGTTTGAGTGAGTGAACTGCATTGTGGGACGCACGTAGTAGAGCACATCGCATGGACTATCTTCATTTATGCTTAGAACACTGGCTGAGTTAGCTGGGCTGGCACAGGAAGAGAGGTCTGCAGGTCTAGTAACAGCATCCTCCTCTAGATGGAAATGTGTTGATGACAAGCCTGACTTTTGTAATTCATTTCTCTTTTTGAGGGGGGTTAAAAACAGAATACGGTTGTGAATAAAGGATTGGGAGATTTGCACCAACGCAATAATAATACACGAAAAACAGGGCTTTCTGCTCACGTGCAGCCCTGATGAGAACTAGGCACTAGCCTCTCCTCTCCTAGCTAGCATGGCCTCAGACACAGAGGGGGGGGTCACTTATCTCTATACGGGCCAGCGCTGAGGGTCTCAGGGACCTCCAACGCCATACATTCCCCAATAAAATGCTCTGTTCATTCTTAGTACAACCTTGGGTCGGATTACAAAAATAAAGAAGTGACAAAGCAGCGTCTATAAAAATGTGTCTTTTTGCTGACGCCGTTTCCCTTTGATTGTGGTCCTAAGGGAAGAGGGATACCAGCTTACTTTAACTTATTCGTCACATTAGCAGCTAAGCTTGAGGTATTAGTTTTTGCATGTCAAAATGGAGATCAAACCAGAACGCCTGTTGTGAAATGGATCTTGTCAAGTAACATCAAATATTAGCATGGTCTCTAAAAAAAAATAAAAAAATATTCAAACATCTGATCTGGGAAATAATCCACGTTTCTGTACTTGTTTCTTTTTCAAACCAATTGAGATTAAGCTTTGGTTAACTACTGAGACTTTATATTATGCACTCTAAAATAAAGAAATAAGTGCACTCTTCTTTAGCAACACCTTTGCTATTAACATCTGCTCTGGAGCCTATTGGATGAACTTCTGCTCTGGAGCCTATTGGATGAACTTCTGCTCTGGAGCCTATTGGATGAACTTCTGCTCTGGAGCCTATTGGATGAACTTCTGCTCTGGAGCCTATTGGATGAACATTTGAACTGAACATACTGCTTTGAAGTTGATGGTCAATGACACACCAATTGGATAGTAAGGTGACAATTGAAAGCCTAATCTTTTCAAATTCTATTCTAATAAAATATAAAAGCAACTGGAGAAAGTCAAGAGAATGGGATTTCACATGGGATACACATTTTCTTTTCCTTTCTTAACATATTTCCTCATCTTTAAAAGAAATATTAATTTAAAATTAAACTTTTTTCCCCCAAATTAGAGTTAAAAAGGAACCAGCAACAGAAAAGTGCATTTATTTGTACAATGATTTTGCGACTCCTACTCCCCCCTCTGCCTCTCTCTCAGTTCCAGCGGAAGGAGATGTGCCTAGGCCGGTCCCCTCCCTCCTTGACCAGTGGCTTGTGGAACTCCCGACCAGCGCGTGAGTGGATGGCCGCCCAGCAGTATTCACAGTAATACTGGAGACAGGTGACGTTGGCGCAGAAGAAAGGGGCAAACTTGCCCCCGCACCGAGTTCCCTGACACTCATCACACAACTGGTCGTCCAAGACGTATGGCTTCACTTCCACCTGGGGGGGAAGAGGGCAGACAGAGAGAGGACCAGGGGGAGGACCAGAGGGAGACAGGGGGAGGACCAGAGAGAGACAGGGGGAGGACCAGAGAGAGACAGGTAGAAAGAAAACCATCCGTCAGACATGCACTAAAGAATAGAGCTCGGATGAATACATCTTACATTAACGCACTGTATCTAAAGATTTAACACAACACATTATTGCATTGACAATTACATTCCAATTAGGACAATGGTCATCAATAAACATTCTAAAGTCAGAATCAAAGTAGAGACGTGATTGGTTGGTACGTTCATTATCAATTATTCCAGTTTGACTGATTTCGGGTGAGTGAATTAGCATAATTCTTCTGCATGTGGCAGCTAGTTAAATGTCTGCTAAATGTCTGCTCCAAAATGTTTTACTTTCATCTATAAAACCATTACAATAAATAACAAATTGTCCTTTTAAAAATGTACAAGACAAGAGATAGGAGCCTTTTATGTGTTTGGTACAACATTTCTGCGTATTTGTGTAATGCTGTATTAGCCTGAGAAAGAGAGGGCCTTCACTAACCCGTTTATCGATTTCTCCATGCTGCAGTTGGACAAAACGAGCGCTGATAGCAGCAATGTAGCTCTGCTGATTAGAGAAGGCGACCCGCCCTGCTCCCTTGGGGTACTTGAGCTCCGGGTCTGTGTCAATGCCTGCATAGCACACGCCTCCATACAGCCTGTCCATGATCATAGCCAGCTCCACTGTGGACGGAGGGAAACAGGTTGCAGGTGGCACAATGCCAGGGTGCAGCCTCGTACACTTCATGTAACACTCCGAGCTCGGTCGTAATGTTCCAAATAGCTTCCATTTTCATTATTAGTTGCTACCAATTCCCTTCTCCTCCATTACATACTGTGCATGCTGATGTGATGAAATGCAGCACTAATCTAACAGCTTTTAATACGCCGTAGCGGATACATGTCTGTGTCCCAAATGTCCTATGGGCCCTGGTAAAAAGTAGTGCCCAATATAGGGAATAGAATGCCATTTGGGATGCATAATAGGACTAAAGTGCCAATGGAAACGGTGCTTTAGCTGACTAGGGTCAAAAGGTTACCTGCACGGAGAGGGCGTGGCACCCCACCCACAAAGATGGTCTTCCTGGGGTCCAGAGGCTGGGAGCCGTCCATCACAAAGTCACTGTCGTTCAGGTTCCAGGGACGGATCTGGACCTGTCACACACAGAGAGACATGTTACATGTCATGTCTCGATGTCGGCCATGTCTGTCATGTTATGTCGGCCACGTCTCGACGTCGGCCACGTCACGTCTCGACGTCGGCCACGTCACGTCTCGACGTCGGCCACGTCACGTCTCGACGTCGGCCACGTCACGTCTCGACGTCTGTCATGTCATGTCTGTCATGTTCCCCATGTCGGCCATGTTACGTCTCGATGTCGGCCATGTCACGTCTCGATGTCGGCCATGTCACGTCTCGATGTCGGCCATGTATGTCACGTCTCGATGTCGGCCATGTATGTCACGTCTCGATGTCGGCCATGTATGTCACGTCTCGATGTCGGCCATGTATGTCACATCTCGATGTCGGCCATGTATGTCACATCTCGATGTCGGCCATGTATGTCACATCTCGATGTCGGCCATGTATGTCACATCTCGATGTCGGCCATGTATGTCACATCTCGATGTCGGCCATGTATGTCACATCTCGATGTCGGCCATGTATGTCACATCTCGATGTCGGCCATGTATGTCACATCTCGATGTCGGCCATGTATGTCACATCTCGATGTCGGCCATGTATGTCACATCTCGATGTCGGCCATGTATGTCACATCTCGATGTCGGCCATGTATGTCACATCTCGATGTCGGCCATGTATGTCACATCTCGATGTTGGCCATGTCACGCCTCCATGCCAACAAAACGCATCTTGAGCTGTTTCATAATAAGAGTTAAAGAAGGGAGCAGATGGTGGGGGGGGTGTATTCACCGGCTTGTATCCACTCACCGGCTTGTCTTTGATGGTGGGGCTGGACACACACAGGTAGAGCTTGCCGTCCTCTTCAATACAGGCTTCAATCAGGGCCTGCACAGAGCTCTCATCCTGGAACAGCAGGAAGGCATAACCTACAGGACAAAACAGACACCACTTAAACCGCCTGCACAGAACCATGTCACAGAGACCACTAGAGGACTTAACTCTGATCTCGACCGTTTCTGTGGCTGGAAATGACTGCAAATGTTATGACCGCTCTGCTCACAACTTTATTTTTAACAAATCAAACTATTAAAGACATCAATAATAAACTCTGATAACACATTTTGATGACAATGCTGCATGTGGCTGACAATAAAAGGGCAGACTTGTCACGTGACTCACCTTTCGGGGGAAAGTAAGATTTGCTCTCTGCCTTGTGAGGCCAGTCCACAAAGAGATGTCCAAAGCGACGGAAACTTGCAGTTATTTCATCTAAAAGTGAAAAAGCAAACAAAAAACATTAAACAATTGCACTGTGATAAGGTGTATGTCATCAGATGACTGTTCTTAGTGCACTCTACCAGAGGGAGTCTGTTACGAATCCCTTTGGCCCGACAGTCTAGGGGGGGGATGGTAATGGGACCCGTAACACAACTCATGCAAATTATAGTAGTGAAAACGTAACAGTGAGAACAAATAACACAGACAACTTAATTACCGTCAAACACTAAATGTTTATTTATAAACACACGGTAAATGGGGGGGGGAAGCAGGAAAAGGGATTCGTAACATAAGTGGGGGCTCATCCGGGATCTGTCATTACTGACACCCATACCGCTTGTGCAGATTGTTTTAGTGGTCTAGTTCAGTGTTGAACGTTATAGCTAAAGTAGAGTTAGTGTTTGCTATTTGTTGGCTCTGTGTAGTATTTAAAAATGGCTACATTTGATTTGAAGTCCTTTTTGGATAACCCTTCGTGGGAGGTTTTTGATAGGTGTCGTAGAATTGATTTAATGACCTTGGCTGACCTTTATTCAGTATTGATTCCACAGAATGTAGTTAAAGCGGAGGTTAAACAATTAGTGTTGAATGTTTTGTTGGAAGAACAGGTGATTGTATTACCGCTGCCTGAGCCTACTACCCCTGTAGGGGATGTTTCTGCTCCTCTAAGCCCAGTGGTGTCTGAGGGCGAGGCTAAAGCTCCAGCCACATTGCCCCGTTTTGATCCACTCTCCCCACTTATGTTACGAATCCCTTTGGCCCGACAGTCTAGGGGGGGGGATGGTAATGGGACCCGTAACACAACTCATGCAAATTATAGTAGTGAAAACGTAACAGTGAGAACAAATAACACAGACAACTTAATTACCGTCAAACACTAAATGTTTATTTATAAACACACGGTAAATGGGGGGGGGGAAGCAGGAAAAGGGGCTGAGCGGGACCCAAGGAATGAAAGAATAATAATTCAAAAACACCCCTAAGCTAGACTAGCCTACTTCACAAACAGCTAACTAACTAACCAAAAATACAGGGGGTGGTCCGCCCAGTTCTAACTAGTGTTTTTAACAATGTTTAACTACGGGTAGTGTAGCCCAAGGGCGACTTGTCTGGTTACCCCCTTTTCCCACCATCAAACAAACACTCAAACACCATAACCAAAACAATACTCACAGGTGGGGACAAAGTGACATGTAGCTGCAAAACACACAAGCGATCTACAGACAGAAGGCATGTTACAAAGAGATTGAGCTGGGGAGACAACAACTGACAGGGGTTTTAAACCAAGGGAAAGGGACTGTGATTGGGTAAGGGAAAAGGAGCAGGTGTCTTCCGATTAGCGACTGATTGATGACTGATTGGGGAATGATTATTGTCACCTGTGAGTAGGGGAGAAGGAGAGAAAAGAAATACACAGGATACACACAGAACACTTGTATCCGTAACAGAGTCCCTGGTAACATTAGTGGGCTCTACCAGAGGGAGCCCCTGGTAACATTAGTGGGCTCTACCAGAGGGAGCCCCTGGTAACATTAGTGGGCTCTACCAGAGGGAGTCCCTGGTAACATTAGTGGGCTCTACCAGAGGGAGCCCCTGGTAACATTAGTGGGCTCTACCAGAGGGAGCCCCTGGTAACATTAGTGGGCTCTACCAGAGGGAGCCCCTGGTAACATTAGTGGGCTCTACCAGAGGGAGCCCCTGGTAACATTAGTGGGCTCTACCAGAGGGAGCCCCTGGTAACATTAGTGGGCTCTACCAGAGGGAGCCCCTGGTAACATTAGTGGGCTCTACCAGAGGGAGCCCCTGGTAACATTAGTGGGCTCTACCAGAGGGAGCCCCTGGTAACATTAGTGGGCTCTACCAGAGGGAGCCCCTGGTAACATTAGTGGGCTCTACCAGAGGGAGCCCCTGGTAACATTAGTGGGCTCTACCAGAGGGAGCCCCTGGTAACATTAGTGGGCTCTACCAGAGGGAGCCCCTGGTAACATTAGTGGGCTCTACCAGAGGGAGCCCCTGGTAACATTAGTGGGCTCTACCAGAGGGAGTAACATTAAACAGGGAGATTAAAGCAGAGCAGATGGTAGCCTCAGCTGTTCTCTAGTCTTCTGCCAGCAACACTGATCACACCTGAGAGATGTCCTACACTACTTATAACAGAGAATGTACTAGAACTATGCCTATTCGCGAGCCAAAGCCCTCAGGAAGCAACAGGAAGCGGGCAGAAACTAAATAACACAAGACTTGCTATGGTAGAGCAGTGCTGCTTGGTGAAAGTCTACAGCCGAAATTGGTCACAGAGGGACTGGTCTTCAACATCAGTCATGTAACCCTGTGACTACTGGCCATGAAGATATCCACATTGTATCCACCTACACCCGATCAACCAGGTGTTCAGCCCAGTCAAAGCATCATCATAGCGTGGTCACAGCACCTCTGCCTATGTGAACGTGGTCTGCAGTGTTGTAAAGGTTACCTTCATCAATATCTGGCGGGAGGCCACCGACAAAGACCTTGCGGGAGTAACGCTCAACACGCTCCCCATTCTGGTGGGGGAAGCAGTGGGGCGAGCCAAGGCCAGGCAGGCTCTGCTCACCACGCTCATCGTCAGGGAAACCATCCTCCATGGGGAACAGGGAAGAGTGACCTGAGGAGAGAGAGGAGATAAGAGGGGACGAGAAGAGAGAAGAGGAAGAGGGGACGAGAAGAGAGAGAGAGAGAGGGAGGAGGGGACGAGGAGAGAGAGGAGGGAAGAGGAAGAGGGGACGAGAAGAGAGAGGAGACAACACAGTCAGTCAATGACAGATTGAATAAAGATGTAACACAATGGATACTTTTTAATTTATTACTTAGGTTTATCAACATGAATGTTATTACATGGTCAGGTATCGTATTGTCAAGCAATACTAGCTATAACAATGTGTCTATTTTCCAGTAATTCACCTGATTCATTGAGTGCCAGTGCTACATTAAGGCCCTTTACAAGTAGCCCTGCTGTGCTGTTTGAGAGGGACTGAGCCAGGGATACCTCTCTCTCCCTCCTCCACACCAGCCATCCCCATATCAGCTCATTTGGCTACTCGCTCAGCTGGGTGTTCGCGCACACACACACCTGCAGCTAAGCCTATGGCAGCAGCAGAAGCTAAATATTGTTCCCGCCCTATGTCCTGGAGGTTAATCCACCCCAGCCTTATTCCTAACCAAGCGACAGAAAACAGAGACGAGCAGCTTTATGACCAATTATGTAAGCGAGTTAGCCCTGAGTCTGTACACTGTGTGTGTGTGTGTGTCGTACTGTACAAAAAAATATGCAATGCTGACGACCACAACACCACAGACAAAAGCTCTTAGAGCTGAAAACACCCAAACAACATGCCAGATCAAACACATAGACCAACAACAAACCACAACATCTACATGCAAACACATACTGTCCCCCTTCAGAAATACTGGACATGGACGCAAAAGACTGGGTCTTTCTATGCCAGTTTGAGGGGGAAAAAATCTAATAAAATTACATTTACCTCGTCTCCTCCCATAATTCCTTGCTGCATGTAAAATAACAAAATAACACCAACAGTGACCAGGAATGACAGATATTATCCATTCTTTCATTCACAACACATGCCCTCTCCTTCTCAGTCACATCCTCCATGTGATTGGTACTATGTTGACTCCTCAGTGCTCCAGGTTACGTGGCAGACAGATGAGCTTGTATTGAACATTCACCCCTGATTTCTTAGTTTTATATTGTGGGTTTTTCTTCTACCTTGTTGTGCTACATTGTTATTGATTACTCCATTGGTGAGCTGTCAAGAAAGGCATTTCACTGTACTTGCGCATGTGACATTAAAACTTGGTTTCCTGTGCAGTCACGTTTATACACGTCTCCGGGCATACGAGGATCTCAGACACACTCTCCTTTCCCAGGCCAGATACAGAGAAGGTCTTTAGGAAGTCAGTGGAGGGTGGTTATACACACTCTCTGGTGTGTGTTCTACAGAGTAACTATCAGCTGGTGTGACTGCCTCTCTGAGACTGGTAGTACCCTCTGAACGGCATTCATGCAGAACCACCATCTGTCCTGTTGGACCAATATAACACTGAGGCTCAAGGAGAGAGTCCATGGTGGATCACTGAGCTTTCAGTTGCATTTCGGCTTATGTATATCAAACTGCAGTTGAGGAAGCTGTAGCTAAAGAGATTAGATTTAGTCTACCTTTGTAGCTACAACTAGCCTACGGTATTCGTGTCCGCATATAGGAAAGAAGTGAATCATGCACTGATTCAATATAACGAACTATAACAGGAAATGTCACATAATGTTGAAAGAAATACGCAACACAACGTACTGAGAAATGGTTAGACTAACATCTCTAGGCAATAGGTTTTATTCTAAAAAAAATTAAAGAACACAAATACTCGGAGCTTAGTTCCTTCATTGCACAGGCAAAAGAGATCTGACGACTGAATGCAAATGGGATAGATACACTGCCTTAGGTGAGGGATTACACGACATTAAAACGTGTTTAGCTATGCAATTTAAAATGAAATAATGAATCTATATTACTAAATCCTTATTTAATAAATCCACATCAACCATTAAAAGAACTAATGGAATAAGAAGAGTGGAACACAGAGAAGGAAATCCACACTGGTGCCTCAAGAGCATGCAAAGTACAAACATGGTGCTGCTAATCTTGTTGACTATGTTACCAAATGGCTTGTTTCACCTTCCATCCATTAGCATGGGTTGGGCATAAAGAGCACTAATGTTAACAAACCCTTTTTTACGTACCATTTATGGGCAGAGGACTATCTCCCCCTGGATGGGTGAATCCTAGGCGACCTAGAGAGTGGAGTGTACATCGTTAAGAGATTGTCACAACCAAACACACAAAAAGAGCTCTGGTTACATTAGCCCACATCATCTATCTCTCAGCCGCCTGCTCGCTGGCACATTCCCGGTTCCTCCCGACCTCCTGCCAAATGTACTTGAGAGTTGAACTGTGCCATGCTGGGGTGTCTTGGTGGAGAGGATGAGAGGAACACTAATAGTAAACCCATTGTGACTGTAGTGGACTAGTGTAGGGTTTCCCAGACCTTTCATCGGGCCACCCTCAGACGTTTCACATTTTTATTTAAAAAATAAACTGGCACTCCCGATTCAATTAGTCAACTAATCATCAAGCCTTTGACTAATTGAATCAGGTGAACCAGTTTAGGGTTGAAACAAAAATGTGGAACATTTTGGGGGGCCCCCGAGGAGAGGGTTGGTAGTGTTCAGTGATTGGTGTGTTCCGTCACACAAATTCTCCAAGCCCCTCCCCCGCATCCACATATTAAATCAGAGAGAATGAGAGAGAGAGCGAGCGGGCAGGGTGGTGGACCGGCTCAGTAGTCAGTGGTGACACAGAGACAACTTTTCAGGGAACAGAGTACTCTTTTCAGTCAACAGAGGACAATGCTGGAATCGATTCAAAGCCACTTCTACAGTCGATTTCCCCCTCCTTCCTTTTCATCTGTTCTGCAGAGCAGCGTGTTTCATGTTTGAGGGTCGGGTCATTCTTTTCAATTAGGGGTCGGGGTGCTGCTTGGTACCCTTGGAGCTCACCCCAGTAGGGACAGCACAAAGTGGGAGCAGTAAACCCTTCATCTGTGTGGATCTTTGTAGTGTAGAAACACGTTGCCCTGGAGAGTGGCGAGATGGAATGATGCATCATAATGATGTTTTCCTCTGCATCTCTAACCCTCTGTAGCTGGCACGTAGCACTGGGAGCGTTAAGGCACTAAATCAGCTCAAACTAGATTGAGAACAACAACTCATCACTTCAGGCTCTTCGCCTCTCAGATGTTCGCCAAAGTTGTGTTTCACTGTGGTTTAACAGCTGAATAGAGAGGTGTAAAACAAATAAATGCATACACAAGCTATGAGGGCAGTTAACTTCTCTAGGGTAGGGGGCAACATTCGGAATTTTGGATGAAAAGCATGCCCATACTAAACTGCCTGCTTCTCGGGCGCAGAGGATATGATATGCATATAACTGGTAGATTTGGATAGAAAACACTCTAAAGTTTCCAAAACTGTTAAAATAGTGTCTGTGAGTATCACAGAACTGATTTGTCAGGCGAAAACCTGAGAAAAATCAATTCGGGAAGTCGTTTTTTTGGGGTTTTGTAGTTTTCTATTCAATGCCATTACAGTATCCATTGACTTAGGACTCAAATTGCAGTTCCTATGCCTTCCACTAGATGTCAACAGTATTTAGAAATTGTTTCAGGCTTGTATTCTGAAAAATGAGGAATAAGAGCAGTCTGAATGAGTGGACCCTAAAGTGTCACAGAGCTTTTTCATGCGCACAACTGAGAGAGTGCCTTTCTTGTTTACCTTTTATATTGACAACGTTATTGTCCGGTTGAAATATTATCGATTATTTAGGCTAAAAACAACCTGAGGATTGAATATAAACATCGTTTGACATGTTTCTATGAACTATACGGATACAATTTTGATTTTTTTGTCTGCCTGTTTTGACTGCGTTTGAGCCTGCGGATTACTGAAGAAACGCGAACAAAACGGAGGTTTTTGGATATAAAGAGACTTTATCGAACAAAAGGAACATTTATTGAGTAAATGAATGTCTGCTGAGTGCAACCATATGAAGATCATCAAAGGTAAGGGATTCATTTTATCTCTATTTCTGACTTGTGTAACTCTTCTACTTGGCTGGTTACTGTTTGTAATGATTTGTCTACTGGGCTATGTTCTCAAATAATCGTAAGGTATGCTTTCGCCATAAAGCATTTTTTAAAATCTGACACCGTGGTTGGATTCACAAGAAGTTCATCTTTAAACCTATGTAAAATATGTTTTGTTTTCTGAATTTTTATAATGAGTATTTCTGTATTTGAATTTGGCGCCCAGCAGTTTCACTGGCTGTTGAAGAGGTGGGACGCTAACGTCTCACGTACCCAAGAGAGGTTAAACAGAAACGCCACCCAGGCTACTCACTCTAATTAATTCTTCCCCAGACAAACACCACTTGGAGTAGTAGTACAATAGGTCATCCTGACTGACAACAGGAACTTTCTGGTTTGGGACGTTTGCATCACAAACCAGATGGACAACAGATAGACTGCTGCGAGCGCTTGATTGGATAGTATTTTCCCCATAATACTATCCAATCAACAAACACTTCACAACTGCAGCTATGAAAACTCTAAAAAGGGACAAGTAACACCTCCCACGCCACCACCATAAGGTAGATTTAGCTCCATCTTTGACATTTTTGAAAACCTTTGAAATACTTCTTATGAACAATAAGTCCAAATAAAACCAGTATGCTAGGAGTCCAAATAAAACCAGTATGCTAGGAGTCCAAATAAAACCAATATGCTAGGAGTCCAAATAAAACCAGTATGCTAGGAGTCCAAATAAAACCAGTATGCTAGGAGTCCAAATAAAACCAGTATGCTAGGAGTCCAAATAAAACCAATATGCTATAAGTCCAAATAAAACCAGTATGTAGACCCAGGGTACATCTAACTTAGTTTGAGTTATTGATAAATCAGAAATCAGATTTTCCGTGTCCATTTAAAACCTTTGCAAATCTACTAAACAATGGCCTACCAAATTGAAACTTTAAGGTCAAAGACATTACCATGACGAACCATGTTAAGTTTGGCATTGATATCGTAAAAAAATTAGGAAACGCTTAACAATTTACTTTTTTGACTGTGTACCGCTAATGCTTAAAATAATCATTATAAATCTTCATGGACTAAATGTAAGATTCACTGCAAATTTGGTCTTTGGACTAAGTAAATGCATATTAGCACATAGGCTAAAATAGGCCAAAAATACTTCAGAAATCTTCTCATGAACCATAAATCAGATTATATCAAATCTGGAGTAATACTCAATGAATTAGCCTCTAATGAATTTGACAACGATTAGTTGCTGCATTCAAAGGCGGCCCCGCTACCAACCTACAGCACTATATTTTACATTTGTCATTTAGCAGAAGCTCTTCTCCAGAGTGACTTACAAGAGCAATTAGAGTTAAGTGCCTTGTTCAAGGGCACGTCAACAGATTATTCACCTAGTCGTCTCGGCGATTCAAACAAGCAACCTTTTGGTCACTGACACAACGCTCTTAACCGCTAGGCTAACGAAGACCCACTAGACCAAACGCTAACGAAGACCCACTAGACCAAACGCCGTCATCCTTGTGGTATTGAGAGATAAACATGGTAATGATTTCCCTGATAATTCCTACATGATATAATGCTTGCTTTGTTATCCAACTGAGCTCGTGTCCTTTCTGTCATCCTGTGAACCCCGTTCAATATTTCCATTTGCACTCTCTGTAGAATAGCCTAGCCTACATAAGCCTACACTCTTCACTTTCTAGTCCACTCTAGTGCCACTGAAAGGAAGGCTCAAATCAGCAGTCGTCGGACATGGCTGTGGGGCAGCAGACAGACGCCCGTCCTAGATGACCTTGCAGCAGATTTGAAGGACAAAAGGTTTTTAGATATGGCCGCTAGCATCAATATTGTGACCGGACATGCAATCCTGGTGGTTTTGTGATTGTTATCTTACCTTTCAGGGTATCTTGCTCGGCCCTCATGATGTCAATGAGAGAGTTCTCCAGGGAATGCATGTTGAAGCCATCAAAGGATCTGGTGCGCTCCTGTGTAAAAGAGAGATGAGAGGGCTGCTTTGAAAGTATGGAGCTGCCACTGCTTAAATGTTACATTTATTTTTTTTGGGGGGGGGGGGGGGAGATCAGCTTTAATATTGCAGAGTGCCCCATGGTGGCGGTGGGGTTATGGTATGGGCAAGCATAAACTACAGGCAATGAACACAATTGCATTTTATCGATGGCAACTTGAATGCACAGAGATACCATGACGAGATCCTGAGGTCCATTTATTTGTTAAGGTATCTATGACTTCCAGATGCATGTCTGTATTCCCAGTCATGTGAAATCCATAGATTAGGGCCTAATGAGTTTATTTCAACTGAATCATATGAACTGTAACTCATACATTTTTATACTTTTTTTAATCTATGAAATTGTTGCATGTTGCATTTATATTTTTGTTCAGTATACTTTGTACTGTATTTATAGAGGATGTAGTTGCTTTTGTGGTTATGTAAACCACAAATAAAATGCTGCTAAATAATTGTAACTTTAATATTTAGGTAAGAAATCATAATTTAGAGTATATGTTAATCCTTTGGAGCCTAATTTGAGTGAAAAAAAGCTGTTTTTCCATTCCACCTCTAAAAAAGAAAAGGCAGATACAGTACAGTCGGAAAATATTCAGACCGCTTGACTTTTTCCACATTGTTACGTTACAGCCTTCTTCCAAAATGGATTTTAAAATATATATATTCTCAATCAATCTACACACAACACCCCATAATGACAAGATTCTCTGGTCTGACTCCTTGGCCTGAATGCCAAGTGTCACCTCTGGAGGAAACCTTGCACCATCCCTAAGGTGAAGCATGGTGGTGGCAGCATCATGCTGTGGGGATGTTTTTCAGCGGCAGAGACTGGGAGACTAGTTAGGATCGCGGGAAAGATGAACGGAGCAAAGTACAGAGAGATCCTTGAGCGCTCTGGACCTCAGACTGGGGCGAAGGTTCACTTTCCAACAGGACAACGACCCTAAGCACACAGCCAAGACAGCGCAGGAGTGGCTTCGAGACAAGTCTCTGAATGTCCTTGAGTCGCCCAGCCAGAGCCCGAACCCGATCGAACATCTCTGGATGGACCTGAAAATAGCTGTGCAGCAACACTCCCCATCCAACCTGACAGAGCTTGAGGATCTGCAGAGAAGAATGGGAGAAACTCCCCAAATGGGGTACTGTGTATAAATTGATGAGATTAAAATAAAAATGTTTTATCCATTTTAGAATAAGGCTGTATTGTAACAAAATGTGGAAAAGGTCAAGGGGTCTGAATACTTTCCAAATGCACCGTATATCAGTAATTTGCCCCCATAAAAAAAAAAAAAACATTAAAAAAAAAATCCTGTATCTGTCAGGCTCTAACTTGTATCACAAACCATGTTTGAGAAAATCATGATGAAAGTGGCCATTTTAGACCTACACATGCCTCCTGTAAGACCTTATGATCTATGAACCGTACATGATACAGACATCATCTTGGTGTCATACTTCATATGTTACTATAAGGAGTATGTCTAGATTCTGAAATACTTATATAGTTTTAACAGAAAAAAGGCAGTATAAAATGTTAAGAAAATGTTTCCATGTCACATACCTAGTTGAAACCCTCCACAGAATGGCATACCAGAGGCCAGCCAACACACAATACAAGTCCTACTTGGTAATAATGAGAGGCTTGTTGCACAAGACCTGGAAATAATTCACCATTGACAGCATCTTTCAGCCCAGGCCAGACAAGACCTGGAAATAATTCACCATTGACAGCATCTTTCAGCCCAGGCCAGACAAGACCTGGAAATAATTCACCATTGACAGCATCTTTCAGCCCAGGCCAGACAAGACCTGGAAATAATTCACCATTGACAGCATCTTTCAGCCCAGGCCAGACAAGACCTGGAAATAATTCACCATTGACAGCATCTTTCAGCCCAGGCCAGACAAGACCGGGAAATAATTCCCCATTGACAGTATCTTTCAGCCCAGGCCAGATCTGGCTGCCTGTCAAAGGACAAGAGAAGCACTTCAACTAGGCCAGAGTCCAAGTTTGACAAATCCAAAAACATATTAGTGTGAAGTCTCATGTGGTTGCATCATACATCCTATCAAATCAAAGTGTATTTGTCCTGTGTGCCGAATACAACAGAGTAGACCTTACAGTAAGATGCTTACTTACAAGCTCTAACCAATAGTGCGGGAAAAAAAGGTGTGTGTAGGTAAGTAAAGAAATAAAACAGTAAAAAGACAATTGAAAATAAGAGTTGCAAGGCTATATACCGACACCGGTTAGTCAGGCTTATTGAGGTAGTATGTACACGTAAGTATGCTTAAAGTGACGATGCATATATGATGAACAGAGAGTAGCAGTAGCGTAAAACTAGGGGTTGGCGGGACACAATGCAGATAGGCCGGTTAGCCAATGTGTGGGAGCACTGGTTGGTCGGGCCAATTGAGGTAGTATGTACATGAACATATAGTTAAAGTGACTATGCATATAAGATAAACAGAGAGTAGCAGCAGCGTAAAAGGGTTGGTGGGGGGGGGCACACAATGCAAATAGTCCGGGTAACCATTTGGTTACCTGTTCAGGAGTCTTATGGCTGGGGGTAAAAACTGTTGAGAAGCCTTTTTGTCCTAGACTTGGCACTCCGGTACCGCTTGTCATGTAGTAATAGAGAGAACAGTCTATGACTGGGGTAGCTGGGGTCTTTGACAATTTTTAGGGCCTTCCTCTGACACCGCCCGGTGTAGAGGTCCTGGATGGCAGGCAGCTTAGCCCCAGTGATGTACTGGGCCGTACGCACTACCCTCTGTAGTGCCTTGCGGTCGGAGGCCGAGCAATTGCCGTACCAGGCAGTGATGCAACCAGTCAGGATGCTCTCGATGTTGCAGCTGTAGAACCTTTTGAGGAGGTTCTAAATCTTTTTAGTTTCCTGAGTGGGAATAGGCTTCGTCGTGCCCTCTTCACGACTGTCTTGGTGTGTTTGGACCATTCTAGTTTGTTGGTGATGTGGACACCAAGGAACTTGACGCTCTCAACCTGCTCCACTACAGCCCCATCGATGAGAATGGGGGCGTGCTCAGTCCTCCTTTTCCTGTAGTCCACAATCATCTCCTTAGTCTTGGTTACGTTGAGGGATAAGTTGTTATTCTGGCACCACCCGGCCAGGTCTCTGACCTCCTCCCTATAGGCTGTCTCGTCGTTGTCGGTGATCAGGCCTACCACTGTTGTGTCGTCTGCAAACTTAATGATGGTCGTGCCTGGCCATGCAGTCGTGGGTGAACAGGGAGAACAGGGGGGGACTGCGCACGCACCCCTGGGGAGCTCCAGTGCTGAGGATTTTTTATTATTTTTATTTTACCTTTATTTAACTAGGCAAGTCAGTTAAGAACAAAACGATTCATATTTTCAATGACGGCCTAGGAACAGTGGGTTAACTGCCTTGTTCAGGGGCAGAACGACAGATTTGTACCATGTCAGCTCGGGGATTCAAACTTGCAACCTTTCGGTTACTAGTCCAACGCTCTAACCACTAGGCTACCCTGCCGCCCCAGCGTGGCAGATGTTGCTACCTACCCTCACAACCTGGGGGCGGCCCGTCAGGAAGTCCAGGATCCAGTTGCAGAGGGAGGTGTTTAGTCCCAGGTTCCTTAGCTTAGTGATGAGCTTTGAGGGTACTATGGTGTTGAACGCTGAGCTGTAGTCAATGAATAGCATTCTCACATAGGTGTTCCTTTTGTCCAGGTGGGAAAGGGCAGTGTGGAGTGCAATAGAGATTGCATCATCTGTGGATCTGTTTGGGCGGTATGCAAATTGGAGTGGGTCTCGGGTTTCTGGGATAATGGTGTTGATGTGAGCCATTACCAGCCTTTCAAAGCACTTCATGGCTACGGACGTGAGTGCTACGGGTCTCTAGTCATTTAGGCAGGTTGCCTTTGTGTTCTTGGGCACAGGGACTATGGTGGTCTGCTTGAAACATGTTGGTATTACAGACTCAATCAGGGACATGTTGAAAATGTCAGTGAAGACACCTGCCAGTTGGTCAGCACATGCCCGGAGCACACGTCCTGGTAATCCGTCTGGCCCTGCAGCCTTGTGTATGTTGACCTGTTTCACTTCTTATGGCTGGGGGCAGTATTGAGTAGCTTGGATGAATAAGGTGCCCAGAATAAACTGCCTGCTACTCATGCCCAGTTGCTAATATATGCATATTATTAGTAGATTTGGATAGAAAACACTCTGAAGTTTCTAAAACTGTTTGAATGATGTCTGTGAGTATAACAGAACTCATATGGCAGGCAAAAACCTGAGAAAAAATCCAACCAGGAAGTGGGAAATCTGAGGTTTGTAGGTTTTCAACTCTTTGCGTATCAAAGATACAGTGGGATATTGGTCATATTGCACTTCCTAAGGCTTCCACTAGATGTCAACAGTCTTTAGAACCTTGTTTGATGCTTCTATTGTGAAGGAGGGGGGAATGAGGGCTCTTTGAGTCAGTGGTCTGGCAGAGAGCCACGAGCTGACCATGCTCGTTCACGTGAGAGTGTTAGCTTGCGTTCCATTGCATTTCTGAAGACAAAGGAATTCTCCGGTTGGAACATTATTGAAGATTTACAATAAAAACATCCTAAAGATTGATTCTATACTTCGTTTGACATGTTTCTATGAACTGTAACATGACTTTTCGTCTGAACTTTTGACTGGACCTGCCCGCGCGTCTTGAGTTTGGATAGTGTACTGAACGCGCAAACAAAAACGAGGTATTTGGACATAAATGGACTTTATGGAACAAATCAAACATTTATTGTGGAACTGGGATTCCTGGGAGTGCATTCTGATGAAGATCATCAAAGGTAAGTGAATATTTATAATGCTATTCTGACATCTGTTGACTCCACAACATGGCGGATATCTTTATGGTTGTTTTGGACTCTGAGCGCTGTACTCAGATTATAGCATGGTGTGCTTTTTCCGTAAAGTTTTTTTTAAATCTGAAACAGCGGTTGCATTAAGGAGAGGTTTATCTAAAGTTCCATGTGTAATACTTGTATCTTTTATCAATGTTTATTATGAGTATTTCTGTAAATTGATGTGGCTCTCTGCAAAATCACCGGATGTTTTGGAGACAAAACATTTCTGAACATAACGCGCCAATGTAAACTGAGATTTTTGGATATAAATATGAACTTTATCGAACAAAACATACATGTATTGTGTAACATGAAGTCCTATGAGTGTCATCTGATGAAGATCATCAAAGGTTAGTGATTAATTTTATCTCTATGCTTTTTGTGACTCCTCTCTTTGGCTGGAAAATAGCTGTGTTTTTCTGTAAACAGGTGCTGACCTAACATAATGATATGTTGTGCTTTCGTCGTAAAGCCTTTTTGAAATCGGACACTGTGGGATTAACAACAAGTTTATCTTTAAAATGGTGTAAAATACTTGTATGTCTGAGGAATTTTAATTATGAGATTTCTGTTTTGAATTTGGCGCCCTGCACTTTCACTGGCTATTGTCATATCGATCCCGTTAACGGGATCCCAGCCATAAGAAGTTAAAGGTCTTACTCACGTCGGCTACGGAGAACATGATCACACAGTCATCCGGAACAGCTGATGCTCTCATGCATGCCTCAGTGTTGCTTGCCTCGAAGTGAGCATAGAAGGGATTTAGCTTGTCTGGTAGGCTCGTGTCACTGGGCAGCTCGCGACTGTGCTTCCCTTTGTAGTCTGTAATAGTTTGCAAGCCCTGCCACATCCGACGAGCGTCGGAGCCGGTGTAGTAGGATTCAATCTTAGCCCTGTATTGACGCTTTGCCTGTTTGATGGTTCGTCGCAGGGCATAGCGGGATTCATTGTAAGCTTCGGGTTAGAGTCCTGCATCTTGAAAGCGGCAGCTCTACCCTTTAGCTCAGTGCGAATGTTGCCTGTAATCCATGGCTTCTGGTTGGGGTATGTACGTACAGTCACTGTGGGGACGACGTCCTTGATGCTCTTATTGATAAAGCCAGTGACTGATGTGGTGTACTCCTCAATGTCATCGGAAGAATCCCGGAACATGTTCCAGTCTGTGATAGCAAAACAGTCCTGTAGTTTAACATCTGCTTCATCTTACCACTTTTTTATAGACCGAGTCACTGGTGCTTCCTGCTTTAATTTTTGCTTGTAAGCAGGAATCAGGAGGATAGAGTTGTGGTCGGATTTACCAAATGGAGGGCGAGGGAGAGCTTTGTACGCGTCTCTGTGTGTGGAGTACAGGTGATCTAGAATTTTTTTCCCTCTGGTTGCACATTTAACATGTTGATGGTAGATTTGGTAGAACTGATTTAAGTTCCCCTGCATTAAAATCTCCGGCCACTAGGAGCGCCGCCTCTGGGTGAGCGGTTTCCTGTTTGCTTATTTCCTTATACAGCTGACTGAGTGCGGTCTTAGTGCCCATATCTGTTTGTGGTGGTAAATAAACAGCCACAAAAAGTATAGCTGAGAACTCTCTAGGCAAGTAGTGTGGCCTGCAATTTATCACAATATACTCTACTTCAGGCGAGCAAAATCTAGAGACTTCCTTAGATTTCATTCACCAGCTGTTGGTTACAAATATGCACAGACCGCCCCCCCTCGTCTTACCGGAGTGTGCTGTTCTATCCTGCCGGTGCAGCGTGTATCCCGCTAGCTGAATATTCATGTCGTCATTCAGCCACGATTCCGTGAAACATAGGATATTACAGTTTTTGATGTCCCGTTGGTAGGATATTCGTGATCGTACCTCGTCTAGTTTATTGTCCAATGATTGCACGTTGGCGAGTAATATTGACGGTAACGGCAGCTTTCCTACACGCCTTCTGCGGGTCCGGACGAGGCATCCGGCTCTTCGTCCTCTACGTCGCTTCCTTTTGCGAATAATTGGGATGTCTGCCCTGTGGGGTGTTTGGAGAATATCTTGTGAGACCTGCTTGTTGTTGAAAATACTTAGTCTAATCCGAGGTGAGTGATCGCTGTCCTGATATCCAGAAGCTCTCAGTCTAATCCGAGGTGAGTGATCGCTGTCCTGATATCCAGAAGCTCTCAGTCTAATCCGAGGTGAGTGATCGCTGTCCTGATATCCAGAAGCTCTCAGTCTAATCCGAGGTGAGTGATCGCTGTCCTGATATCCAGAAGCTCTCAGTCTAATCCGAGGTGAGTGATCGCTGTCCTGATATCCAGAAGCTCTCAGTCTAATCCGAGGTGAGTGATCGCTGTCCTGATATCCAGAAGCTCTTAGTCTAATCCGAGGTGAGTGATCGCTGTCCTGATATCCAGAAGCTCTTTTCTGCCGTAGGATACGGTTGCAGAAACATTATGTACAAAATAATTTACAAATATCGCAGGAAAAAAACACATAATAGCACAATTGGTTAGGAGACCGTAAAACGGCAGCCATCTCCTCTGGCGCCATTAGCAATCTACCTCCAGGAAATGAAGAAAAACTGCTCCAGGTCAAATAAAATATCATGCTAAGTAGGGCTGGGCGATATCATATCATGGTATTTTTCAAATTCCTGACGGTACGGCGGTATTTGATGGCATTTTATGTTTTTGATTTATGAGTAGTGAGTGATCCGAGGATGGCAACACGTATATTATAAATTATTTCAATGGCTCTTTCTCCATTCTGATTGTTTTATACTGTTCAATTCAACTTCAACCTAAAATAATTTCCTGCACCCATTTGAGATCATTTCCACACTCCAACGACATGGGCAAAAATACTAGGCCTTATTTTTAACCAAATGCTGCAATTGAGATTTAGATCAAAACACTTGGGTGAACTTTTGGAATCATGGAAATAGAATGTTTATTATAATTATATAGTTAGAATATAAATAATAGTGGGCACTTTGTTTGACATGACAACGAATGAAAATGCCATGGACGAGTTATTGTGACAGGATAAGAACCAAAGGGATGTTCAGTGTTTCCTAGGGGACCCTATAATCTTTGGCTACATTAAATCTTTACTCATATAGCCAACATATTCATGCTTTGCCTATTCCTCTTTGATTTAGAAGATACCGTTGCACAAACATGCTGATTTAAGCCTCCACAGTACTGGTATCAGGCTGTATTAGCTAGCTACGTTTGCTCTGACTCAGTACTTTTAGCTAGCCAGCTAACTAGCGATTAGCATTAGTGGCTAACATGATTTAGCTTATCTTGCTAAGAAAATACCAACTAGCTGTTTGCAACCCAATGGCGGTATACCGTATTTTACGATATACCAGTATTGATGCACAGACCGGTTTGGGGTTTTACTATACCTTATATAACGATATTTGAATGTTTGTTTTGTTAAATGTGATAAGCTGTGCGTAACATCCATTTTTATAGTTTACTCCGCTACTTGAGTCATCTCTCTCCAGACCTAGCCCCGGCCCCTGTTTACTCACAGAGTGCATGTTGTTGTTGCTCGACCACAAGACACAAGACACATGCAACAACATTAATGACTACCATGCTGTTTTAACTTTGCTTCTTAATATAATCCACAAGTGTTCTATAACTACACTATTAGCTTGTGTTTCTTACATTTGCAAACAGGTAATTGTATTTTCTTAGTAAGTTGTGGCTAAGTCATGTTAGCCAATAATGCAAATTGCTAGTTAGCTGGCTACCTAGCTAGCTCATAAACGTACTGAGTCATAGAAAACGCAGCTAACTACACAGCCTGATACCAGTGATGGTATAGGTCTAAATCAGCATGCTGCTTGTGAAACAGTATATTCTAAATCAAAGAGGAATAGGCAAAGCATATGTTAGCTACATATTTAATGTAGCCAAAGATTATAAGGTCCCCTAGGAAACACTCACCAACACTTTGGTTCCTACCCTGCCGCAATAACTTCTCCCTGGCATGTTCATTTGTTGTCATATCAAAACAAAGTACCCACTATTATCATCTAACTATAGAATCAGAATAAATCTCAAGTCAAATCGCAATTGCAACACTTGGTTAAAAATAAGGCCTTGATTTTTTGCCCATATCGTGCAGCTCTACATGGCAGTGAGGAAATGATCACAAATGAGATTGATGAAAATGCAGACAATTATTTTGGGTTGAAGTTTAATTAACCAGTATAAAACAATCAGAATGGAGAGAGACCCATTGAAATCACTTAGAATGTATGTAGGGTCACGCACTACTCATAAAGCATTTAACTTGTACTATTCAAAAACATAAAACAGTCAAAAATGTGAAAAATACTGTGATACGATATTGTGGCCATGTCAACCAGCCCTAATGCTAAGCAATGGGAATGGAAACAAGCGTTAAAATGGTGGCCATGGAGCAGTAAACTAACAAAATTAACAACCATGACCTTAGGAGTGACAACCACACAAATCACCAGCAGGCTGGGGCTGCAGTAACCTAGAATGTATTTTCTACAATCCACTGAGAGATGAACTACTTGAAGTCAAATAGGAGATTAACACAAAAACACTCTTAATTCATTACAAAATAAATACTCAACAAAAAAAAGAACCCTATCCCTATCCTAAGATGCGAAACAGGAAGGGTCCTAGTGAAGTACTAGGTAATGAGATGCCATTCGGCATCATGACGACGCACAAGTATGGCTGCTGTTGCAGTAGTTATTCATCTGAAAGGATTGGCAACCGTAGTGATTAAAGGGATACTGCGAGATTATGACAATTGTGCTGTTGTTCTACTTAGCCAGAGTCAGATTCTAGCGTATGCTACTGTACCTGTAGACTTCCAGTCATTGCGCTAACGCTAGTTAGCATTGGCTCACGGAACTACCTCTAACTTCCTTCAAACTGCACGTAGAGACATAAAAATGGTATCCATGAGTAAATTTGACTCTGGGTAAGTAGAATAGCACATTTGCCATAATCTCGCAATATCCCTTTAATCGCTGCGGTTGCCAATCCATTCAGATGCATAGCAACAGCAGCCATACTTGTGCGTCGTCATGGTGGCAGATGGGTTCTACAGGACTAGGCTACGTACGTAGGCACACAGACACATAGCCCTTAAGAGCATAGCCCTAAATAGCCAGTTGAGCCTGCCTGTCCCTCAGTTCAACTCTTTCCTTCTCACAGCCTCACATGAGAAGTTTGGTTCACCTCCAAAGTACACACACATAGGTGGGCGGGTCAAATAAGACTTTTCCTTACCAAGCTCAACAATAATCTTTAAAAGGAACAATTTTTTAAATTCAAGCTTAGGCTAAATAATAGGCGAGTGGCACATAGGAATGTAATGAAATAATTCCCTGATAGAGACAAAAGAATAGCGAGAAACAGTCGGAAAGACCAAACCGGAGTATTTTGTATTTCAACTTGCTCCAGGCAGAGAGCCTGTGTTTGGGAGTATAGCTAGAAGCTAAGGCCAAAGTATCCAACGTGAAGAACACTGCTAAAACAGGCCTTGATGAAACGTTTCTGCCACAACATTAATCTACAATATCACGGCTAAAATAATGGAAAGGGAAGGGTGGAGGGAGCTTGGGAAGGGGGCCCAGCTTGATTTTTGTGTTGCTGGTCATGGCATTACAAAGCCTTCCACATTAAAACACCCACAAGCCCATGAAGCCAGTCCCAGAGCATGGTTAGGGAGGGAGGGGTAGCAGGGGGGTGCAGACTGGTGCCCCAGGGGAGCCAGATCTACTTTGGTGATAAAGTAATTAAAAACAGCAACAGATCCTAATCAGAGACTGGGAGTTAAAATGCCTGTGACACTTCTGACACGTTTCCCCCCCCCCCCCCCCCCCCCATCTCCCGCTCGTTAAAACACACAGTACGCGTCCTGTTTCATAACTCCCTTCAAGGATAGGTTAGAGAACATAAGAACACGGTCGTGCACTTGTCACTGATGGTCAATTCTTTCATTATTCAAGGGGCATTTACCGCCATCAGGATCGTGACTAATTGGCTAATGCCCTCTAAATTTTAATAGCTGGGAAAGTGTGCTGGCTGTAAATGGGGGGCTAAATGAGAATGAATGAATGAGGCTTGTTACTATAACCATAGAACAAAAGACTACATCTGACAGGGCTCTACAGTGCGACCATTTTACTTGCATATGCACCCAAATCTTTTGCTGTGCAACCCAGAATTTATATTTAAGAGCACCAGTGCGCCTAGAAAACTGAAGGATTCTAGCTTTAATATCTCAAATATTTTTCATTGTGCTCCTTCTTTCTGTGTGCCTAAATCTCTCAACTTAGAGATGTGTCCTCCTTGTAAAAAAGGTCAACGTAGAGCCCTGTCTGATGTAGTCTTTTGTTCTATGGTTATAGTAACAAGCCTCATTCATTCACTAACCTCAGCACATTAGTCTGTCAAACAGTCAGTCTACACATCCCAAAACATCTTCCCATTAGTACACCGTCAACTGATACACACAGTGATGTGAACACGAGACCTTTGGGGTCGAAATGTTCTGTTTTGATAAGACATCCTGCCGTATCATGAACTAACAGACGTCATAGGATACTTTCATGGTTTTAAAGGGATACTTCGGGATTTTGGCAATGAGACCCTTTATCTACTTCCCCAAAGTCCGATGAACTAGTGGATACCATTTTTGACTCTGCGTCCACTATGAAGGAAGTTAGATGTAGTTTCGCAAGCAAAAATCATGCTAGCAGATACCCATAGACTTCAGTCATTGTGCTTATGCTAGTTAGCATTGGCTCGCAAAACTACCTCCAACTTCCTCCATACTGGACACAGAGATAAGTGGTTTCCACTAGTTCATCAGACTCTTGGGAAATAGATAAAGGGCCTTATTACCAAAATCCCAAAGCATCCCTTAAAATGAAAAATGGCACCGGAGCAGAAGGCAGACGTTTTACATGCCCCAAACCGCACCATCGAGAGCATCCTGACTGGTTGTATCACTGCCTGGTATGGCAACTGCTTGGCCTCCGACCGCAAGGCACTGCAGAGGGTAGAACGAATGGCCCAGTACATCACTGGGGCCAAGCTTCCTGCCATCCAGGACCACTATACCAGGCAGTGTCAGAGGAAGGCCCTAAAAATTGTCAAAGACTGCAACCACCCTAGTCATAGACTGTTCTCTCTGCTACCACACGGCAAGCGGTACCGGAGCGCCAAGTCTAGGTCCAAGAGACTTCTAAACAGCTTCTACCCCCAAGCCATAAGACTCCTGAACACCTAATCAAATGGCTACCCAGACTACTTCCATTGCTGCCGCCCCCCCCCCCCCCCCCCCTCTCTTTTACACCGCTGCTACTCTGTTGTTATCATCTATGCAGTCACTTTAATAACTCTACCTACATGTACATATTACCTCAACTAGCCAGTGCCCCCGCACATTGACTCTGTACCGGTGCCCCCTGTATATAGTCCCGCTATTGTTATTTCACTGCTGTTCTTTAATTACTTGTTACTTTTATATCTTATCCATATTTTTTTTTAAACTGCATTGTTGGTTAGCGGCTCGTAAGTAAGCATTTCACTGTAAGGTTGTTGTATTCGGCGCATGTGACTAATACATTTTGATTTGATTATAGAAAACAATCTCACAAGCACAAGCCCACTTGCTAGTGAGTAGCCAGCTAATCTTTATAATTCAAGTTCAGCCAACTTGGACCTATTTCCTAGCTAACAAGGTAGAAGCATTGTTATGAACACACCCTTCTGTCCATACGTTTGAACAGCATGCTAGCCTGTCCACTTTGTTCAGTTGAAATCGAGTGGCCTACCTTATTTCGCCGAATGAGAACGAGTTCGCAATTCCTTATTTAGAGTGTGTTCGTAAATTCAAGTCCCAGAGTGCGCTCTGGGCGTTTGCCAATTCAGAGCGTTGTCAGATTGTCCATTCGTAAATTCAGAGCGTTGTCAGATTGTCCATTCGTAAATTCAGAGCGTTGTCAGATTGTCCATTCGTAAATTCAGAGCACTTCGCTCTCGGAGCGTTCAGAGAGCACACTGGACGCTGTGACCTGGGAGTAGGGTTGATCCGAGCGTTCTGACCTCACAACGGCAGTCCCAAGCTAATTGGCTAAGGTTGGCTAGCTTTCTAGCTACTTCGACACAAATTAGAACATTTCCCTCTGACCATTTTACTTGCCCTAGCAGAGGTGGTTAGGCTGTTTTCATGTTATCCAGAGCGTTGGTGACTAACTGGGCTGTTGGCAACAATTTAAATTTTGCCGACGCTTACCAACACCAGCCATATTCAACAGGTGTTGAGCGTTTGTAAATTCATCAGTTATTCTGCACTCTAGCACACAAACGAGAGTGTTCTGAAATTGGAGTAGATGGCCAGAGTGAATTTATGAACGCACCCATCTTTGATGCTAATTAATTTCTAAAACACAGACTAGACAGCAAGTATAACAGTTTTTGGCTAAAATGCTGCTAGTGAAAAACTGAGAATTTATTTTCCAGAATCAATTTTAATTGATTCTCCCCATTTTAGTAGTGCCTGCTCTGTGTGAAATTTGAGGAGTTGATACATAAAAAGGTTTTCATTAGAAAGGTTAACTACTCCTCTATTACAGTAAAATAATGTCTCAATGTCTGTGTGTCCATATGACTGATTCTGTTGGAACAAACCTCAAATACAAATAGTGAATTGAAACCGTTTCGGTAATACTGTGCTAAAACATACATTTGAATTAATTTGATATATCACCCAGCCCTAATGAACAACTGTGATTTGAAGCAGTTATAAATGCAAGCAAACATATGTCCTTCGTCTAAAAAAGGTTAACCAGAAAAATCACAGCCGTAAGCTACCTCTAACAATTTCCCACATACATTAGATTGCTAAATGTGGCCCTTTGGGTGCCTGCCCAACCCCAGATCCACAGGCATGTTACCGAGCAGTAGGCCCTGTCCCTCCCAGTCACGGAAGTCTGTAGAGCAGCTTACACAGAGCTAAGAGGATGCCCGGGGTTTAGAAAGTGAAAGACCGGCCCTGCCTCAGTGCAGAGAGCTTGGCCTAAGAACACAGCTCTAATACCGTACCCAAAGGCAGTAAGCCTATAGTCGGGACCAGGGGCCTGTCCATGGTTTATATTATGATAACATCCCTCTCTGGGAGGCATAGTCACTAATCCCTGAGAGATGACACTGGACCTACTGTAGGAAACATATGACTGTTTGCCAACGGCACCTGCAACCAGTGACAAAAGCTGCTCTAATACAGAAACAAACAGAGAGGAGACCTAGCCTGAAAAACAAACAGCCTCCTTGTTCATTTGGGGCAGCAGGTAGCCTAGTGGTTAGAGCGTTGGGGTGGCAGGTAGCCTAGTGGTTAGAGCGTTGGGCGAGTAACTGAAAGGTTGCTGGATCAAATCCCAGAGCTGACATGGTAAAAATCTGTCGTTTTGCCCCTGAACAAGGCAGTTAACCCCGGTAGGCCATCATTGTAAATAAGAATTTGTTCTTAACCAAACTTGCCTAGTTAAAAAAAGGCTAAATATTTTTTTTTTTTAGGTTAGGTCTCCCAGTCCTGCTCTGTGATCAGCAGCAGCACAGCCCAAGGCCATCACAGGATGAACATCACAGGATGAACATCACATCTAAATAAAGGGTCCTTCTTTATGACCCGAGAAAATCTGTTTTCTTTTTGCCTGATTGTTATCTCCGTTTTGTTTTTCCCATTTATTTATTTATCGCTCTGAAAAAAAACAAAAAAAATAACAACATTGGATGTTATAAGTCCACAAAAATGCTTAAACCGCATCAGACCACTTGAAGTCTGGGAAAAATAGAAGAAATTAAGATTTTTGGGTGTAGTTACCCTTTAATGCCGTTGTTTGGTTAGCCAAGTTTCTGTAGCGCTCATGTAATTGCAGAGTTCGCAAAACAAATGCCCACTGGATTGATGCAAACAATCATGATATTCTGTCTGGTAGGCCTAAAAAAACTTTGTAGTTAGCATTTAATTGAGAACCTTTTTGGGAAACGTTATCATTAGCATCATCGCTAACGGCCACACAAAGTGTAGATATCCCGCGCGCGCACACACACACAGAGAGAAGAACATTCCTGTTTAGTTTCAGAAAGTTGCAGGAAAATAAGAATCGCTGATGCATTTTGTTCAAGTCTTATGATTAACTTGGGCAAATTAATGAATTTTCTAATAAATTCAATACATTTTGTGGATTTCCTACTAAGTTCAATACATTTCTGAATATTGTTGAATTCCATTTTAATGTCTGGATTCCAAAATTCCGTCCGTGTTCTACGCAACACTTTTGTTTTTAGCGCCATTGTCTCATAAACCGTTTTTTGTTCTCCCAAGTGGGAGCAGCATCTCCCTTTTCATTTTCTCCCTGAGACACAGGTTAATCATCAACATCTCACCTGTGTCGGCTTGCATGGAGCGAGTGCTCTAGTCCCCCCCATCAGACAGCCTCTACTTTCACACCGAACATGAGATATGCTTGGCTGAGACACAGCAAGCCTATGGAAACTTCCAGCACCATTAAACTAAGAGCTCAGTATCACATCACTTTAATGTGTTAACTCCCCAAGGCGGACACCTAAACAGTCAGTGAAAGCTCATTTAAATAAGTTAAACAGGAATCCACTGTTGATTTACATAACCCAGATTTCTATGAAAAGGTGCTGCTACAGTATGAAGCCAAAGTATTGTAGACAGTAAGGTATTTCTACACAATGTTACTTGAGCAATGTAAATGTTGTGCAAGCTTGATGGATGTAGGCTATGCTAAATAACGAGAGGCAAAATAGCCTACAGCAGGGGTAGGCACCTAGATTCAGCTGCGGGACATTTTGTCAAACCAGATGGTCGGGGGGGCCATTTTTTTATACCTTGATTAAATAAATAAAAATGTATTCATGGAAATCCTTGGGAACAGATTTCCTACAGTCAATTTATTTTTTGCTGAATTCCTGTTAAATGTTGAAGTCTTGTTTCACCAAAAAACAAAATCCTAAAACATTTTTGGGGGGGGGGGTGGGGGGGGTCTCCTGTTGCCGACCCCTGGCCTAAAAGCATTATACCCTTAAAAACAGGAATACGGTTAGGAATGGATATGGAGAAGAATTACTCCAAAAGGGACACCACCAACCAGCCCACCTGTTCTCTCCGTGATGAGATGGAAACTATGTAGAACCATTTGGACATGCCTGGCAGTCACAAGAGAAAGTCACGCAATCAATGGGCTGGTGTTCACTATCACTGTCCAAGTTAAGCTGAAAACATTGCTTGTTCAGGGACAGGGAACCTATTTATTATGTACGGTAACAGTCAAAAGATTGGACACACCTACTCGTTCAACGATTTTTCTGTATTTTTACAATTTTCTATCAAAACAATGAAATAACACATGAAATCATGTAGTAACCAAAAAGTGTTAAACAAATCAAAATATATTTTATATTTGAGATTCTTCAAAGTAGCCACCCTTTCCTTTGATGACAGCTTTGCACTCTTGGCATTCTCTCAACCAGCTTCATGAGGAATGCTTTTCCAACAGTCTTGAAGGAGTTCCCACATATGCTGAGCACTTGTTGGCTGCTTTTCCTTCACTCTGCGGTGCAACTCACCCCAAACCATCTCAATTGTGTTGTGGTCAGGTGATTGTGGAGGCCAGGTCATCTGATGCAGCACTCCATCACTCTTCTTGGTCTAATAGCCCTTACATGATGACCAGACCGGACACGTCGCATGCGCGAGCGTTGCAAAATAAATTTAGAAATCCATGTTATTCAATTATTGCATCCACACTGCTCACGCCAACAAGCGTCTGCGTTGCCAAGGGCTAAAATAGAAGTCATTCCTATTTCTGACGCAGATCACGGTGCAAGTCCTGCCTCTCCCATCTCCTCATTGGTTTATAGAAGCAGGTACCCACGTGCCATCTCCTCATTGGTTATACCCACGTGGGTGATTGAAAGACAAACTGTTTTGCCGGTCGTCGTTGTAATACTATGAAAGTTTAGATGCCAATCACCATATAAGTTCAAAGATGAAAAAGTCTGGAAGGAGGAGAGATGACTAAAAATGATTCGGTTGACCATTTTATGTGTGGATTAATTGTCGAAGTAGAGGACCTTGTGCATTTCAGGTAAAATAACTACTCAATGTTTATATCCCAGGACAAATTAGCTAGCAACAGCAAGCTGGCTAAATAGGACAAATTAGCTAGCATGTGCAAGCTACCTAGCTAAATTGCCATACATGTTTAATGCTTTTCGACCTGTCCACAAATTAACGTAATTGGTTCAGAGTTTGTTTTGATATTTTAACCTGTGTGTTGTGAGGAGAGATGGAGAGATGTGTTTATAATAAAAGTAATCAGCCTATATAATAAAAGTAATCATTAGGTTACTTAGAACAGATTTTTTTTATAGAACAAAAATAGAATACCCATGTGATTTATCCTAGCGTGACTAAGCAGAAAAATACAATAACAATGTAATATCTGTGTAATAATTCCACAGCAGTTCCAAACAGCTACGCCTAACCTACAATTGGATGTTGATCCACGGCAGATACCTCAGTTCAGTCACACTGTAGTAGCCTTTCACTACTCAAACCTTCGATATAGAGACCGTTGCAGAGGATTCATTTCCAATGGATTTAAAGAGCACAATTTCATTCCGACAGTCTCTATGGAACACTCTTCTACATCTCGAGCTGCCTGTCAGGCCAACTTTATCCATTATGCGAGAATATTCAGCATCCCCCGTTGAAGTAGACTAGAAAATGCTTCTTAATTATTAAAAAAACAATGTGTTTCAGTTATTACAGCCTGCATCAGGAAGCTAACCTTCAATCATACCCTCCACCCCCAATGCATTTAGAGGTCAGAGTGCCACAAACCAGCTAGCCTGAGCAACACAGGCTAGCTGAACCCACAAGAGCACAGCACTGTCGTGTGCTACAGTAACATAGCAGTCAGGCTATATCTAACATGGTCGATATGGCATCATGGCGTCAGCACTTCTGGGGGGGGGTATCCACAGAGCCTTCAAATCAAGCCTTCCAGCACGTATACTAGCCCAACTCCTGCACCCACCTCTACCCCCCCTCCAGACGCAGTCACCCCTGTGCTTGATCAATAAAATAATCTCCATGCCCTTTTCATCAATCCTATCAGAGTTTTCCAACGCATAATACCGTTATCCAAGTCATCTTCATTGTGTGCTATTAATCAAATTTCAAATTGCATTATAAATGAGGTGGCATTATAAAGGATGTGTAGACCGGTAGTCTCAGGTTATTAATAGCCCTGTAATCCTAAAAATCACTTTCACGGAAAGATAGGTAATTGATGTTCCATCCATTTCGCTACAGTGTGTTCACTGGATGAAGAAAATGATCTGATATTTTCTAGGCTGTCATAGCTCCTGTATGTCATATACGTGGCACACATCACTGCAGTGGTACAGCTACGCTAGTCATAAGAGGCCTCTGGCAATTAAAGCATTAGGACCAACATCTAATAGCGCGACAAATTCATCACATAACGCAGAGTAAAGTCTTTGGGTACACACAATTCTATTTCGTCTCTCTGAATGGCTCTAATATCATTACAGTTAGAAGACACTGTATAAAACCAGTGGGAATTATTGACTGACCTGGAAGGGGAAGATGTTGTCACTCCTGCTCACACTCTCGTCCATCCAGGATTTGGGGTTGAACCCAGGGCTGGTGCGGGAGTACTTCTGCGACGGCACGTGGTTGTTGGGGAAGGTTTTCTTCAGTGGGGAGATTGAGTTCAGGGGGGTCATGCCTCCGTTGAGGCCCCGACGGTACTCACGCCCCTGGGAGCCTCCCCAGCCACCATAGCCCCCGCCGGGACTCCAGGAGGTAGAGGAGGGAGAGGGAGCAGGGCTTTGGTAGCTACCCCAAGGTGACGGGGGTTTATTCAGATTATTGGACAAATGGGGCAACTGGCTGAACGGAGCATTCCTATGGGGGAAGGGAGGAGGGTGGGGGCTGGCTGGGGACCTGCGGTGTTGTTGGTGTTGGTTGTGTGGGTGCTGAAAGTGTGGATGTGGGGGATGGTGCTGGGAGATGGGTCCAATCTGGGGGGAGAAGTTTCCCCCAAAGCCTGGGCTGGTGTGGTGGGAGAAATTCTGGAACAGGAGGGCCCCATTGTTAGCAGAGGCAGCTGGGTTGAAGAAGCTGACATCCTCGTTGATGATGGTGGAGGGTGTCTGGGAAATAGCCGCTGACCAGTTGTTGAAGCCGGTCAGGGACGAGGAGGTACTGGACTGGACCGGAGCCCCAAGACCCGATGTCTCTTGGTAGTCGAAGCCTGTCAGTACTGGGGACTCGAGGCGCAGCTTCTCCTTTCCATTGCTACCCTCTGAGGGGCTGCCCTCCACCTTGTTCTCCTCGGACCTCGCCTTCTCTAACTCAGATATGATTACAGACTCCTGGTGGCCAGGGGACAGTTGCTGCTTTTCTTGCATTTCTTGCATTTCCTGTTGCTGGGCTTTGGGCTTTTCAGACCCAAGAATTTCATCTTGCATGCTGCTGTGGGCAGCTGTGGCTGAAAACAGCCAAGGCGACCCACTGCTACTGCCATTACCAGATGTGGTATTGTTTATGAAAGCAGCAGGGCTTGGAGACACATTCTGATGATGATGTGGAGGTTGCAGATGTGGGTGAATTCTAACTGGGAATGCAGACTTGTTGCCAGTGTTGTTTTGCACTAAGACTCCAAACCCGTAATCCCCCATTTGCTTTCCCCCACACAATATGTGCTATCCCGTGATCTTTACGTCCTAAAGAGAGGGGCAAACACAAAACACACCAGTTATTATTTCAATGGTTGTAATTGAGAATCAGGCAGTCACCAGTGTAATGGACTTTGAAAGCTAGCTACGTCAGACCCTTTTCTGCCAGTAACCATCTTGCTAGTCCACATGTGGCAAACTAATTCAGTTAAATAAAAGGTTAAATAAATAAAGCAAACATTTATTTATTTTTTATTCCACAGAGGGCTGAGTGCCTCGGGTTCACACTCCTCCCTTGTACTTAGCTAATTAATTAATTAAGGTCACTGATACATTAGGAACTCCTCTCACCTTATGGTTAAGGTATTAATGGACACAAATTCATGGAATGAGTTAAAGCTATCTGTCGAGAATAGCTGCCGATATAATAACCTTGCTAACGTGACAGATGCCACATCAGTTCCACCTTGTACGTTGTAGCTAAATGGTTTATTGCATGCTAGCTAGTTGGTTAGCTAGCACCATCTTTACATTGCCACAGAATATGCTACACTAGTCTAACTACCTAGTTAGCTAACGTTTTCTGGTAAGCTACACTACATGCTCGTCGAATATCTCATTACAAAACCTTGGGCATTAATATGGAGCTGGTCGCCCCTTTGCTGCTATAACAGTCTCCACTCTTCTGGGAAGGCTTTCCACTAGATGTTGGAACATTTCTGCGGGGACTTACTTCCATTCAGCCACAAGAGCATTAGTGAGGTCAGGCACTGATGTTGGGCGATTAGTTCTTCCACATCGATCTTGACAAACCATTTCTGTATGGACCTCGCTTTGTGCACGGAGGCATTGTCATGCTGAAACAGGAAAGGGCCTTCCCCAAACTGTTGCCAGAAAGTTGGAAGGACAGAATCGTCTAGAATGTCATCGTATACTGTAGAGTTAAGATTTCTCCTCACTGGAACTAAGGGGCCTAGGCTGAACCATGAAAAACAGCCCCAGAGCATTATTTCTCCTCCACCAAACTTTACAGTTGGCACTATGCATTAGGGCAGGTAGCGTTCTCCTGGCATCCGCCAAACCCAGATTCGTCCGTCGGACCTCCAGATGGTGAAGCGTGATTCATCACTCCAGAGAACGTGTTTCCACTGCTTCAGGGTCCAATGGCAGAAAGCTTTACACCACTCCAGCCGACGCTTGCCATTGTGCGCATGGTGATCTTAGGCTTGTGTGCGGCTGCTCAGCCATGGAAACCCATTTCATGAAGAAGCTCCCAACGAACAGTTATTGTGCTAACGTTGCTTCCAGAGGCAGTTTGGAACTCGGTAGCGAGTGTAGCAAACGAGGACAGATTACTTTTACGTGCTTCAGCACTTGGCGGTCCTGTTATGTGAGCTTGTGTGGCCTACCACTTCGCAGCCGTTGTTGCTCCTAGACGTTTCAACTTCAGTTGAGCCATGCCGCTCTAGCAGGCGAGGTGTCATCCTATGAGGATGCAACGTTTAAAGTCACTGAGCTCCTCAGTACTGGCCACAAAACTGCCAATGTTTGTCTATGGAGATTGCATGGATGGGTGCTCGATTTTATGTACCTGTCAGCAAGGGGTGTAGCTGAAATAGTCGAATCGACTACTATGGCAATGTAGTGTATGTCGGATAGTCGACAGGAGATTGCAGTGGTGACATTTCTAAGGCCAATTAACTAGCTAGCATTTTGTCGATAACATACTAAAGTTAGCTTGCCAGTTGCAATAGTCATATGCAACAGTATTTGGAAAATGACGCTAGCCAGCTAACATTAGCTAGCTAAATTTGAACGAAATCATGACAGACAAGCGACCTTGCTTGCCTGACAGCTGTCAAAGCCTATCCCGTTGCTTGGAATCGACCCTTTAATTTCAGAAAATGATGATGGCTTATTTACTCTTAATCTGTTATAGGCACTTCCCCCAACAGTTTGATTGTTTCAGGCAAAATCTTAAACAGATATGACAAAGTCGATAGTCACAGATGCTAGCTAGCTATAGTAGTGTATGAATAATCTGGCTAAAGCGACGTTGCACACACATCGACAATAAAATTCCTTTTTCACCTTTTGGTCGCTAACGTTACCCTTGATCCAGGCGACGACTCGATCCGTCCTGTAGTCAACCGGCAATCTCGATGCGTCTGATAAAATTGTGAAAATCAAGTTTATGACAAGCGATATGGTACTTTTATGGCTTTCGTTCATATAGTAGCTAGTTATGGCTAACCAGCTTTTCTCTCCTCTCCTGACGTGTCCTGCCTGCTCAATGACACAGCTCTCTCTCGCGAGCCGCTAACCTTGCTTGTATAAAAATAAAAATAATGTCATTGAATTAAATGTTTAAAACGAATTCAATACTAGTTGACTGTAGTGGCTTATTCGGTCGGTTTCATTGTTTAAAGGATTCCTGTATTTTTTTTCTTCTCTCTATCCAACTGACTTGTTCCTGCGTTTCTTTGCCGTTGCTGTCCCTCTCCTCAGAACCGACCGTGGCCAAATGACAGAGTGCTCAGCCGCGAGACACTTCCGGGTAGAGCTCTGCCCCCTTCTAAAACCTTCCCACGGATGGCTGGGAGCCTCTCCTCAATTCGTGACACTACCCACACCTCGTGAGATAGTGGCGTATAATTGGTCATACAAACCAGTAGCCTCACCCACCTTAAAGATGTACCCGCCCTTTAAGGTCAATTAACGTGATATGCGTATATCCTCTTCACGCCAAGTCTCCGCCTAGTAAGGTCGAATCATGAGAGCTCAGATCAGAGAGAAACAGCTGAAATTGCATTCCCTCCCTATCGTTTGTAAGTTAAGAGGTCAAGCCTCCTACAAAAGATTTAAAAGGTGAACGATATGGATTCTGAGCAGAAATATAACATTGAACAGGCTGTAGTTGTAATATAGACATAGTCCTACCTTATTCTTACATTCATATAGCTTGTCATCCTTAACTGGTATCGTTTGTTTTTGGCTAGAGGTTATATATTAGCTATAGCATGAACACCCCAGTACAGCTCAATGTTCAACATGGAAAAGAGAGCTTGCTCCTTCCAGTGTTCATAGACATATTCACCATCAAACACTCAGGATAATGTGGTGTGCCTTGGATGCAGCCCTATTACTGCAGGTGATATGCATGGGAGCTTGTGTGGTGGAAATATCTTTTGTGTGGTTTTGAAAGGCAAGTTGCTGGTGATAGTATGGGGTCACTTTCATGCTTTAGGTATTGAATTCAAAATAAAATAAATCGTTATTTACAGTTGAAAATGTAAAAATAATATTTTAGCTGAAAAATGAAATAATGGATGTTGAGATTAAAAACAAAAAAATTAAAAAGCAAAAATGTGTAGAATTGTAAACAAAAAGAATATCAAAAGATACATTTAAAAAACTTGCAAGCAAATCATTTTTAAAGCTGGTGTACAAAACCAAAAGTTACAGACGCAAAAATGTAACTTTTTTTTGATTTTGATTTTTGGGTTTTTGATCTCAACATCCATTATTTCACTATTCCTCGAAAATTACAAAATTTTAATTTCAAAGTCAATACTTAAGGCATGAAATTGACCCCATGTGATAGGGCAGATTGTGATAGGGCAGATTGTGATAGGGCAGATTGTGACAGCGGTGGAAAGGTCTGCTGGCGGTGGTATTGGTGGTGGCACCTGCTTGCTCTCTTCTCAAAATTTTTGGGCCAGCAGGATCAATCTCATTACCAGTGCGGATGTGAAATGATGGGTCAGGGAGCATAGAGAGAGAGAGCCTCTGCTCTGAACAGCTGTGGCCACAAACAGAGATCTCATTAAACCAAGCTGCTGCCTAGCCTTCTATTCTCTCACCCGCTAATCAAGCTCTTCCTGCCTGATCATTTTCACTAGGCTGCTCGGGTCACGACTAACTGACAATCTCTCATTGCCTTTTCATGAAACGTGAAGTCTACAAATGTGCTCATTCAATTAAACCTGTAATTTTATTTTCAGGTGTGTGTGTGTGTGTGTGTGTGTGTGTGTGTGTGTGTGTGTGTGTGTGTGTGTGTGTGTGTGTGTGTGTGTGTGTGTGTGTGTGTGTGTGTGTGTGTGTGTGTGTGTGTGTGTGTGTGTGTGTGTGGTATACTGGGGGTTCTAGAGCGTGTGTAACTGCATGCGGGTGGTAGCCATGGATACTAGAGTATGAGAGTCTCTCATTTCTCTTTAACCTCACACTTCACTCAGTGAGACAAGCCATATCCCTTTAACCTGCTGATAACAGCTCTGACTGAATTTAATTCAAATGTGTGTGTGATTATCTGCCTGTGTTGCCACTGCAGTGTTTGACAAGCCGGCTGAATTGAAATACAATGAGGCATTTGTTTGCAACAGATTACATTACACAGTTATAATGCAACATCAGCAATCATTTAACAGTCATAAAAATCCAATCATTCTGACATGGCATTACATACAGTATGTCATGTCTCTTTAAAAGGGCCTCATCCACTTCTGCCAGCATTTCAGGATTTCTGCAGAGGAGTAAAACGTAACCATTCTGTTTCACTGGCTGCTGCTGTTCTGAAAATCAGCTTTTTTACACTGAATAAATGTTTATTTATGGTCCATAGTTTTTCCAGTTGAAAGACCCAGAAACAGATAGCAGCCTAATGCTTGCACAGTAATAATTACATAGTGTCCGTTAGTGTAGACACCTCCACAGCTCTCTGTCCTATACACATTTCTTTAGTTTTACAATTTTCTCTCCAATTCAGCAAACATGATCCCAGGGATATTCATTCATCCATTCATCATATTAATTCACTAATCTTGACAACAGTGGGAAGAGGTGGAGGAAAGGAGCATTTGAAACACATATTTCTCTCTCACAGTGGGGTGGAGATGTTGAAGCGTGGGTAAATAGATTACAGAAGAATAGAATAACCGATCTTAGTGGCTTCATTTACAGAGAGAGACAACACCTCTTCTCCCCCAACTCATCTTCCTTCCCATGCACCCTCAATGCTAACATGCAAAGCAGGGAAATAAATGCTAACATTCAAAGCAGGGAAATAAATGCTAACATTCAAAGCAGGGAAATAACATCCATATTTATGAGAGAAAGCAGGGTGGCGGATGATAATAGCCTTTAAACTATGTGTCCTACTGTATTTCTGGTTGGTTACGGTGTTTGTCCACCGGTGTTTGTCCACCGTAACCAATCGCATATCCAGACATGTTTTGTATCTCATTTTTACGTGTATATATTGCAACAGTTCCGGCGAGGCTATGAATAAAACATTAAATCCATTAAAAAATGAATCACCCCTACCGATTTCTCCTAGAGAGCTGTGAATAGACGACTACAACAAAGCCACATTATATTGTGTAATACCATTGTATTGTGCCACATTAAATATTCAATACACCAAACAAACTATCTCAAGTTTCAAGGTGATATTGTCACGTGCACAAGTACAGTGAAATGCCTTTCCCGACAATGCAGTAATCAATATCAGTTGTACTATAAAGTAAAGTAGAACAAAAACACACGAGAAATAGAAATAAGAAGAACGTAAGCTATATACAGGGTCAGGGCACACTACTGGGCACGCTACTGGGTGCCTGGCCTTGTGTTCTCAGCAGTTCTCTGTCCTCGTGAGCTGCAAGGCAGGAGTATCAACAACGGCATCATTTCTGTTTGACGTGTTGTATGTAGTATAAACATATATGTTTGTTTACCACCACCACCACTACGTAAGTGCCAGGCGCCCAACCCTAGCACGTTCCACTATACCTCCATTCTGCCTCTCTAGCTTTGACTCTTGCTCCATTCTGTATTGCCCTACTTTGTTTGAAAGGAATGGAATATAATAGTCATGAACTGTGTTCCAGCAGAGTAGGCCAGGTCTTGTGTCACATTGTTCTCTGTGTATTTGTCCTGGTGGGTTTTTCACAGGGTTGAAATACAAATTAAGCCAAAGAGGTCTAGCCAGTGGAATATCTCAGCGTTTGAGGGAGGAATGGTGGATGTCAGAGAGACCTTAGTGATTTCCTTAGTCCTTTGGGTACTGTACGGAATACATTACAGTGGACCAGCTGTGTGTGTGTGTGTGTGTGTGTGTGTGTGTGTGTGTGTGTGTGTGTGTGTGTGTGTGTGTGTGTGTGTGTGTGTGTGTGTGTGTGTGTGTGTGTGTGTGTGTGTGTGTGTGTGTGTGTGTGTGTGTGTAACAATTGAGATGCCACTTTCCTTCTGGGCAGCTCTCCACAGTTGATGAGCTTGGCCCGTTGACAGGGGACATCTGACAATGGCCATATCGAGTGGCACAGCTCACTGCGATGGTGAATAATGAAAATGGCTACCTTACCATCAGCTCACTTACACTACCAATCCACCCAGAACGACCTCTCTCTCCCCTCTACCCTCTCACTCCTCTCTCTCCCCTCACTCCTCTCTCTCCCCTCACCCCTCTCACTCCTCTTTCTCCCCTCATCCCTCTCTCTCCTCACCCCTCTCTCTCCTCACCCCTCTCTATCTCCTCACTCCTCGCTCTCCACCTATCTCTCTCTCTTCCAGCTCACATAGTGCTGACACGGCCAGAATCCTGGAGCTTTGGACGCAGAAGAGCTGAGTAAGACCGAGCTGAGCCATCCTTCGCTCCAGCAGAGATGCAGAGTGTGGCCTCATCAATAATGTAAAGTCCTCAGCTGTATTTGATGGGGCAGACGTAGCCTACAGTATACCGTTCCACCTCTCCTCAGGTGAAGGATGGAGTTTCAACATGAACCTTATCAGTTGATGCAGAGTCAGCCCATGGACAATGTAATGTCTATGTGTCAGCCACTCTGACAAAAAGTGGTCTGGGTGACGTGATACAGTGGCTGCCCATGTGAAAGAGTATTTTACACCACAGTCTAAACAGTGTGCCACATGTCATTATTATCATTTGTTTTAAATCACACATACGAACAATAACTTACAGACGCACACAAACCACATTTCAAGGAGAGTGAAAAAATTGCTGTCCCTGTCACTAAACTCTAAACAGCAGTGCTTGAGATCATCATCATTAAAAACTTGAAAGCCTGAGGAGGGAAGATATGTATATTTTTGACTGCCTCTCTCTCTCTTTCCGAGATTACATTCAAGTTCTGACTTAATTACTTCAGATGTTAGTTTCTTGGTGTCCCCATAAACTTAATGTGTTTAAGCACCGGACAAAAAATAACTGAGGTGGATTCCCGTAGGCTTGGCATGGCCCCATTCTTTTCTTCACTGCTTTCAGCGTACAGTAGCCTACTTGGGTCTGGGAAACTGGCTTTGCTCTGCATGAGCTAAACTGTATCTGACTTGTCCAGGTTGGGTTTCAGCCTTCCAGGTCATACATGAACGTAAATGTACAGTAGCATTAATGTAGGATTCAAACTAATATTCCAAAGTGTGTCGTGCTTATGAATAAATCATCAAACATAGAGTTAGTACAAACGGACGGACATTGATCTCTGTGTTATTGTTCAGTTTTATTTTCAGCTTTCTATATATCATTTCTGGAAACATCATGATTAGACTCACTGTGTTGTTATGTTGTGAAGAGGACTGTTGACCTTTTTATCAGGACCAGAAGGAGGCAGGGCTTTGGTAAAGAGATTTCCACCCAGGGCCCCAGAGTACTGTTGTGTTTATTGACTTCTGTTTGCAGAGTTCACAATCTGCCTGATTGATAGTTAGTCCCATTGATTGAAGTATAACACATAGATTATCAATCTGTTTAAATCTCTCTCTCTGCTCCAAGCCTCACAGCACAACGTGACTGCTGCCTGGATAACAACGAGAGAACCAAAGAGGAGACCCTGCAGTGTGAATGTATGAGAGCTCTCCCCTCCCCACCCCCACCTATACACTGCACCGTGCAGGATCAATACTGCACAAAATCCATGAGAAACAATTTAACATATCCTTTGATCATCACTTATTCTGCCCTGTAAAGAACCTCTTATTATAACGGTCCCATGGGTAGAGGAAGGGAAACACTGATGACTGTCCTTCAGTTTCTTTCTCTCGCTCTCTCCGTCTCCTCCCTCTCTTTAGAACGCAAGGCTCTGCTGGGGACAGATGGCATGATGCAGCATATCAGAGCAGTAATCTGCAACCCCATCAAACATTTACATCACCATCCCACCCCCTTTACTGGGCGAGCAGGACAGACACAGCCCTGTGCTGCCTGCCCTGGGACAACACGCCTTGCTGGTCTCCAGGACAGACACAGCCCTGTGCTGCCTGCCCTGGGACAACACGCCTTGCTGGTCTCCAGGACAGACACAGCCCTGTGCTGCCTGCCCTGGGACAACACGCCTTGCTGGTCTCCAGGACAGACACAGCCCTGTGCTGCCTGCCCTGGGACAACACGCCTTGCTGGTCTCCTGTTACCAGTTACCTTCACAGAAACATTAGGAACAGGACATCCCTTCATGTGTCACGTTCCATACTGTCTGTCCTCTTGGAGACGCCATGGATCGACATGAAAGGGAAGGGAATGGAGGATACAGGTACTTGTGTGAGAGAAAAGGCTTGGTTTATATATATATACATTATATATATTATGTTTTATTTTTTATTTAACCTTTATTTAACTAGTCAAGTCAGTTAAGAACAAGTTCTTATTTACAATGACGGTCTACCCCGGCCAAACCCGGACAACGCTGGGCCAGTTGAAGCGCCGCCCTATGGGACTTCCAATCACGGCCGGATGTGATGCAGCCTGGATACGAAGCAGGGACTGTGGTGACGCCTCCTGCACTGAGATGCAGTGTCTTATATACAGCAATCTGCTCTACTTTGGAGAAGTTTAATATATGCCATTTAGCAGACACTTCTTTCCAAAGCAACTTATTCATGCGTGAATACATTTTACATATGCATTTTATGTATACATTTTACATATGCATTTTATGTATACATTTTTGATGCCTCTGTTTATGTGTTCCTCTTCCCCTTTGAAGCCCCACAATACACAGGTATACTGGTCATCAATACTCTGAGACCCTTCTATTCACTGAATTCAGTTCAATCCAGTAGCTAGCTTTGATCAATACTGCCTTCCATTGTACTCCACTGCATCCATTGAGCTCTCGCTCCCGCTCTCTCTTTTTCATGGGAATTGAAGAGTTGTTTAGGGTGGAGGGGCACCCGCTCTTTCGGTTTCCACTCACCAGGTCTGGCTGGGTCACTGGCAGGGCATTCTGCTACAGGCCAATATCTGCGCTTATCAGATTGATCACTGTCATTCACTGTCCATTGATCTTTATTGACACATATAAAATGTATAGACGTGCACCCTAACACAGCAACTCACAGGGATTATCTAACGACTCTCGCACAAACATTGCAACAAAACACACGCATTGCAGTTTGTCCATTGAATCATGACAGTCTGCATGGAGCCGTCTGTGTAATGTTTTTTCTACCGCTTTTCTTTCCTTCCAGAAACATCTATGAAGTTGCTGTATTTTATATACAGATTAGGAGCAACTCTAATCAAACATTGTTTTGTGGAAAAGATAAGACGTTTTCTAAGGAATCTTGGTTAGACACAGTGTTTCTTTTTTCGTGACCTGATTTTGATTCAGCCAGGCATTGAGAAGGCGTCCTCTGTCCTTCTGCTCATGGCGACTCCTTAGCCCCAGTGTGTTGCATCTCAAGCAGTGTGTGGGCGTGGGCAGCTAAAGGCGCTGCACTGAGCCGCGGAGGACAGCTTACACCAGGCTCTCCTCCAGGCCATCTGTGGAAGGCCACAGCCCACTCCCTAGAGCAAGGCCAACACAGCGCCACATACACAGAGACACAGCTATAGGGGGATATCAGATAACACAGAGACAGACATAGACGCTCTATACCAGAGACATGTTACTTTGTCTAGATCAGGGTTTCTCAATCCTGGTCCCGGGGACCCAAAGGGGTACACATTATTGTTTTTGCCCTAGCATCTAACACACAAGCTTGATGATATGTTGATTAGTTCCATCAGAGAGGAAGAGGCAAAGTGAGAGGTTTTACAAATTGCCTATTTGCTACATAAGGCTTATTTGATTAAATAGAAGTTGCTTAATGGTTAGGTTGTTATGAATGCACTGATATAAGTGGATGCACGTGGCATTTCGGCAACTTTTTTTTTTAAACGACTTTATATGTGCTGTTGTCATAGAGATAGATGGAGGACTCATCATTACTAAAACCGGTTTTAGCATGAACATTGCCATTAAGGGCTTCCACCATTTTAAAGTAGTCAACTGGGTGGGGATTCCTATGAGCTGGGAGCAATCAGCCAATGAAGAAGAAAATGTACTACTTTCAAATGGTGATAGCCTCAAAGGCGCTGCCCATGTTGTCACAGACACTATAATGACACAGATACAAAGATGAGTCCATCTATCGCTATGGCCTGTTGTTCACACACATATCTGACCTCTCGTTGGCTAGAATTGTCCCATCTGATCTCGCCCCCTCCCACCTGCCTTCCATCTTTGAGGACACATATTTCCATTGTTAGAGCGGCCACTTGACTATCTTGTCAATATAATAGACAATCTTTGGTTCAATCAAGTGTGTTAGTGCTAGGGCAAAAACCAAGATCGAGAAACACTGATCTAGATAGTACTGCAGATTTACACTGTATCTGTTAGACATCTCTCAAGCGCAACTAAATATGTACTGTATGTGTTTCTACGTAAACTACAGTTCTCTGTGCTGGTTGCTAAGTCAACCATAGCCTTATTATCCTTTCAGTTGTTACTCATCTTTCTTCTTATCACATCAGATAGGAATGCTGTAACATCTCTCAATACAAAGTCTACTTGACACTCTGTCCTGTTCTATTTCAAGCCAAAACATGACCATTGATTACTATTGATCGCGGTTTAAACCTGCTCACCCCGCTTTAGAAGAGGCCAGGTCAGTGCACCTTAGAGTGTTCACCTGTCTGCCCATTGGTGGAGAGAATCCAGAAAGCTGTTGGAATAAATGGAGTGTTTTTCATTTTCATGGCCCAGTGCCATGCTAACCTTTGTGATAGGTGCCTGGCTACATTGCTGCTGTAAAACATACTCACTTTATGTGGACTGAAAATTATGGATGGCATGTTGTTATCGTACGAATGTCCTCCTGGATACGGTAAATAAATGTATCATATTGGACACTATATTACATAGCAATTACATTAGAACGCATCGTTAAAACGTGTTATATTGGGTATGATAAAAAAGACATATCTGCTTTCCAAGCAAAAATGTTTAGTGCTAGCTTGCTTGCAGTGGAGGATGTTACTCCACAAACTGTCCTTGTCCCGCTCCCCATAGGTTAAGTCAGAATAGAGCAGTCCAGAGCAGACGTGGATATTATCTCACGGAGGGGATGCCCGGCAAACACACCGTAATCTAATTTCTGCTGGAAGGTAATTAGTTCAGCTCCCCACTCATCACAGAGGCGAGGAGGTGTGAGGCACTCTGCCAGTGGGGATAATTGCTCTGCCCCAGCCTTGCCCCTGTCCCAGCCCTCCTCAGCCCTGCCCCAGCCCAGGCCCAGCCTTGCCCCTGTCCCAGCCCTCCCCAGCCCTGTCCCAGCCCTGCCCCAGCCCAGGCCCAGCCCTGCCTCATCTCCTACAGTACAATACAGTACAGTAAACCCTGTCCGCCAGGCAGGCCAGACAGCACAGAGCCACAGACATAATGATGACTTTTTAAATGCCTCCCAGTGTCCATTCAAATGTCCTTTTCCAGCAGCACCACTACAATTCATTGAAATGCATGGCATGGTCCAGTGAGAGTGCTGCCAAGTGGTTTGCCATTACTGCAGAGCTCCGCTTCAAAAAGAATAGCCCACCACCACCTCCTGTTTTTGCTGTATAACCCAAAATCATTGGTATGCAACGTGTCTGTCATGTACAAAGGGAATGCACCACAGCATGCACAGTCATGTGTTTTACAGTACAATTGAACAGCCCCCTCCGCATCCTGCATTGTAAAAAACTATCAAGTCAGTCAGACCAACACGGAATAGACAAACAGAATCTTGTACGATACGGCTTCAGCTCAAGCTGATGTTTGGCGGCCCAATGTGTTTGCGTAGCGGACCTACTGAGCCTTGCATGCCTTAAACAAGGTACCGTTACCACACCACATACCATTAGTTTATTAAAGACAGAAACAACACCAACTGTTTTTGGCATGCACACCATACAAGATTCTCTGAGGTTGCTCTAGTGTGCAATTAAATCACAACGCTTGCCTGCTCTTTGGCTCCACATCATCGGCAGGGAGGAGGAGGAGGAGGAGGTAGGGAGACAAGAGAGCTCCTCTTTTTTTTAGCTGCATGTTCTTTTTTCATATGGTGATACAGTTTAATCTATAAGATTTACGCATCTCAATATAGCTGCTATAGATGAGCAGTCTAATTCAGATGCTATAATTGAGGCCAGGGAGCATCATTATAAAACAGCCCACTCTCTCTCACCTGCTTGCTTGTATCCACCAACCTCCAATCATCTTTTTATGGGTGGGAATGCCATGACTGTGCCGTTCCGCTCCACTTCGGTCGCCGCCGCACCCCTCGTCTCATCTAAGTGGGGGTAGGACACCCCCTCTCCCAGAATCCCCCACAGGAAGCTGCCCCAGTAACAGCCCTGTTGACAACACAAGACCCTATGCGCTCCCATCCTGATGATTAGCTCTGTCACATTCAGGTCCAGGTTCACATCTCACTCTCAAGTCTCATTTATGGTCCACAAATAAGGAAACACATTTTAATTTCCCCATGTATAAAAATACATAGATATCCTTGTGTCATACAGTAGAAGCCCTGCTCTGGTTGTCTCTAATTCCTTTAGTATATAGCTCTCTCTAGAAGTGGAGAGGAGGAAAAGGGATACTGGAGCTGGGGATGTTGACCCTTCAGCACTGCCCTGACAAGGGTCCCAATCTACTCCTCTAGCCCCCGACAGAGCTGCTCAGCACAGCACAGATTAGCACTCTGTCCTGGCATGGAGTGGGGCTCCTGTCTGACACCCTGACCACTGCTAACACCACAGGCCCTGCTTTAGTGCACCGCCTTACAGTGGTGGAAAAAGTACCCAATTGACAAACTTGAGTAAAAATAAAGATACCTTAATATAAAATGACTCAAGTAAAAGTGAAAGTCACCCAGTAAATTCCTACTTGAGTAAAAGTCTAAAAGTATTTGGTTTTAAATATACTTAAGTATCAAACGTAAATTAAATTGCTCAAATATACGTAAGTATCAAAGTATAAATAATAAAAAATTCAGTTTATTAAGCAAAACAGATAGCACCATTTTCTTGTTTTTTTTAATTTACAGATAGCCAGGTGCACGCTCCAACACTCAGAAATTATTTACAAACATAGCATGTGTTTAGTGAGTCAGCCAGATCAGATGCAGTAGGGATGACCAGGGATGTTCTCTTGATAAGTGTGTGAATTAGAATATTTTCCTGTCCTGCTGTCACACCCTGGCCTTAGTTATCTTTGTTTTCATTATTATTTTAGTTAGGTCAGGGTGTGACATGGGGAAGTTTGTGTGTTTTTGTATTGTCTAGGGGGTTTAGTAGAGTGGATGGTTTAGTGTTCAGTGTAGGTGTCTAGGAAAGTCTATGGTTGCCTGAATTGGGTCTCAATTAGAGACAGCTGGTTATGGTTGTCTCTGATTGGGAGCCATATTTAAGGCAACCATAGGCTTTAGCTTTTTTGTGGGTAATTGTCTATGTGTAGTGTTTGTGTCAGCACTATCTGTATATATAGCTTCACGGTCGTCTGTTTGTTGTTTTGTTTTGTTTTTCCTTCTTTAAATAAAAAGAAGATATATTTTTCACGCACTGCGCCTTGGTCCTCTCTCTCTTCGCAAGACGATCGTGACACCTGCTCAGCATTCAAAATGTTACGAGTACCTTTAGATGTCAGAGAAAATGGAAAGAGTAAAAAGTACATTATTTTCTTTAGGAATGTAGAGGAGTAAAAGCAAAAGTTGTCAAAAATATAAATAGTAAAGTAAAATACAGATACCCCACCAAAATAGTGCTTTCAAGTATTTTTACTTAAGTACTTTACAACACTGTTGCCTCATAGATCACACTATGGAGAAGAAATTGCACAGTCTCAACAACGGGGCCATTTTGTTTCGGGTGCAGATGCCTGCTGGTGTAGTGTATCAAGCCCAGGACTGAAATACCCATACAGGAAGAAGCCAGGCTTTCTCCCAGGGCTGGATTCAGCTGACTGTCTAAAAGCTACCCCCCCCCCCTCTTTTCTCTCTCTGTCAGTGCATCAGCACAAGGTCAGACTTAAAAGGAAGGTCGAATGCAGTCAAGTTATGTGGTGTGGTGTGCTGCCTGCTATGGAGCCGCTTTAGCTGAGTGAGGCTACAGTACAGCTCACTCTGTAAAGCTGATTTACGGAGAAATCACAAATGCCACTGAAGCGCACCAAACTGTCTGTCCCCTATACTCAGAGTCCTCTCGTGCTGTCCCTCGTCATGCCACATAAACAATGCATTATGGCTCCGAGGGTGACTAAGAAAACAATAATTACCATGACAACGTGATGGAGCGACGTGGCAGTGCATAGTGGTGCAGCGGGGGGGGTATTTCTGGGAAGGGCTGCTCATGGTGACTCATTGCAGAATCATAGTCAGGCAGCGTGCTTCTCCTCCACCAAGCTATTCCTCACGAGGTCATGGTGCGTGTCGCCGCCGCCCGTACTCCCTCTCCATGGCAACAGTGATGATTGCATTACAGAATACACATGAAGACTGTGGGGCAGGAGAGATGGAGAACATGCTCACACAGAGGGAAGACAGGCATGTCGATGCACTAGTGGGAGTGAGAGACCTCATCTTGTGCTGTGGAGTGTATTGGGACCACAGCTGGCGAGGCGGCTATCTACATGAAGGCACCAGACATTCATCTCTACAACAGGCCAGAAGAAGAAATGGGGGGTTATTCAGATTAATGATTGCAAAGTATTATAATGAGTGATGGACATCTAGACTCAGAAACAGCTGCCCGGTATTGCCCAAGAGACGGCAACACAGACACGCTTGAGACAGGAAAAGCTCATAACATAAATCCTATGCATCTCATGCAGTGGATAGCATAAAATGGTTTCCAAGTTCTTTAGTCTTGCCACACCCAGAGGATGAGTTCCTAAAGAGACTACAGCATCCATTTAGCGCGCGTGTGTGTGTGTGTGTGTGTGTGTGTGTGTGTGTGTGTGTGTGTGTGTGTGTGTGTGTGTGTGTGTGTGTGTGTGTGTGTGTGTGTGTGTGTGTGTGTGTGTGTGTGTGTGTGTGTGTGTGTGTGTGTGTGTGTGTGTGTGTGTGTTGGACGTGTCCTGGACCCTGTCATAGAGATGCCACTGCTGGTGCTCTGAGATAGATGCGCTAGACAGATGGGGCATGTGATAGGTCACATCTGGCAGTAGGAGAGGAGAGGAGAGGAGAGGAGAGGAGAGGAGAGGAGAGGAGAGGAGAGGAGAGGAGAGGAGAGGAGAGGAGAGGCTAGTCATTTAGACAGTAAAGCGAAAAACTCACCAGAAGCGGGTGGGCGGGGCAAGCAGAGCGAGGCAGGTGGAAAGGATAACAGTATAGTCCATATCACCAGTCATCTTTACTGATAGCGATGTTGTGTTTCCATAAGTGGATGAAGTGGTCTAATTTAGCATGTATACTAAAGCCTCAACCCTAAGCCACCTCTTACAATTCAAATGAGGTTGAAGAAAAGGGAATAATGACATCATTTCTATTGTTTTGTGTGACCCCAGCGCTAACGATAAAACGCTAAAATGAAGACATGATCTAATTGAACATGGTGTGAAAGCGAACAACCCGCGCACTCGGCTTCGGTTGGGCCATTATAATTCAAAACAATGCATTCTAAAATAAAATCACACACACGCCTTTCGTGAGTTAAAGGCCATTCGAGTACTCAAGTAGAGAATCTAGGTTAAAAACTTGGATATACAAAAGATTTTATAGAAAAGTATAAATACATTCTATTCATTAGTCAGTATGTGTGATTACGGTATATTTGCTTATGTTTCCCCAAGGTCCTGAGCACCAGCATCCAAGGTAGTATCTTTCGGAGTCTGTGTATGTGTGTGTGTGTGTGTGTGTGTGTGTGTGTGTTTGTGTGTGTGTGTGTGTGTGTGTGTGTGTGTGTGTGTGTGTGTGTGTGTGTGTGTGTGTGTGTGTGTGTGTGTGTGTGTGTGTGTGTGTGTGTGTGTGTGTGTGTGTGTTGTCTATAAGAGTGATTGGTTGGTATCTCTGAGAGTGTGTGGCTGTTGCATGTGGTCTGGCTGCTCTCATGACCGGATTAGGAACAATGAGCTCCATACAGAGGCTGGACAGGCAGCTTAACCCCCAGGAACAATGAGATCCATACAGAGGCTGGACAGGCAGCTCAACCACCAGGAACAATGAGATCCATACAGAGGCTGGACAGGCAGCTCAACCCCAGGAACAATGAGATCCATACAGAGGCTGGACAGGCAGCTCAACCCCAGGAACAATGAGATCCATACAGAGGCTGGACAGGCAGCTCAACCACCAGGAACAATGAGATCCATACAGAGGCTGGACAGGCAGCTCAACCCCAGGAACAATGAGATCCATACAGAGGCTGGACAGGCAGCTCAACCCCAGGAACAATGAGATCCATACAGAGGCTGGACAGGCAGCTCAACCCCCAGGAACAATGAGCTCCATACAGAGGCTGGACAGGCAGCTCAACCCCAGGAACAATGAGATCCATACAGAGGCTGAACAGGCAGCTCAACCCCAGGAACAATGAGCTCCATACAGAGGCTGGACAGGCAGCTCAAACCCCAGGAACAATGAGATCCATACAGAGGCTGGACAGGCAGCTCAACCCCAGGAACAATGAGATCCATACAGAGGCTGGACAGGCAGCTCAAACCCCAGGAACAATGAGATCCATACAGAGGCTGGACAGGCAGCTCAACCCCAGGAACAATGAGATCCATACAGAGGCTGGACAGGCAGCTCAACCCCAGGAACAATGAGATCCATACAGAGGCTGGACAGGCAGCTCAACCCCCAGGAACAATGAGCTCCATACAGAGGCTGGACAGGCAGCTCAACCCCAGGAACAATGAGATCCATACAGAGGCTGGACAGGCAGCTCAACCCCCAGGAACAATGAGCTCCATACAGAGGCTGGACAGGCAGCTCAACCCCAGGAACAATGAGCTCCATACAGAGGCTGGACAGGCAGCTCAACCCCAGGAACAATGAGATCCATACAGAGGCTGGACAGGCAGCTCAACCCCAGGAACAATGAGATCCATACAGAGGCTGAACAGGCAGCTCAACCCCAGGAACAATGAGATCCATACAACCCTATATGAATCTATTGTGGACTTCCCACTATAGGGCGTGATAGAGTTTCATTTCACCACCCTCTCTCTGTTGGCAGGGATACATGGTACAGTGATGGGTGGCAAGATGGCTGGCAAAGACAGGCATCTTGACGACAGTTTTGTGAGGAGTGACTGTAACAGCACCAGCAGCGTATCACACCTTAGAGAGCGTGGTTACACAATGATCAGGTCGGGTGGTGTTAAAGCCCATCTGGTTCACAACAAAATTAGTGACCTCAGTACTGTGTGACTGGATAGAGAGAGAGAGGAGTCCTGGCTAGTCTCTAGCTACCGTTACTTTGGAAACAACAGCGATCTCAAGGTTAAGCCATGACCTGCTCCTTGCCATTGACAGCTGTACCGAGCTAATACTATTGTCACCCAACTGACCCATCCTCCTCCTTTATATCACCACTCCACCTCCCCTCCCCTCCATGCTGCACCCAGACACACTATAACAGCTGGGAGAGTCTCCATGCAGCACCCATACACACTATAACAGCTGGGAGAACCTCCATGCAGCACCCAGACACACTATAACAGCTGGGAGAGCCTCCATGCAGCACCCAGACACACTATAACAGCTGGGAGAGCCTCCATGCAGCACCCAGACACACTATAACAGCTGGGAGAGCCTCCATGCAGCACCCAGACACACTATAACAGCTGGGAGAGTCTCCATGCTGCACCCAGACACACTATAACAGCTGGGAGAGCCTCCATGCAGCACCCAGACACACTATAACAGCTAGGAGAGTCTCCATGCAGCACCCAGACACACTATAACAGCTGGGAGAGCCTCCATGCAGCACCCAGACACACTATAACAGCTGGGAGAGCCTCCATGCTGCACCCAGACACACTATAACAGCTGGGAGAGCCTCCATGCAGCACCCAGACACACTATAACAGCTGGGAGAGCCTCCATGCAGCACCCAGACACACTATAACAGCTGGGAGAGCCGCCATGCTGCACCCAGACACACTATAACAGCTGGGAGAGCCTCCATGCAGCACCCAGACACTATAGCAGCTGGGAGAGCCTCCATGCAGCACCCAGACACACTATAACAGCTGGGAGAGCCTCCATGCTGCACCCAGACACACTAAAACAGCTAGGAGAGCCTCCATGCTGCACCCAGACACACTATAACTACTGGGAGAGCCTCCATGCAGCACCCAGACACACTATAACAGCTGGGAGAGCGTCCATGCAGCACCCAGACACACTATAACAGCTGGGAGAGTCTCCATGCAGCACCCAGACACACTATAACAGCTGGGAGAGCCTCCATGCTGCACCCAGACACTATAGCAGCTGGGAGAGCCTCCATGCAGCACCCAGACACACTATAACAGCTGGGAGAGCCTCCATGCAGCACCCAGACACACTATAACAGCTGGGAGAGCCTCCATGCAGCACCCAGACACACTATAACAGCTGGGAGAGTCTCCATGCAGCACCCAGACACTATAGCAGCTGGGAGAGCCTCCATGCTGCACCCAGACACACTGTAACAGCTGGGAGAGCCTCCATGCAGCACCCAGACACACTATAACAGCTAGGAGAGCCTCCATGCTGCACCAAGACACCATAACAGCTGGGAGAGCCTCCATGCAGCACCCAGACACTATAACAGCTGGGAGAGCCTCCATGCTGCATCCAGACACTATAGCAGCTGGGAGAGCCTCCATGCAGCACCCAGACACACTGTAACAGCTGGGAGAGCCTCCATGCTGCACCCAGACACACTAAAACAGCTAGGAGAGCCTCCATGCTGCACCCAGACACACTATAACTACTGGGAGAGCCTCCATGCAGCACCCAGACACACTATAACTACTGGGAGAGCCTCCATGCAGCACCCAGACACACTATAACAGCTGGGAGAGCCTCCATGCAGCACCCAGACACACTGTAACAGCTGGGAGAGCCTCCATGCTGCACCCAGACACACTAAAACAGCTAGGAGAGCCTCCATGCTGCACCCAGACACACTAAAACAGCTAGGAGAGCCTCCATGCTGCACCCAGACACACTATAACAGCTGGGAGAGCCTCCATGCAGCACCCAGACACACTATAACAGCTAGGAGAGCCTCCATGCTGAACCCAGACACACTATAACAGCTGGGAGAGCCTCCATGCTGCACCCAGACACACTATAACAGCTAGGAGAGCCTCCATGCTGCATCCAGACACTATAGCAGCTGGGAGAGCCTCCATGCAGCACCCAGACACACTATAACAGCTGGGAGAGCCTCCATGCAGCACCCAGACACTATAACAGCTGGGAGAGCCTCCATGCTGCACCCAGACACACTATAACAGCTGGGAGAGCCTCCATGCAGCACCCAGACACACTATAACAGCTGGGAGAGCCTCCATGCTGCACCCAGACACTATAGCAGCTGGGAGAGCCTCCATGCAGCACCCAGACACACTATAACAGCTGGGAGAGTCTCCATGCAGCACCCAGACACACTATAACAGCTGGGAGAGCCTCCATGCAGCACCCAGACACACTATAACAGCTGGGAGAGCCTCCATGCTGCACCCAGACACACTATAACAGCTGGGAGAGCCTCCATGCAGCACCCAGACACACTATAACAGCTGGGAGAGCCTCCATGCAGCACCCAGACTGACTATAACAGCTAGGAGAGTCTCCATGCAGCACTCACAAATTAGACAGGGATTGATGCTAAACCTTCTCTCTTCTCTTTCTCGTTCTCTCTCTCTCTCTCTCTCTCTCTCTCTCTCTCTCTCTCTCTCTCTCTCTCTCAGGAACATAATACATGCACAGACAGACACTGACAAACACATGTACAAACATGATGGCACAGGCACACACACACACACAGATTTAAAGACAAAAGCACACACACACACACACACACACACACACACACACACACACACACACACACACACACACACACACACACACACACACACACACACACACACACACACACACACACACACACACACACACAGAGACACAGATCACGCACTCAGGCATACAGAGAGAGAGAGAGAGACAAACAGGGGATTGTTGTATGGAGCCGAGAGGCTGAGCTCCATTGCAGCCGACCCAGTCCACCTACACAGAGCAGCTACACATGGTGAGCCCATGTGACTTACTTTGGCTGTGTGAGTCTCAAATTGTATTTGTTTTCAAGTTCTTTGTGGGTTTGTAATCAATCTAATATGGTCATGCATTTGGCAGGAGGTTAGGAAGTGCAGCTCATTTTACCTGTAGTGTGCACATAGCCTGTCTTCTCTTGAGAGCCAGGTCTGCCTACGGCGGCCTTTCTCAATAGCAGGGCTATGCTCACGGAGTCTGTACATAGTCCAAGCTTTCCTTAAGTTTGGGTCAGTCGCAGTGGTCAGGTATTCCGCCACTGTGTACTCTCTGTTTAGGGACAAATAGCATTCTAGTTTACACTGTAATTATCTTTTTGTTTTCTCATGATTTGGTTGGGTCTATTTGTGTTGCTGTGCTGGGACTCTGTGGGGACTGTTTGTGTTTGTGAACAGAGCCCCAGGACCAGCTTGCTTAGGGGACTTTTCTCCAGGTCCATCTCTATGTAGGTGATGGCTTTGTTATGGACGGTTTGGGAATTGCTTCCTTTTAGGTAGTTGTAGAGGTGAACGTATCTTTTCTGGATTTTAATAATTAGCGGTTATCGGCCTAATTCTGCTCTGCACGCATTATTTGGTGTTTTACGTTGTACACAGAGGATATTTTTGCTGAATTCTGCATGCAGAGTCTCAATTTGGTGTTTGTCCCATTTTGTGAATTCTTGGTTGGTGAGTGGACCCCAGACCTCAAAACCATAAAGGCCAATGGTTTCTATAACTGATTCAAGTATTTTTTCGCCAAATCCTGATTGGTATGTTCAATTTGATGTTCCCTTTGATTGCATAGAAGGCCGTTCTTGCCTTGTCTCTCAGATTGTTGACAGCTTTGTGGAAGTAACCTGTGACGCTGATGTTTAGGTCGAGGTATGTATAGATTTTTGTGTGCTCTAGGGCAACGGTGTCTAGATGTTATTTGTATTTGTGGTGCTGGCGACTGGACCTTTCTTGGAACACCATTATTTTTTTTATTTTTTTTTATTTTTTTTTATTTTTCTGTCAGGGCCCAGGTCTGAATGAATTTGTGCAGAAGATCTAGGTGCTGCTGTAGAAAACCCTTTTGCAATTATGTTAGGACATCTGAAAACTTTTGTTCTGATTAAAGAAGCAATAAAACTGGCCTTCCTTAGACTAGTTGAGTATCTGGAGTATCTGGAGCAAAGGGTTTTCCTATGATCAATTAGCCTTTTAAAATATAAACTTGGATTAGCTAACACAACGTGCCATTGGAACACAGGAGTGATGATTGCTGATAATGGGCCTCTTTACGCCTATGTAGATATTCCATTAGTCATTTACAACATTAACAATGTCTACACTGTATTTCTGATCAATATGATGCTATTTTAATGCACAAAAATGTGCTTATCTTTTAAAAACAAGGACATTTCTAAGTGACCCCAAACCTTTGACCCTGTATTATATGTGTTGAAAAGGTGTGTGTTTTTTGCCAATTTAAACTGCACACTTGTTGTTTGTGTACATGGATTTTATAAAGTTGTATGTTTTTCCCCCAACACCACTTCCCATCAATTTGTATAGCAGACCCTCATGCCAAATTGAGTCAAAAGCTTTTTTGAAATTTGCAACGCATGAGAAGACTTTGCCTGTTATTGGGGTCAAATTTGTCTCCACTTTTGTGGATTGGGGTGATCAGTACTTGGTTCCAAATATTGGAAAATATGCCAGAGCTGAGGATGATGTTAAAGAGTTTAAGTATAGCCAATTGGAATTTGTGGCCTATATATTTTATAATTTTATTTAGGATACCATCAACCCCTCAGGCCTTTTTGGGTTGGAGGGTTTGTATTTTGTTGTGTAGTTCATTCAATGTAATTGGAGAATCCAGTGGTTTCTGGTAGTCTTTAATAGTTGGTTCTAAGATTTGTATTTGATCATGTATATGTTTTTGCTGTTTGTTCTTTGTTATGGAGACAAAAAGATCTCAGTTTTGTATAGATAACTCTTCGTGTTGTTGTTTGTTTATAGTTTTCCAATTTTCCCAGAAGTGTCACGTTCCTGACCTGTTTTCCTTTGTCTTGTATTTATTTAGTTGGTCAGGGCGTGAGTTGGGTGGGTTTGTCTATGTGTGATTTTCTATGTTGGGATTTTGTGTTCGGCCTGGTATGACTCTCAATCAGAGGCAGCTGTCAATCGTTGTCCCTGATTGAGAATCATACTTAGGCAGCCGGGGTTCACGTGTGTGTTTGTGGGTGTTTGTATTTTGTGTCAGTGTTCGTGCCACACTTTCGGTTTGATTCGCTTTTGTCATTTTGTTTCGTGTAGTGTTCAGTTTATTGTTAATAAATCATGGACACTTTCCACTCTGCGTCTTGGTCCGATCCCTACACCTCCTCTTCAGACGAAGAGGAGGAAATCTGCCGTTACAGAAACACCCACCACCAAAGGACCAAGCGGAGTGGAAAAGGGCAGCAACAGCAGCAGCAGCAGCGGCCAAAAACCCAGGACTCCTGGACTTGGGAAGAGATCCTGGACGGCAAAGGACCCTGGGCTCAGCCAGGGGAATATCGCCGTCCCAAGGCAGAGTTGGAGGCAGCGAAGGCAGAGAGGCGCTGGTATGAGGAGGCAGCGCGGCGACGCGGTTGGGAGCCCGAGAGTCAGACCCAAAAATGTATTGGGGGGGGGGCACACGCGGAGTGTGGCAAAGCCGGGTAGGAGACCTGAGCCAACTCCCCGTGCTTACCGTGGAGTGAGAGGGCGTCGTACTGGTCAGACACCGTGTTATGCGGTGGAGCGCACGGTGTCCCCAGTACGCGTGCTTAGCCCAGTGCGGGCTATTCCACCTCGCCGCACTGGTAGGGCTAGGTTGGGCATCCAGCCGGGTGTCATGAAGCCGGCCCAACGCATCTGGTCTCCAGTGCGTCTCCTCGGGCCGGCGTACATGGCACCAGCCTTACAAATGGTGTTCCCGGTTCGCCAGCATAGCCCAGTGCGGGCTATTCCACCTCGCCGCACTGGCAGGGCTACGGGGACCATTCAACCTGGTAAGGTTGGGCAGGCTCGGTGCTCAAGAGCGCGTGTCCTCCTTCACGGTCCGGTAATTCCGGTGCCACCTCCACGTACCAGTCCTCCGGTGGAAGCCCCCCACACCAGGCTGTCTCTCCGTTTTCTCTCTCCAGTTGCTCCCACCTGTCCAGCGCTGTCAGAGCCTTCCTCCTCCCCAGCGCAGCCAGAGTCTGAACTGCCTGCCTGCCCAGCGCTGTCTGAACTGCCTGCCTGCCCAGCGCTGTCTGAGCTGCCTGCCTGCCCAGCGCTGTCTGAGCTGTCCGTCTGTCCCGAGCCGTCAGAGCTGCCCGTCTGTCCCGAGCCGTCAGAGCTGCCCGTCTGTCCCGAGACGTCAGAGCTGCCCGTCTGTCCCGAGCCGTCAGAGCTGCTCGTCTGTCCCGAGCCGTCAGAGCTGCCCGTCTGTCCCGAGCCGTCAGGGCTGCCCGTCTGTCCCGAGCCGTCAGAGCTGCCCGTCTGTGTTGAGCAGCCAGAGCCGTCCGCCAGACAGGAGCAGCCAGAGCCGTCCGCCAGACAGGAGCAGCCAGAGCCGTCCGCCAGACAGGAGCAGCCAGAGCCGTCTGCCAGACAGGAGCAGCCAGAGCCGTCCGCCAGACAGGAGCAGCCAGAGCCGTCCGCCAGACAGGAGCAGCCAGAGCCGTCCGCCAGACAGGAGCAGCCAGAGCCGTCCGCCAGACAGGAGCAGCCAGAGCCGTCCGCCAGACAGGAGCAGCCAGAGCCGTCCTCCAGACAGGAGCAGCCAGAGCCGTCCGCCAGACAGGAGCAGCCAGAGCCGTCCGCCAGACAGGAGCAGCCAGAGCCGTCCGCCAGACAGGAGCAGCCAGTGCCGTCCGCCAGCCAGGAGCAACCAGTGCCGTCCGCCAGCCAGGAGCAGCCAGTGCCGTCAGCCAGCCAGGATCCGCCAGTGGCTGCCGTCCGCCAGTCCGCCAACCACTTCTTGAAATCTGCCGTTACAAGAAGTGGTTAGATTCTATGGATTCTTCAGTCACATTGAGATGATTTCTGATGTGCTGTTCCTTCTTTTTCCTTCGTGTATTTCTGTATTGTTTTAGTGATTCACCAAAGCGAAGGCGTAGACTCAGATATTCAGGGTCTCTATGTTTTTGGTTGGACAGGTTTCTCAATTTGTTTCTTAGGACTTTGCATTCTCCATCAAACCATTTGTCATTGTTCATTTTGTTAGGTTGTCTGCCTGACATTTTTAGATTTGATAGGGAAGCTGACAGGTCAAATATACTGTTCAGGTTTTCTACTGCAAAGTTTACACCTTCACTATTACAGTGAAACATTTTGTCCAGAAAATGTCTAGATGGGATAGAATTTGTTGTTGCCTAATAGTTTTTTGCCTGATTTCCACACTACTTTCCTTCCATCTATAGCATGTCTTATTCAGTTCCTTTGGCTTTGATGACTCATGATTGAGCATAGCTCTGTAGTGTAGCTCATAGCAGTGTGGCTCATAGCAGTGTGATTTGGCTGTGATCTGATAAAGGTATCAGTATACTGACTGTGGACGCTCTAAGTCTTTGGGTTGAGGTCAGTGATAAATTAGTCTAAAATACTACTGCCAAGAGATGAGCTATAGGTGTATCTAAAGTAGGAGTCCCCTCGAATCCTACCATTGACTATGAACATACCCAGTGTCCGACAAAGCTGCAGGAGTTGTGACTGCTGTCACCTCCAGGTAGGTGTTTGTCCCTCTGTCTGTTGAGGGTGTCAGGTTCTTGTCCAGTTCTGGCATTTAGGTCGCCACAGACTGTCCCTGGGCCTGGAAATTGTTGATCTCCCCCTCTAGGATGGAGGAGCTGTCATCGTTAAAGTATGGGGATTCTATTGGGGGGGATCTAGGTAGCACACATGAAGACATTTTCGTTGAGATAATTTCCTTATTCATTTCTAGCCAGATGTAAAATGTTCCTGTTTTGACTAATATAATAGAGTGGGTTAGGTCTGCTCTATACCAAATTAGCATACCCCCTGAGTCTCTTCCCTGTTTCACACCTGGTAGTTTGGTGGATGGGACTACCAGCTCTCTGTAACCGTGCTTCTACACCTGCATTGCTTGCTGTTTGGGGTTTTAGGCTGGGTTTCTGTACAGCACTTCGAGATATTAGCTGATGTACGAAGGGCTATATAAAATAAACTTGATTTGATTTTAGAGGGCAAATAGTGGGTACGTCTCCTTTATACCATGTATCTTGTAGGATGACAATGTCTGTATTTCCAATTTCTTTGATGAAGTCTGGGTTGTTGCTTTTTTGGCCAATGGCAGATGACCTCACACCTTGTATATTCCAGGATGAAATAGTAAAAGCTTTGTGTTCCATAGTGTCTAGTGTTGTTTTTGTGTAGTTTCTCTGGCCATTACAGTAGGTGTGAGCAGAGTATGTTGAGCATTTGATACATACCTCTTAGGTATGTGTGGTCACTGCACTCTACACTCAATGGAAACGTGCGGGTTGTGTAAGAGACAACTAATACCTCCCGGCTCTGCCGGCCTATCATCCCTGAACGGCTTATAATAGCCATGTTCATCTGTCCACTTCTCACATCACTCTATGGCATCCATTCCTTACTGTGTGAACTGTATCTACACATGCAAATACAAACTAGCTAGCGCTGCTTCTAATTTTAACTCACTTTTCCCGAACACTCACAGTTCTCACTCATAGCTATCACAGACACACCAACACATATACTGTACGCATGTACACAACAACACACATATATACGCGCGTCAACATCACCAACAAACTAACATGGTTCGAGCACACCAAGACAGTCATGAAGAGGGCACGACAAAACCTATTCCCCCTCTGGAGACTGAAAAGTTTTGGCATGAGTCCTCAGATCCTCAAAAGGTTTTATAGCTGCACCCTTGAGAGCATCCTGACTAGTTGCATCACTGCCTGGTATGGCAACTGCTCGGCCTCCGACCGCAAGGCACTACAGAGGGTAGTGCGTACGGCCCAGTACTTCACCGGGGCCAAGCTTCGTGCCATCCAGGACATCTAAACCAGAGAGGAAGGCCATAAAAATTGTCAAAGACTCCAGCGACCGCTACTCTCTGTTATTATACAGTTGAAGTCGGGAGTTTACATACTCTTAGGTTGGAGTCATTGAAACTCATTTTTCAACCACTACACAAATTTCTTGTTAACAAACTATAGTTTTGGCAAGTCGGTTAGGACATCTACTTTGTGCATGACACAAGTAATTTTTCCAACAACTGTTTACAGGCAGATTATTTCACTTATAATTCACTGTATCACAATTCCAGTGGGTCAGAAACATACATACACTAAGTTAACTGTGCCTTTAAACAGCTTGGAAAATTACAGAAAATTATGTCATGGCTTTAGAAACTTCTGATAGGCTAATTGACATCATTTGAGTCAATTGGAGGTGTACCTGTGGATGTATTTCAAGGCCTACCTTCAAACTCAGTGCCTCTTTGCTTGACATCATAGGAAAATCAAAAGAAATCATCCAAGACCTCAGAAAGAAAAATAATTGAACTTCACAAGTCTGGTTCATCCTTGGGAGCAATTTCCAAACACCTGAAGGTACCACGTTCATCTTTACAAACAATAGTATGCAAGTATAAACACCATGGGACCACGCAGCCGTCATACCGCTCAGGAAGGAGACACGTTCCGTCTCCTAGAGATGAACGTACTTTGTTGCGAAAAGTGCCAATCAATCCCAGAACAACAGCAAAGGACCTTGTTAAGATGCTGGAGGAAACAGGTACAGAAGTATCCATATCCACAGTAAAATGAGTCCTATATCGACATAACCTGAAAGGCCACTCAGCATAGAAGAAGCCACTGCTCCAAAACCGCCATAAAAAAGCCAGACTACGGTTTGCAACTGCACATGGGGACAACGATCGTACTTTTTGGAGAAATGTCCTCTGGTCTGATGAAACAAAAATAGAACTGTTTTGCCATAATGAACATCGTTATGTTTGGAAGATAAAGGGGGATGCTTGCAAGCCGAAGAACACCATCCCAACTGTGAAGTACGGGGGTGGCAGCATTTCGCTACACTCGCATTAACATCTGCTAACCATGTGTATGTGATGTTTGATGTTGTGGGGGTGCTTTGCTGCAGGAGGAACTGGTGCACTTCACAAAATAGATGGCATCATGAGGAAAGAAAATTATGTGGATATATTGAAGCAACATCTCAAGACATCAGTCAGGAAGTTAAAGCTTGGTCGCAAATGGGTCTTCCAAACAGACAATGACCCCAAGCATACTTCCAAAGTTGTGGCAAAATGGCTTAAGGACAACAAAATCAAGGTATTGGAGTGGCCATCACAAAGCCCTGACCTCAATCCTATAGAAAATGTGTGGGAAGAACTGAAAAAGCGTGTGCGAGCAAGGAGGCCTACAAACCTGACTCAGTTACACCAGCTCTGTCAGGAGGAATGGGCCAAAATTCACCCAACTTATTGTGGGAAGCTTGTGGAAGGCTACCCGGAACGTTTGACCCAAGTTAAACAATTTATAGGCAATGCTACCAATACTAATTTAGTGTATGTAAACTTCTGACCCGCTGGGAATGTGATGAAAGAAATAAAAACTGAAATAAATCATTCTCTCTAATATTATTCTGACATTTCACGTTCTTAAAATAAAGTGGTGAGCCTAACTGACCTAAAACAGGGAATTTTTACTAGGATTAAATGTCAGGAATTGTGAAAAACTGAGTTTAAATGTATTTGGCTAAGGTGTATGTAAACTTTCGACTTCAACTGTACATATTACCTCAATTTCCTCGACACCAGTGCCCCCCGCACATTGACTCTGTACCGGTATCCCCTTTATTTAGCCCCGCTATAGTTATTTGCTGCTGCTCTTTAATTATTTGTTATTCTTATCTCTTACTTTTTGGGGGGTATTTTCTTAAAACTGTACTGTTGGTTAAGTGCTTGTAAGTAAGCATTTCACTCTAAGGTCGACACCTGTTGTATTCGGTGCATGTGACAAATACGATTTGATTTGATTTGAATAACATAGACACACACACACACACACACACACACACACACACACAGCTGATTACATAATACACAGTTACACGCTGATTATAGTGGTGTTACCGTTACTTACACTCACCAAACATACTAGCTTCTGCTAACACACACACACACACACACAGAGACAGACACACACAGACAAACCCACACACACACACACACACACACACACACACACACACACACCACACACACACACCATGGTAGTCAGATAGAATAGTAGAATTTGGACTGCTCTGCACAAACTTTGGTCTGTCAGTCAGCAAAACAGGATAGACAGGATCATGTGACAGTGTGAAACAAAGACATGTCTAACCTCTCACCAGACACATGACCATGAAGGGATCTGGAGCGTCTGAATAACTAGACTGCATCAGTGTCATACTTCTTCCTGTCTGTATGAGTCTATATGAATCTGTATGAGTCTATATTAATCTAGATGAGTCTATATTAATCTATATGAGTGTATATACGTATATGAGTCTCTATGAGTCTATGTGAGTCTATATGAGTCTATATTAATCTAGATGAGTCTATATGAGTCTACAGTATTTGAGCCTATATGAGTGTATATGAGTTTATATGAATCTATATGAGTCTACAGTGGCTTGCGAAAGTATTCACCCCCCTTGGCATTTTTCCTATTTTTGTTGCCTTAGAACCTGGAATTAAAATAGATTTTTTGGGGGGGGGGGTTGTATCGTTTGATTTACACAACATGCCTACCACTTTGAAGTATTTTTTATTGTGAAACAAACAAGAAATAAGACAAAAAAACTGAAAACTTGAGCGTGCATAACTATTCACCCCCCCAAAGTCAATACTATTTAGAGCCACCTTTTGCAGCAATTACAGCTGCAAGTCTCTTGGGGCATTATGTCTCTATAAGCTTGGCACATCTAGCCACTGGGACTTTTGCCCATTCATCAAGGCAAAACTGCTCCAGCTCCTTCAAGTTGGATGGGTTCCGGTGGTGTACAGCAATCTTTAAGTCATTAAGCAATTTCCAAACGCCTGAAGATACCATGTTCATCTGTACAAACAATAGTACACAAGTATAAACACCATGGGACCACGCAGCTGTCATACCGCTCAGGAAGGAGACGTGTTCTGTTTCCTAGAGATTAACGTACTTTGGTGCGAAAGGTGCAAATCAATCCCAGAACAACAGCAAAGGACCTTTTGAAGATGCTGGAGGAAACAGGTACAAAAGTATCTATATCCACAGTAGAACGAGTCCTATATCAACATAACCTGAAAGGCTGATCAGCAAGGAAGAAGACACTGCTCCAAAACCGCCATAAAAAAGCCAGACTACGGTTTGCAACTGCACATGGGTACAAAGATCGTACTTTTTGGAGAAATGTCCTCTGGTCTGATGAAACAAAAATAGAACTGTTTGGCCATAATGACCATTGTTATGTTTGGAGGAAAAAGGGGGAGGCTTGCAAGCCGAAGAACACCATCCCAACTGTGAAGCACGGTGGTGGCAGCATCATGTTGTGGGGGTGCTTTGCTGCAGGAGGGACTGGTGCACTTCACAAAATAGATGGCATCATGAGGGAGGAAAATTATGTGGATATATTGAAGCAACATCTCAAGACATCAGTCAGGAAAATAAAGCTTGGTCGCAAATGGGTCTTCCAAATGGACAATGACCCCAAGCATACTTCCAAAGTTGTGGCAAAATGGCTTAAGGACAACAAAGTCAAGGTATTGGAGTGGCCATCACAAAGCCCTGACCTCAATCCCATGGAAGATTTGTGGGCAGAACAGAAAAAGCATGTGTGAGCAAGGAGACCTCCAAACCTGACTCAGTTTCACCAGCTCTGTCAGGAGGAATGGGCTAAAATTCACCCAACTTATTGTGGGAATCTTGTGGAAGGCTACCCAAAACTTTTGACCCAATTTAAACAATTGAAATGCAATGCTACCAAATACTAATTGAGTGTATGTAAACTACTGACCCACTGGGAATGTGATGAAAGAAATAAAAGCTGAAATAAATCATTCTCTCTACTATTATTCTGACATTTCAGATTCTTAAAATAAAGTGGTGATCCTAACTGACCTAAGACAGGGAATTTTACTATGATTAAATGTCAGGAATTGTGAAAAACGGAGTTTAAATGTATTTGGCTAAGGTGTATGTAAACTTCTGACTTCAACTCTATATGAGTGTATGTCTATATGAGTCTATATTAATCTATATGAATCGCTATGTCTATGTGAATCTATATAAGTCTATATGAATCTATACGAGTCTATATGAGTCTATGTGAGTGTGTGTCTATATAAGTCTATATGAGTTTATGAGTCTATTTGAGTTTATATATGAGTTTATATGACTCTATATGAGTGTATATGAATCTATATGAGTGTATATGAATCTATATGAGTCTATATGAATCTATATGAGTTTATATGACTCTATAGGAGTCTATATGAATCTATATGAGTTTATATGAATCTATATGAGTCTATGGGTATCTATATGAGTCTATGAGTATCTATGAGTCTGTATGAGTGTATGCGTATGTCTATGAGAGGAAGTCAAACCATTGTTCAGCCAGTTAAACAACAGACATACATCACATACGATAAGTTCCTATTTTATACTCATGAGTCTCACTAAAGTATAACTACCAATTTGCTAAAGCAACCGTATAGTCATAGAAGCACCCACTCTCACAGTATTTAAGCAAAAGAGATTCCATAATGATTTACATACACAATTTGGTCATGCTCATACACAATTGGAGGATGTGTCATCCTGTTTTAACTAAAGAACCTGAAAAAGTCAATTAAATGTGATTAGGAACGTCACAGCCTCTGTCACACCAACATGTCAAACCCAGCTTGGGAAAAGCCCTGCAGCGTGCACTGTATAGCAGCTTTGTTCACACGCTGACTCAGAATCCCTCACCTTTCTGTCTGGGCAGACTAAATAGATCATTAGTGGCCTGTTTAGGCACCCAGAGACACTCAGCCCTGCACATACAGTTCTTCACCCTAGATACAACACAAGGATAGAGGGATCGTGTGGTGTGGAGGGAGAGATAGTCATGTGACCAGAGGTCTGGTGTCAGCCTGAGGAAGTAACACAAGATAAGTGTAGAGGGGGTGTGGGGAGAGGGGGTGAGGGGAGAGGTGGTGAGGGGTGAGGAGCGAGGGGGAAAGGGGCAGAGGGGGATAGGGGTTGAGGAGAGAGGGGTTGAGTTTATAGTTATGCTGTGGGAGTGTCAGTCATAGTCCACTGTTAATCTAATCTGCAGGGCTGTTTTCCTTCATTCTCACCAGTGAATAATGCAGGTCTTACTGTGTTCTGTTCCAGCATTTACATAACCAACCCCTGCTAAACCCTGGGCCTAATGGAACAACAACAAATAGCATGTGGTCATGTAAAGAACTGTGTGGTTGGGAACATTAGAAACGATCTTGATAATAATAGATGTATTTTGCTCATCAAACTTTCATTATTTTCCAAGAGTAAGTTGCTGAATATTTATTCCCTTTTCCCGGTATGGAACGTTTTGGAAGCACAAGCCAGCACGTTTTGAGGGTACAAGGTGAGGACGTTTTGAGGGTACAAGATGAGGACGTTTTGAGGGTACAAAGTGAGCACGTTTTGAGGGTACAAGGTGAGGACGTTTTGAGGGTACAAAGTGAGCATTTTCTTCAGGGTACAAAGTGCTAGACATTCACCACAGTGGAGTGTATGACTCAGACTGTATATCAGTGTGTGTGTGTGTGTGGGGGGGGGGGGGGGGGGGGGGCGGTCACTCAGTGTTTTCCCTGACGACAGCAGCAGCAACACAGTCACATGAGTACGGGTTCATAGGAGAGACTGAGAAAGGCCTCACACTTCTGTGGAATGAGAAGGAATGAGAATGCAGGGTCACCCTTATCTATAACCCTCTCCTCTGGGCCCACCCTTATCTATAATCCTCTCCCCTTCTTTCCCCTAACCAGAGAGCTTCTCCACATGAGCTCTGTCAACATGTTTTTAACCTACTTCTCTGTGGTGAAAGTCTGATGTTATCATTCTACAGCACTATATGCAATACTGGGTTACAGCTATTTGTTTCCTGCCATTGAATTTGATGGCAAATCAGTTCTTTCAAAATAGCTATAACAATGCTAGCAAGCTAGTTAGCCAGTGTGTTTTGATTTTAATACACCAACCATTTTTTTTCTTCTACAGTCTCCTGACCCATGAGGAGGACTGCAATAGATGGCAGTGATGAACTCATCACTCAATCTGAGGAAATCTCAGAAGTTTTGTGCCTGGGTTTTATCATTGAGTGATTGGGAACTTAACAATGAACTTCATCTTGTACAAGACCGAGTCAACGGCTATGGAGAAGTTGTTCTCAGACGCCGGGGACAGCGAGGTGCCGGTGAGACGCCTTAAATAGAGAGTGAACTGTGCTGCCTGCCTGCCAATTCCACCCTGTTGACAAACCCCTCCCTCTGTTCTGGCTGTGTGGATCCTTGGCCACTGTCGCCCCATCTGTTGGAGGCTTGAAACACCCAAAACGTTCAACTCTAGCTGGCAATTGTCATAGTCCAGACCACAAGAGGTTGGAGGGGAGAACGGGCTCATGGTAATGACTGGAGCAGAATGAGTGGGACGGTATTAAATACATCAAACACATGGTTTCCATGGTTTCCAGGTATTTGATGCCATTCCATTTGCTCCGTTGCGGCTATTATTATGAGCCGTTCTCCCCTCTGCAGCCTCCTGTAGTCCAGACCTACTCTCTGTGATGTAGCTACATACACTGAGTGGACAAAACATTAGGAACACCTTTCTAATATTGACTTGCACCCCCTTTTGCCCTCAGAACAGCCTCAATTCGTCGGGGCATGGACTCTACAAGGTGTCAAAAGCGTTCCACAGAGATGCTACCCCATTTTGACTCCAATGGGGGCTGTGGGGCCTGTTTTGTTCGACTTCAGTGCGGCCTTTGACATTATTGATCATAGTCTGCTGCTGGCAAAACTTATGTGTTATGGTTTTACACCCCTGCTATATTGTGGATAAAGAGTTACCTGTCTAACAGAACACAGAGGGTGTTCCTTAATGGAAGCTTCTTCTCCAACATAATCCAGGTAGAATCAGGAATTCCCCAAGGCAGCAGTCTAGGCCCATTACTTTTTTCAATCTTTACAAACAACATGCCACTGACTTTGAGTAAAGCCAGAGTTTCTATGTATGCAGATGACTCAACACTATACACGTCATCTACTACAGCGACTGAAATGACTGCAACACTTAACAAAGAGTTGCAGTTAGTTTCAGAGTGGGTGGCAAGGAATAAGTTAGTCCTAAATATGTCTCAAACTAAAAGCATTGTATTTGGGACAAGTCATTCACTAAACCCTAAACCTCAACTACATTTTGTAATAAATAATGTGGAAAATGAGCAAGTTGAGGAGACTAAACTGCTTGGAGTTACCCTGGATTGTAAACTGTCATGGTCAAAACATATTGATACAACAGTAGCTAAGATGGGGAGAAGTACGTCTATGATAAGGCGCTGCTCTACCTTCTTGACAGCACTGTCAACAAGTCAGGTCCTAATGGCCCTAGTTTTGTCTCACCTGGACTACTGTTCAGTTGTGTGGTCAGGTGCCACAAGAAAGGATTTAGGAAAATTGCAATTGGTTCAGAACAGGGCAGGACGACTGGCCCTTGGATGTACACAGAGTGCTAATATTAATAATATGCATGTCAATCTCTCCTGGCTCAAAGTGGAGGAGAGATTAGCTTCATCACTGCTTGTATTTATGAGAGGTATTTGTTAGAGGTATTGACATGTTGAATGCACCGAGCTGTCTGTCTAAACTACTGGCACACAGCTCGGACACCCATGCATACCCCACAAGACATGCCACAAGAGGTGGCAGACTATGGAAGGTGCACAGTACTAAATAGATCCATGACTACTTGGAACTCTATTCCACATCAGGTAACTGATGCAAGCAGTAAAATTAGATTTAAAAATCAGATAAAAATACACCTTATGGAACAGCGGGGACTGGGTTGCAACACAAACATAGGAGCATACACACATACATACAAACACACGATAACATACGCACTATACACACACGTACACATGGATGTAGTACTGTAGATATGTGTTAGTGGTGGAGTAGGGGCCTGAGGGCACACAGCCTGAATGCATTGTCATGATGTTTTTAAAATTGTATAAACTGACTTATTTTTGCTGGACCCCAGGAAGAGAAGCTGCTGCCTTGGTAGCAACTAATGATGATCCATAATAAATACAAATACAAATGCTTCCCACAGTCGTGTCAAGTTGGCTGGATGTTCTTTGGGTGGTAGACCATTCTTGATACACACAGGAAACTGTTGTGCGTGAAATACCCAGCAGCATCGCAGTTCGCACCTACTACCATAACCCGTTCAAATCCATGTCTCAATTGTCTCAAGGCTTAAAAATCCTTCTTTAACCTGTCTCCTCCCCTTCATCTACACTGATTGCAGTGTATTTCACAAGTGACATCATCAAGGGATCATAGCTTTCACCTGGATTCACCCCGTCAAATCAAATCAAAAGCTAATTTTATTAGTCACATGCTCCGAATACAACAGGTACAGTGAAATGCTTACTTACGAGCCCCTAACCAACAATGCAGTTTAAAAATATATATATTTAAAAACACGGATAAGAAATAATAAAATAATAAAATAAAGAATAATAAATAAGAAGTAACAAGTATTTAAAGAGCAGCAGTAAAATAACAATACCAAGACTATATACAGGGGGGTACCGGTAGAGAGTCAATGTGCAGGGGTACCGGTTAGTCGAGGTCCCCAATTGATGTAATATGTACCCAGACCCCTATTACAGGGTCTGAGTCACTGGCTTACTTGAGCTCTTCCATGCCATCCCTAGGAGGGGTGCGTCACTTGAGTGGGTTGAGTCACTGACGGGATCTTCCTGTCTGGGTTGGCGCCCCCCCTTGGGTTGTGCCTTGGCGAAGATCTTTGTGGGCTATACTCGGCCTTGTCTCAGGATGGTAAGTTGGTGGTTGAAGATATCCCTCTAGTGGTGTGGGGGCTGTGCTTTGGCAAAGTGGGTGGGGTTATATCCTTCCTGTTTGGCCCTGTCCGTGGGTATCATCGGATGGGGCCACAGTGTCTCCTGACCCCTCCTGTCTCAGCCTCCAGTATTTATGCTGCATTAGTTTATGTGTCGGGGGGCTAGGGTCAGTTTGTTATATCTGGAGTACTTCTCCTGTCTTATCCGGTGTCCTGTGTGAATTTAAGTATGCTCTCTCTAATTCTCTCTTTCTCTCTTTCTTTCTCTCTCTTGGAGGACCTGAGCCCTAGGACCATACCTCAGGACTACCTGGCATGATGACTCCTTGCTGTCCCCAGTCCACCTGGCCGTGCTGCTGCTCCAGTTTCAACTGTTCTGCCTGCGGCTATGGAACCCTGACCTGTTCACCGGACGTGCTACCTGTCCCAGACCTGCTGTTTCAACTCTCTAGAGACCGCAGGAGCGGTAGAGATACTCTTAATGATCGGCTATGAAAAGCCAACTGACATTTACACCCTCGACAACTACTGTGATTATTATTATTTGACCATGCTGGTCATTTATGAACATTTGAACATCTTGGCCATGTTCTGTTATAATCTCCACCCGGGCACAGCCAGAAGAGGACTGGCCACCCCTCATAGCTTCCTCTCTAGGTTTCTTCCTAGGTTTTGGCCTTTCTAAGGAGTTTTTCCTAGCCACCGTGCTTCTACACCTGCATTTCTTGCTGTTTGGGGTTTTAGGCTGGGTTTCTGTACAGCACTTTGAGATATCAGCTGATGTAAGAAGGGCTATATAAATACATTTGATTTGATTTGATGATTAAAGTGACTATCCATAGATGGGGGGGGGGGGGGGGGGGCAATGCAAATAGTCTGGGTAGCCATTTGATTAGATGTTCAGGAGTCTTATGGCTTGGGGGAGAAGCTGTTTAGAAGCCTCTTGGACCTAGATTTGGCGTTCCGGTACCGAACAGTCCATGATTAGGGTGGCTGGAGTCTTTGACAATTTTTAGGGCCTTCCTCTCACACTGCCTGGTATAGTGGTCCTGGATGGCAGGAAGCTTGGCCCCAGTGATGTACTGGGCCGTTCGCACTACCCTCTGTAGTGCCTTGCTGTCGGAGGCCGAGCAGTTGCCATACCAGGCAGTGAAGCAACCGGTCAGGATGCTCTCGATGGTGCGGCTGTAGAACATTTTGAGGATCTGAGGACCCATGCCAAATCCTTTCAGTCTCCTCAGGGGGAATAGGTTTTGTCGTGCCCTCTTCACGACTGACATCACGGTCAGTCTAGGTAATGGAAGGAGAAGGTGTTCTTAATGTTTGTGCACTTAGTGAAAATTTAATTTGATGTTTGTTTTTTGTTTTGTTTTTTCAAGCGCTTTGAGATTATTTTTGTAAATGAGAAGTGCTATAAAAGCTGAATAAATTATTATTATTACTATTATTATTATTACTATCATGGGGACTGTGGTACTGACCTGGATGGCAGGAAGCTTGGCCCCAGTGATGGTCCCAGCCATCCATTAGCTTTTGATTTGTCTACGTACTGACCACAGTCCCCATGCATATATAATATATGTATTTTTAGAGGATATCCTTGAGTTCCACACAGTTTTCTGCACACTGTTTTTGGGTGCATGTGGCTTGCTTTCAGTAGGTTTGTGTGTGTCTGTTATAGGAGCCTGTGTGTTTGTACATCTTCAGTCAGTCAGTCAGTTTGGGTGTATAGCCAGTTACAGTATGTACACAGCACCGTTTAGGACTAGGAGTGAGTGGGTTGTATCTGTTTGACAGAGTCTGAGGGCATTGCCTATGAGTTTGCCTGCCTGTCTGCCTCTACCCTGTAAAGCAGGAAAACTGCACAGGTTCTGTGCTCTGCGACCGACTTGAATCCCCTCCCTCCCTATAGCCTTTGGGATTGGTCAGAGTTTCAGTGGGAGGAGTTACACGGCTCTCCCTGTAAGACCTAATTGATTGAGACAGATAACTTCCAGTAATTCAGCTGATTACGCCTTTCACTCTCAAGGCTGGCAAGAGATGAACAACCTAGCAGGGCGGGAGGAGCCTGTCATTGGCCAGCCAGGGACAGCCTGAGGGGGGGGAGATGCATACTGTTTTGTTTGAGCCTTTTTTTTCTAGAGCCGAGCAGCAAAGTGCTGATACTTGCTTTTCACATTCCATCGCAGAGCACGCGGTTCAGTGGAGCAATAAAACTGTGTCAGTTCAGTTCCACACACCCCTCCAGCTGCTATGTAAACTCAGCAAAAAAAGAAACGTCCTTTATTCAGGACCCTGTCTTTCAAAGATAATTCGTAAAAATCAAAATAACTTCACAGATCTTCATTGTAAAAGGTTTAAACACTGTTTCCCATGCTTGTTCAATGAACCATAAACAATTCATGAACATGCACATGTGGAAGATCGTTAAGACACAGTTAAGTTATAAAAACTTAGGACACTAAAGAGGCCTTTCTAATGACTCTGAAAAACACCAAAATAAAGATGCCCAGGGTCCCTGCTCATCTGCGTGAATGTGCCTTAGGCATGCTGCAAGGAGGCATGAGGACTGCAGATGTGGCCAGGGCAATAAATTGCAATGTCCGTACTGTGAGACGCGTAAGACAGCACTACAGGGAGACAGGACGGACAGCTGATTGTCCTCGCAGTGGCAGACCACATGTAACAACACCTGCACAGGATCGGTACATCCGAATATCACACCTGCGGGACAGGTACAGGATGACAACAACAACTGCCCGAGTTACAACAGGAATGCACATTCCCTCCATCAGTGCTCAGACTGTCCGCAACAGGTTGAGAGAGGCTGGACTGGGGGCTTGTAGGCCTGTTGTGAGGCAGGTCCTCACCAGACATCACCGGCAACATCGTCGCCTATGGGCACAAACCCCCCGTCGCTGGACCAGACAGGACTGGCAAAAAGTGCTCTTCACTGACGAGGCGCGGGTTTGTCTCACCAGGGGTGATGGTCGGATTCACGTTTATCATTGAAGGAATGAGCGTTACACGAGGCCTGTACTCTGGAGCGGGATCGATTTGGAGGTGGAGGGTCCGTCATGGGCTGGGGCGGTGTGTCACAGCATCATCGGACTGAGCTTGTTGTCATTGCAGGCAATCTCAATGCTGTCTGTTACAGAGAAGACATCCTCCTCCCTCATGTGGTACCCTTCCTGCAGGCTCATCCTGACACGACCCTCCAGCATGACAATGCCACCATCCATTCTGCTCGTTCTGTGCGTGATTTCCTGCAAGACAGGAATGTCAGTGTTCTGCCATGGCCAGCGAAGAGCCCTGATCTCAATCCCATTGAGCACCTCTGGGACCTGTTGGATCAGAGGGTGAGGGCTAGGGCCATTCCCTCCAGAAATGTCCGGGAACTTGCAGGTGCCTTGGTGGAAGAGTGGGATAACATCTCACAGCAAGAACTGACAAATCTGGTGCAGTCCATGAGATGGAGATGCACTGCCGTACTTAATGCAGCTGGTGGCCACACCAGATACTGACTGTTACTTTTGATTTTGACCCCCCCCCCCTTTGTTCAGGGACACATTATTCAATTTCTGTTAGTCATATGTCTGTGGAACTGGTTCAGGTTATGTCTCAGTTGTTGAATCTTGTTATGTTCATACAAACATTTACACATGTTAACTTCTTGTGAATAGGGGGGCGCTGTTTTCACTATGGAAAAAATTGTGCCCAAATTAAACGGCCTCGTACTCTGTTCTAGATCATACAATATGCATATTATTATTACTATTGGATAGAAAACACTCTGAAGTTTCTAAAACTGTTTTGAATTATATCTGTGAGTAAACAGAACTCATTTGGCAGCAAACTTCCATACAGGAAGTGAAAAATCTGAAAACGAGGCTCTGTGTCAGGGCTTGCCTATTCAATTGGCTTTTATTTATCGATATGTATGCACTTCATACGCCTTCCACTAGATGTCAACAGGCAGTGGAAGGTTGAATGGGGTGTCTAGCTTGATCTGAGGCTGAATAAGAGCTTTTGGAGTGGCAGGTCCGGTATTTTGTCAGTTTTCGACGGCGCGCGGGGGAACTCGACATTGTCTTCTGAAAAGCGTTAGGTATACACGGCGAATTGCTCCGGCTCTGATTTTGTTTGATACATATGAGAAAAACATCATAAAGTAGGATTTTTCAACCGAGTTTGATCAGTTTATTCAACGTTTATTGGGAATTTTGGAATTTTTCGTTCCATGCATCAAGAGATGATGGACACGTGAGCTCGACATGGCTAGCCAAAGTTGCTAATTCGACAGAAGAAATGGACATTCTAAAACCAAACAACGATTTATTCTGGACCTAGGACTCCTTGCACAACATTCTGATGGAAGAACAGCAAAAGTAAGACAACATTTATGATGTTATTTCGTATTTCTGTGTAATATGTTGACTCCAACACCGCGGAGAATAGGTGAGCGCTGTCTCACAATAACGCATGCTGTATGTTGTGGTAAAGTTATTTTTTTAAATCTAACACAGCGGTTGCATTAAGAACCAGTGTATCTTTCATTTGCTGTACAACATGTATTTTTTAGTAAAGTTTATGATGAGTTATTTGATTAGATTAGGTGACTGTCCAAAATATCTCCAGAGATTTTGGTGAATTGTTGCTACGTATTCACAATGTATAACCACGATTTGCAGCTCTAAATATGCACAATTTCGAACAAAACATAAATGTATTGTATAACATGATGTTATAAGACTGTCATCTGATGAAGTTGTCCAAAGGTTAGTGATAAATTTTATATCTATTGCTGGTTTTTGCGAAAGCTATGTTTGCGGTGGATAAATGGCGTTGTGTGTTTGGCTGTTGTGATGAGCTAATATAATTCTATATTGTGTTTTCGCTGTAAAACACTTAAAAAATTGGAAATATTGGCTGGATTCACAAGATGTTAATCTTTCATTTGCTGTACACCGTGTATTTTTCATAAATGTTTTATGATGAGTATTTATGTATTTCACGTTGCTCTCTGTAATTATTCTGGCTGCTTTGGTGCTATTTGTGATGGTGGCTGCAATGTAAAACCAGGATTTGTAGCTATAAATATGCACATTTTCGAACAAAACATAAATGTATTGTATAACATGATGTTATAAGACTGTCATCTGATGAAGTTTTTCAAGGTTAGTGATTAATTGTATCTCTATTTGTGGGTTTTGTGAAAGCTACCTATGAGGTGGAAACATGGTGAAAATATGCCGTTGTGTGTTTGGCTATTGTGGTTAGCTAATATAAATACATATTGTGTTTTCGCTGTAAAACATTTTAAAAATCGGAAATGATGGCTGGATTCACAAGATGTTTATCTTTCATTTGCTGTATTGGACTTGTGATTTCATGAAATTATATTATGATATCCCTGTCCCGTTAGGCTAGGCTATGCTAGTCAGCTTTTTTGATGAGGAGGATCCCGGATCCGGGAGAGAGAAGCGGTACAGGTTTTAAGTTTGCTGAAAATAAACACAGCTGACAGTGAGAGGACGTTTCTTTTTTGCTGAGTTTATTCAATCTGCCCATGTTACCTTTGATGAAAGAGGTTTTCCCATAAGTAGTTATAGAATGAGCGAGTCCATTAATGTACAGTACTGTGCTATCTCACCAGGATTCACTTTAATCATAAACATAAGTATCAAACATCCAGAAATGGCTTTTTGAACAAACAAAAGCAGACTATACATTATCTAGTTCAGAAAGTGTGTAAATCCACACTTTTACAGGAGAGTGCCAGCCAGGAAGACCCTGTCTTAATGTATTTACACATACAGTAAGTAGTACAGGGACAGGGAGGGGTTGGAATAGTCTGCATGGAATATGCTGTGGAGTCTTTCAACTGCATAAGGAGTGGTGCAGAGCCCACCCCACCCTTGCCCAGCCCCACCCCACCTAACCCCATCCCAGCCCCCTCTATACCACTCTATCCCAGCCAGCCCTCTCTATACCACTCTATCCCATCCCAGTCCTCTCTATACCACTCTTTCCCAGCCAGCCCTCTCTATACCACTCTATACCAGCCCAGCCTGGCGTGGCACATAAATAGCAGCACAGAGCCACGCAGCCCTAGATTACACCTGCTGCAGCCTCCCGGCCACAATCTGTCACAATAGATTACAGGGGAGAGAGAGTTAGAGAGAGAGAGAGAGAGAGAGAGTGAGTGAAGGGTTGGGGGGAGGAGAGGAGAGGATTGATTTTTATTTTATTAGGATCTCTTTAAGTCCTCATTTGGAGTCCTTGACAAACTTTAAAATACATATTGACATGTTAACGACAACCTTATATACAAAGTAAACAATAATAATGATAAATACTCTGACGGTCTGAAAATATAGATTGGTTCTGTCATCTACCATAGTAATTTATAACATCACAATGTATTGTTTTCAAGCGCTCCTAAATTATTGCTTGAATTTAATTATTGGAAGATTTCTGGTTTGCTCAGATAAATTATTTCATTTTTTTTATTGCTCTGAATTTAAATGTTATTTTGACGATTTATATTCTGTGCTGGAGTAAGACATCGATGGTGAAGATTCTATTCCTAGTATGGACTGAATGTCTATCTCTTACCAACTGAATCCTGTTGTGAATGGAGAGGAGAGGAGAGGAGAGGAGAGGAGAGGAGAGGAGAGGAGAGGAGAGGAGAGGAGAGGAGAGGAGAGGAGAGGAGAGGAGAGGAGAGGAGAGGAGAGGAGATAATACATAGTCTTCATAATAGTCTCTTCCCATTTCTCTCTTGTGATTAGACCGTTAGATCTGCCACATTGAGGACATCCTGTACTGGGTACTGCAACATTGTAGAAGCTGATATACAAACCACGTCCTGATCCTATGATGTTTCTATTTGACATGGCAAGTTTAACATGTAATTTCGCCCATCATCGTGGGTTTCTCCGACTCCTCTCTGTGTGATAGAGTGCTACCTCATCAGCGCTCTATAAACGACCATGAAAAGTCTCTGTAGAGAAAACTGTAATAAGCTGCCATGTGAAAGATTCATGTGATATAGCATGAGAGTTTTATCCTGAGAAAGACGGCAATATTACAGGAAAAAATGAAATGAGAAAGATACATCCACTTTCTTTAACCTTAGCCTTTAGCCATGTATCATTCTTTACGCACACGTGCACACGCGCACACACACACTGAAGGAAGTGCTTAGCTTACTCACCAGCTGCATGACTGTAGAGATTAATGTAAAGCCATCTCTCAGGGACAATGTGCCAACCCACTCCCTGAATGCCAGCTTCCACACACACACACACACACACACACACACACACACACACACACACACACACACACACACACACACACACACACACACACACACACACACACACACACACACACACACACACACACACACACACACACAGTCTTGTACAGCTAACCTTGTGGGGACATACAATTCAGTCCCATTCAAAATCCTATTTTCCCTAACCCCTAACCCTAAACCTAACCCTAATCCTAACCCGTACTCTTACCCTAACCCTAACCCTAACCTTAACCTTAACCCTAACCCTAACCCTAACCCTAACCCTAACCCTAACCCAAAAACCTAAACTTTATCCTAACCCTAAACCTAACCCTAGCTCCTAACCCTAACCCTACAACTAACCCTAGCTCCTAACCTTAATATTTAACTTAATTCTAACCCTAACACTAATTCTAACCTTAACCCTAAACCCCCTAGAAATAGCATTTGACCTTGTGGGGACTAACAAAATGTCCCCAGCTGGTCAACTTTTTGTTCGTTTACTATTCTTGTAGGGACTTCTGGTCCCCACAAGAATAGTTAAACACGTCCACACACACACACACACACACACACACACACACACACACACACACACACACACACACACACACACACACACACACACACACACACACACACACACACACACACACACACACACACACACACACACACACACAGGTAAGGCACGACAACATAGCCTGCCTCTATCACAATCAAAGACCAGAGAGGAACAGAGAACAGGGGAACATGGGAACAGTCTGTGATGGTAATAAATTCATGAACTTCTTTGAGGAAAAGATCATGATCATTAGAAAGCAAATTACGGACTCCTCTTTAAATCTGCGTATTACTCCAAAGCTCAGTTGTCCTGAGTCGGCACAACTCTGCCAGGACCTAGGATCAAGAAAGACAGTCAAGTGTTTTAGTACTATATCTCTTGACACAATGATGAAAATAATCATGGCCTCTAAACCTTCAAGCTGCATACTGGACCCTATTCCAACTAAACTACTGAAAGAGCTGCTTCCTGTGCTTGGCCCTCCTATGTTGAACATAATAAACGGCTCTCTATCCACCGGATGTGTACCAAACTCACTAAAAGTGGCAGTAATAAAGCTTCTCTTTAAAAAGCCCAACCTTGATCCAGAAAATATAAATAACTATCGGCCTATATCGAATCTTCCATTCCTCTCAAAAATTTTCGAAAAAGCTGTTGCGCAGCAACTCACTGCCTTCCTGAAGACAAACAATGTATACAAAATGCTTCAGTCTGGTTTTAGACCCCATCATAGCACTGAGACTGCACTTGTGAAGGTGGTAAATTACCTTTTAATGGCGTCAGACCGAGGCTCTGCATCTGTCCTCGTGCTCCTAGACCTTAGTGCTGCCTTTGACACCATCGATCACCACATTCTTTTGGAGAGATTGGAAACCCAAATTTGTCTACATGGACAAGTTCTGGCCTGGTTTAGATCTTATCTGTCGGAAAGATATCAGTTTGTCTCTGTGAATGGTTTGTCCTCTGACAAATCAACTGTAAATTTCGGTGTTCCTCAAGGTTCCGTTTTAGGACCACTATTGTTTTCACTATATATTTTACCTCTTGGAGAATGTCATTCGAAAACATAATGTTAACTTTCACTGCTATGCGGATGACACACAGCTGTACATTTCAATGAAACATGGTGAAGCCTCAAAATTGCCCTCGCTAGAAGCCTGTGTTTCAGACATAAGGAAGTGGATGGCTGCAAACTTTCTACTTTTAAACTCGGACAAAACAGAGATGCTTGTTCTAGGTCACAAGAAACAAAGAGATCTTCTGTTGAATCTGACAATTAATCTTGATGGGTGTAAAGTCATCTCAATTAAAACTGTGAAGGACCTCAGCGTTATTCTGGACCCTGATCTCCCTTTTTACGAACATATCAAGACTGTTTCAAGGACAGCTTTTTTCCATCTACGTAACATTGCAAAAATCTGAAACTTTCTGTCCAAAAATGATGCAGAAAAATTAATCCATGCTTTTGTTACTTCTAGGTTAGACTACTGCAATGCTCTACTTTCCGGCTACCCGGATAAAGCACTAAATAAACTTCAGTTAGTGCTAAATACGGCTGCTAGAATCCTGACTAGAACCAAAAAATTTGATCATATTACTCCAGTGCTAGCCTCCCTACACTGGCTTCCTGTTAAGGCAAGGGCTGATTTCAAGGTTTTACTGCTAACCTACAAAGCATTACATGGGCTTGCTCCTACCTATCTTTCCGAGTTGGTCCTGCCGTATATACCTACACGTATGCTACGGTCACAAGATGTAGGCCTCCTAATTGTCCCTAGAATTTCTAAGCACACAGCTGGAGGCAGGGTTTTCTCCTATAGAGCTCCATTTTTATGGAATGGTCTGCCTACCCATGTGAGAGACGCAGACTCGGTCTCAACCTTTAAGTCTTTACTGAAGACTCATCTCTTCAGTGGGTCATATGATTGAGTGTAGTCTGGCATGGGAGTGTGAATGTGAACGGAAAGGCTCTGGAGCAACGAACCGCCCTTGCTGTCTCTGCCTGGCCGGTTCCCCTCGCTCCACTGGGATTCTCTGCCTCTAACCCTATTACAGGGGCCGAGTCACTGGCTTACTGGTCTTCCATGCCGTCCCTAGGAGGGGTGCGTCACTTCAGTGGCTTGAGTCACTGACGTAATCTTCCTGTCTGGGTTGGCGCCCCCCCTTAGGTTGTGCCGTGGCGGAGATCTTTGTGGGCTATACTCGGCCTTGTCTCAGGATGGTAAGTTGGTGGTTGAAGATATCCCTCTAGTGGTGTGGGGGCTGTGCTTTGGCAAAGTGGGTGGGGTTATATCCTTCCTGTTTGGCCCTGTCCGGGGGTATCATCGGATGGGGCCACAGTGTCTCCTGACCCCTCCTGTCTCAGCCTCCAGTATTTATGCTGCAGTAGTTTATGTGTCGGGGGGCTAGGGTCAGTTTGTTATATCTGGAGTACTTCTCCTGTCTTATCTGGTGTCCTGTGTGAATTTAAGTATGCTCTCTCTAATTCTCTCTTTCTCTCTTTCTTTCTCTCTCTCGGAGGACCTGAGCCCTAGGACCATGCCTCAGGACTACCTGGCATGATGACTCCTTGCTGTCCCCAGTCCACCTGGCTATGCTGCTGCTCCAGTTTCAACTGTTCTGCCTGCGGTTATGGAACCCTGACCTGTTCCCCGGACGTGCTACCTGTCCCAGACCTGCTGTTTTCAACTCTCTAGAGACAGCAGGAGCGGTAGAGATAATCTTAATGATCGGCTATGAAAAGCCAACTGACATTTACTCCTGAGGTGCTGGCTTTCTGCACCCTCGACAACTACTGTGATTATTATTATTTGACCATGCTGGTCATTTATGAACATTTGAATATCTTGGCCATGTTCTGTTATAATCTCCACCCGGCACAGCCAGAAGAGGACTGGCCACCCCTCATAGCCTGGTTCCTCTCTAGGTTTCTTCCTAGGTTTTGGCCTTTCTAGGGAGTTTTTCCTAGCCACCGTGCTTCTACACCTGCATTGCTTGCTGTTTGGGGTTTAAGGCTGGGTTTCTGTACAGCACTTTGAGATATCAGCTGATGTAAGAAGGGCTATATAAATAAATTTGATTTGATTTGATTAATATTAGGGTATTTAAAGCCCTGTGATGGAGACTACAGTCTAACTGTACCCTGTCAATATGATGGAAGCCTGATAGTGACACAGCTGCCATTCTACCAGCCATGACTGTTAGACCAGGGTCTTGTTTGCAAGGGAACCCTGCACAATTCATAAGCAAAATCTAATCTACATCAGAAAATAAAGTGAAGTCACGTAAAGCCATGAAAGGATTACGCTTATAAGCAAGTGAGATATGAACGTTTCTCAGAATAAGGTACTCACTGAGCGACTGCTGGATAATGCTGGATGGATAATGCTGGATGGATAATGCCGAATGGATAATGCATAGGTTACCTGAATTGAAGCCATGCTATAGCTATGCAGTAGCTATAGCTAGCCATAAAAGACCCTGCAGGACACGCTATGAACGCAATATAACTTGATATGAGGTATATTGCATTCACCATGGTTTATTGATGACTGGCACCTGTTTCCAATGCCAATACCAGACCATATGTCCCTAGGCTGGCCATCACCTGATTCAGTCCAATATGCATAATCTGTATTTGAACTGGGTCTGGAGGGCACAACGTATTGTCCCACTATGAGCAGGACAGAAGTCTGGCAGGGGTACCACTCAGTCTGGCAGGGGTACCACTCAGTCTGGCAGGGGTACTACTCAGTCTGGCAGGGGTACCACTCAGTCTGGCAGGGGTACTACTCAGTCTGGCAGGGGCACCAGTCAGTCTTCATAGTGCCTGGGATCCCATAAGCCAGAGGTAGGCAGCATATTGAGCTAATTACATCATCACCATGAACTCCCAATATGGGTCTTTTGGGTTGGCATCCATCACACTCCCCTCCACCCCCACACACACCCCCAGCTAAATGAGTGTCTCCTCGTCCCAATCAGGGCAAAACACATGCACGCACACACACACACACACACACACACACACACACACACACACACACACACACACACACACACACACACACACACACACACACACACACACACCCAGCTAAATGAGTGTCTCCTCGTCCCAATCAGGGCAAAACACATGCACGCACGCACACACACACACACACGCACGCACACACACACACACACACACACACACACACACACACACACACACACACAGAGAGCGTAGCACACATTTGGTGTCTTAATTAGCTTTCGATTACAGTACCCCACCTGCAAGAACAGAAGAATAGCGGAGAGAGTGGAGACTGGGTGGAGGAGAGGGTGGAGAGTGGGTGGAGGAGAGGGTGGAGACTGGGTGGAGGGGAGAGTGGAGACTGGGTGGAGGGGAGAGTGGAGACCGGGTGGAGGGGAGAGTGGAGACTGGGTGGAGGAGAGGGTGGAGACTGGGTGGAGGGGAGAGTGGAGACTGGGTGGAGGAGAGGGTGAACAGTGGGTGGAGGGGAGAGTGGAGACTGGGTGGAGGGGAGAGTGGAGACCGGGTGGAGGGGAGAGTGGAGACCGGGTGGAGGAGAGGGTGGAGACTGGGTGGAGGAGAGAGTGGAGACTGGGTGGAGGGGAGAGTGGAGACCGGGTGGAGGGGAGAGGGGAGACTGGGGAGGGGAGAGTGGAGACTGGGGGAGAGGGGAGACTGGGGAGACTGGGGAGGGGAGAGTGGAGACTGGGTGGAGGGGATGCCTCTCAATAATTAATCCCCTGCCCCTGATCATGTATTTATTGGACACTGAGGAAAGAGGCAGGAGTCTCAAATTGCCCCTACTGAAGAAAAAAAAACAATCACATTTCACGGCCAGCCTGTAATGTCAACCCCCACACTAGCATAGAAACACACACATACACTACAGACACACCTGCACACATTTTGTAAATCCCATCGGCCTTGGCTCGCCGGCTCAATTGAATTACTGTTATGGTACACCCCTAGCTGGGAGTGAGGCCCTGTCTGCCTATCATGAACCACACCCCATATGTAAGCCCTTCACTGGAGCACAACCAAACACACACAAGCACACAACCAAACACACACAACCAAACACACACAACCACACAACCAAACACACACAACCACACAACCAAACACACACAAGCACACAACCAAACACACACAACCAAACACACACAACCACACAACCAAACACACACAACCACACACACACGACCAAACACACACAACCACACAACCAAACACACACAAGCACACAACCAAACACACACAACCAAACGCACACAACCACACAACCAAACACACACAACCACACAACCAAACACACACAACCACACAACCAAACACACACACACACACACACGACCAAACACACAAGACCAAACACACACACGCACACAGACACACGCAGGACCAAACACACCCGCACTCACCCACTGACAGACAACCAAAAACACAGACACACACACACCACCACTGCCTCCCATTATGGCAAACACCTCCAGGCCGTATTGATTCCCCTCAGGCTCTGACTCATACTGTTTGGCTGGAGAGATGTTAGATCCCATGCTATTGATTTCCACTGTGCAGATTGCTGGCCTGCATCACACTGTTATTTCGCTCGTGTCGTGTTTGTGTGTTAGGCAAATGGAAGAGGAGATGAATGGACCGGTCACGGCTCATGTATTGAAACAGAAACTACCAGTCCACTGCATTACAGAGGCAGGCAGAGAGGGCCGGAAGCAGAGGAAGAGGCCAACTAAATAATGAATCAACACACCCAGACAGGCTGAAAGAGACGAGAGCGTACTGAAATACTGTAGCGACTTAAACACATCCTATTCTCCCAGACTCATAGGCCGTTTTACATCACAACAACCTGATTAAAATTGGAACCAACGACACGTTTCCGAACTCACAACTACGTAAATGTGGAGCCTTAATCAGCCTAGCAGATCTATTGAGGCAGATGTGCACAGCAGTTGCAGCAGTTCTGAGAGGAGAGGAGAGGAGAGGAGAGGAGAGGAGAGGAGAGGAGAGGAGAGGAGAGGAGAGGAGAGGAGAGGAGAGGAGAGGAGAGGAGAGGAGAGGAGAGGAGAGGAGAGGAGAGGAGAGGAGAGGAGAGGAGAGGAGAGGAGAGGAGAGGAGAGGAGAGGAGAGGAGAGGAGAGGAGAGGAGAAACACACTTGGTCTTTCCCTTTCCCCAGAGCCACTCTGCTGTTCTGTTCTGAGCCCAAGGTGAAGGGGTTTCCACTCCCTCTCACACTACATCCCACACCCACCCTCACCACGCTCCGCATGGGGGCACAGCCTTCACTACGCCAGCCTGGAGGACAAGGGAGAGCAGAACCCATGCCCCCCCATGCCAGCCACAGAGAGTTTACTCATAGACACACTTTCACACTCTCCACATACGCTGCTGCTACTCTATTTATTATCTATCCTGATTGCCTAGTCACTTTTACCCCTACATACATGTACATATTACCTCAATCACCTCAACTACCTCGTACCTCTGCACATTGATTCAGAACCAGTACTCCTTTTATATAGTCTCGTTATTGCTATTATATTGTGTTACTATCTCTCTTTTAATTTGTTTTTCTTACTTTTTAACTCTGCATTGTTGGGAAAGGGCTCGTAAGTAAGCATTTCATGATAAAGTCTAGAGCTGTTGAATTCGGCACGTGACAAATAAAATTAGATTTGATACTAGCCGGCGATGGTTCATTAATATCACCATGCAACGGAGATGTATGCCTGCCTCTGTCTTCTATTGATGGGTCTGCCTTGTGCCTCTCATATTCCCAGGGTCCTATCCACAAACTGTGCCACACGCTTCTTGATGTATGCTCTCCTGTTTTTTTGAGGATTCTGAAAATCATGGAGAGAGATTGGAAAGCCCACCCCCCTCTCATTGAAGAGCCCAGCCCCCCTCTCATTGAAGAGCCTATCCCCCCTCTCATTGAAGAGCCTATCCCCCTCTCATTGGAGAGCCTATCCCCCTCTCATTGGAGAGTCTACCCCCCTCTCATTGGAGAGCCTATCCCCCCTCTCATTGGAGAGTCTATCCCCCTCTCATTGGAGAGCCTACCCCCCTCTCATTGGAGAGCCTATCCCCCTCTCATTGGAGAGCCTATCCCTCTCTCATTGGAGAGTCTATCCCCCTCTCATTGGAGAGTCTATCCCCCTCTCATTGGAGAGCCTATCCCTCTCTCATTGGAGAGTCTATCCCCCTCTCATTGGAGAGCCTATCCCCCTCTCATTGGAGAGCCTATCCCTCTCTCATTGGAGAGTCTATCCCCCTCTCATTGGAGAGCCTATCCCCCTCTCATTGGAGAACCTATCCCCCTCTCACTAGTCTAATGTACGTATATCATGAATATTTTGTCATTTGATCTCCCCACCCGTTTTATGAGCTGCTAATTAAGCAGTTGATGAGCTCTGCATGCTTGGTGACGTCTACCAGACAGAGACTGACTTCTGGCTGATAATGTTCACAATGCTGGGGCTTTTTTCCCCATAATGATGCATCACGCTTGTCTTCTAATGTTCTGTATTAAACAACTACTAAATCAGTCACATAGCCACCCTGATGTTGGAGCTAAATTCAAGAGGTCTACATAATGAACAGGATTCAATTCATGTTGATACATAACAGTACTTGGAACCAGGTAATACTGTATGTAGTGTACAGATGGTGATATTGAGTCACCGTAAGCCTAGGGTGTGTCTACAAGTCGATGGCTGTTAACGTGACTGAGAATTCCTCAGCTGTTTCCTACATCTAGAGCCACAGATCTAGAACATATACCTTCCTGCAGGGAAATGCTAGGAGGTGTCTCTACCCTCCTGACTCCTGAGTGGCTGAAACTGCATTAAGGGGGAAGGATCACCAGACACCTAGAAAAAAGGGATCATGTTTAGGGACCAATCATATTGGTGTGACAGACCGATGGCACACACAAGCATGGAGTGTGTCCCTAGAGTTAAAGAGATAGAAAAGTGACACCCTGATAAGTTCCCATTTCAACCTTCCTTTTGAATATGAAAGCCTTTTCGCATCCATCATTCTCTCTCCATACAGTCTGCCTGCCCGCTCTCTCTTTCTCTCTCTCTCTTTCACTTCCCCTCTATATCATTCATCATTCTCTCTCCATACAGTCTGCCTGCCCTCTCTCTCTTTCTCTCTCTCTCTCTTTCACTTCCCCTCTATATCATCCATCATTCTCTCTCCATACAGTCTGCCTGCCCTCTCTCTCTCTTTCACTTCCCCTCTATATCATTCATCATTCTCTCTCCATACAGTCTGCCTGCCCTCTCTCTCTTTCTCTCTCTCTCTTTCACTTCCCCTCTATATCATTCATCATTCTCTCTCCATACAGTCTGCCTGCCCTCTCTCTCTTTCTCTCTCTCTCTTTCACTTCCCCTCTATATCATTCATCATTCTCTCTCCATACAGTCTGCCTGCCCTCTCTCTCTTTCACTTCCCCTCTATATCATTCATAATTCTCTCTCCATACAGTCTGCCTGTCCTCTCTCTTTCTCTCTCTCTCTTTCACTTCCCCTCTATATCATTCATCATTCTCTCTCCATACAGTCTGCCTGCCCTCTCTCTCTTTCTCTCTCTCTCTTCACTTCCCCTCTATATCATTCATCATTCTCTCTCCATACAGTCTGCCTGCCCTCTCTCTCTTTCTCTCTCTCTCTTTCACTTCCCCTCTATATCATTCATCATTCTCTCTCCATACAGTCTGCCTGCCCTCTCTCTCTTTCTCTCTCTCTCTTTCACTTCCCCTCTATATCATTAATCATTCTCTCTCCATACAGTCTGCCTGCCCTCTCTCTCTTTCTCTCTCTCTCTTTCACTTCCCCTCTATATCATTCATCATTCTCTCTCTATCCATACAGTCTGCCTGCCCTCTCTCTCTTTCTCGCTCTCTCTTTCACTTCCCCTCTATATCAGTCATTGTTCTCTCTCCTACAGTCTGCCTGCCCTCTCTCTCTTTCTCCTCTATCTCGTTCACTTCCCCTCTATATCATTCCATCATATCTCTCTCCATACAGTCTGCCTGCCCGCTCTCCTCTTTGCTCTCTCTCTCTTCACTTCCCCTCTATATCTTCATCATTCTCTCTCCATACAGTCTGCTGCCCTCTCCATTCTGCCTGCCCTCTCTCTCTTTCTCTCTCTCTCTTTCACTTCCCCTCTATAATCATTCATCATTCTCTCTCCATACTCTGCCTGCCCTCTCTCTTCTTCTCTCTCTCTCTCTTCACTTCCCCTCTATATCATTCATCATTCTCTCTCCATACAGTCTGCCTGCCCTCTCTCTCTTTTCTCCCTCTCTTTCACTTCCCCTCTATATCATTCATTTTCTCTCTCCATACAGCTGCCTGCCTCTCTGCTCTTTTCTCTCTCTCTCTTTCACTTCCCCTCCTATATCATTCATCATTCTCTCTCCATACAGTCTGCCTGCCCTCTCTCTCTTTTCCTCCAGAACTTCTCTCTCATCTCTTTCTTACTTCCCCTCTATATCATTCATCATTCTCTCTCATACAGTCTGCCTGCCCTCTCTCTCTTTCTCTCTCTCTCTCTCTTTCACTTCCCCTCTATATCATTCATCATCCTCTCCATACAGTCCTGCCTGCCCTCTCTCTCTTTCTCTCTCTCTCTTTCACTTCCCCTCTATATCATTCCATCATTCTCTCTCCATACAGTCTGCCCTGCCTCTCTCTCTTTCTCTCTCTCTCTTTCACTTCCCCTCTATATCATTCATCATTCTCTCTCCATACAGTCTGCCTGCCCTCTCTCTCTTTCTCTCTCTCTTCTTTCACTTCCCTCTATATCATTCATCATTCTCTCTCCATACAGTCTGCCTGCCCTCTCTCTCTTTCTCTCTCTCTCTTTCCACTTCCCCTCTATATCATTCATCATTCTCTCTCCATACAGTCTGCCTGCCCTCTCTCTCTTTCTCTCTCTCTCTTTCACTTCCCTCTCTATATCTTAATCATTCTCTCTCCATACAGTCTGCCTGCCCTCTCTCTCTTTTCTCTCTCTCTCTTTCACTTCCCCTCTTATCATCCATCATTCTCTCTCCTACAGTCTGCCTGCCCTCTCTCTCTTTCTCCTCTCTTTTCACTTCCCCTACATTCATTCATTCTCTCTCCATACAGTCTGCCTGCCCTCTCTCTCTTTCTCTCTCTCTTTTCACTTCCCCTCTATATCATTCATCATTCTCTCTCATACAGTCTGCCTGCCCTCTCTCTCTTTCTCTCTCTCTCTTTCACTTCCCTCTATATCATTCATCATTCTCTCTCCATACAGTCTGCCTGCCCTCATCTCTCTTTCTCTCTCTCTCTTTCACTTCCCCTCTATATCATCCATCATTCTCTCTCCATACAGTCTGCCTGCCCTCTCTCTCTTTCTCTCTCTCTCTTTCACTTCCCCTCTATATCATCATCATTCTCTCTCCATACAGTCTGCCTGCCCTCTCTCTCTTTCTCTCTCTCTCTTTCACTTCCCCTCTATATCATCATCATTCTCTCTCCATACAGTCTCCTGCCCTCTCTCTCTTTCTCTCCTCTCTCTTTCACTTCCCCTCTATATCATTCATCATTCTCTCTCTCTCCATACAGTCTCTGCCTGCCCTCTCTCTCTTTCTCTCTCTCTCTTCACTTCCCCTCTATATCATTCATCATTCTTCTCCATACAGTCTGGCCTGCCCTCTCTCTCTTTCTCTCTCTCTCTTTCACTTCCCTCTATATCTTTCATCATTCTCTCTCCATACAGTCTGCCTGCCCTCTCTCTCTTCTCTCTCTCTCTTTCACTTCCCCTCTATATCATTCATCATTTTCTCTCCATACAGTCTGCCTGCCCTCTCTCTCTTTCTCTCTCTCTCTTTCACTTCCCCTCTATATCATCCATCATTCTCTCTCCATACAGTCTGCCTGCCCTCTCTCTCTTTCTCTCTCTCTTTCACTTCCCCTCTATATCATCTCATCATTCTCTTCTCCATACAGTCTGCCTGCCCTCTCTCTCTTTCTCTCTCTCTCTTTCACTTCCCCTCTATATCATTCATCATTCTCTCTCCATACAGTCGCCTGCCCTCTCTCTCTTTCTCTCTCTCTCTTTCACTTCCCCTCTATATCATTCATCATTCTCTCTCCATACAGTCTGCCTGCCCTCTCTCCTCTTCTCTTCTCTCTCTCTCTTTCACTTCCCCTTCTATATCATTCATCATTTTCTCTCCATACAGTCTGCCTGCCCTCTCTCTCTTCTCTCTCTCTCTTTCACTTCCCCTCTATATCATCATCATTCTCTCTCCATACAGTCTGCCTGCCCTCTCTCTCTTTCTCCTCTCTCTCTTTCACTTCCCCTCTATATCATTCATCATTCCTCTCCATACAGTCTGCCTGCCCTCTCTCCTTTCTCTCTCTCTCTTTCACTTCCCCTCTATATCATTCATCATTCCTTCTCCATACAGTCTGCCTGCCCTCTCTCTCTTTCTCTCTCTCTCTTTCACTTCCCCTCTATATCATTCATCATTCTCTCTCCATACAGTCTGCCTGCCCCTCTCTCTTCTCTCTCTCTTTTCACTTCCCCTCTATATCATTCATCATTCTCTCTCCATACAGTCTGCCTGCCCTCTCTCTCTTTCTCTCTCTCTCTTTCACTTCCCCTCTATATCATTCATCATTCTCTCTCCATACAGTCTGCCTGCCCTCTCTCTCTTTCTCTCTCTCTCTTTCACTTCCCCTCTATATCATCATCATTCTCTCTCCATACAGTCTGCCTCCCTCTCTCTCTCTTCTCTCTCTCTCTTTCACTTCCCCTCTCATATCTCATCATTCTCTCTCCATACAGTCTGCCTGCCCTCTCTCTCTTTCTCTCTCTCTCTTTCACTTCCCCTCTATATCATTCATCATTCTCTCTCCATACAGTCTTGCTGCCCTCTCTCTCTTTCTCTCTCTCTCTTTCACTTCCCCTCTATATCATCCATCATTCTCTCTCCATACAGTCTGCCTGCCCTCTCTCTCTTTCTCTCTCCTCTTCATTCCCCTCTATATCATTCATCATTCTCTCTCCATACAGTCTGCCTGCCCTCTCTCTCTTTCTCTCTCTCTCTTTCACTTCCCCTCTATATCATTCATCATTCTCTCTCCATACAGTCTGCCTGCCCTCTCTCTCTTTCTCTCTCTCTTTCACTTCCCCTCTATATCATTCATCATTTCTCTCCATACAGTCTGCCTGCCCTCTCTCTCTTTCTCTCTCTCTCTTTCACTTCCCCTCTATATCATTCATCATTTTCTCTCCATACAGTCTGCCTGCCCTCTCTCTCTTTCTCTCTCTCCTTTCACTTCCCCTCTATATCATTCATCATTCTCTCTCCATACAGTCTGCCTGCCCTCTCTCTCTTCTCTCTCTCTCTTCACTTCCCCTCTATATCATTCATCCTCTCTCTCCATACAGTCTGCCTGCCCTCTCTCTCTTTCTCTCTCTCTCTTTCACTTCCCCTCTATATCATTCATTTCTCTTCCATACAGTCTGCCTGCCCTCTCTCTCTTTCTCTCTCTCTTTTCACTTCCCCTCTATATCATTCATCTTCTCTCTCCATACAGTCTGCCTGCCCTCTCTCTCTTTCTCTCTCTCTCTTTCACCTCCCCCTCTATATCATTCATCATTCTCTCTCCATACAGTCTGCCTGCCCTCTCTCTCTTTCTCTCTCTCTCTTTCACTTCCCCTCTATATCATTCATCATTTCTCTCTCCATACAGTCTGCCTGCCTCTCTCTTTCTCTCTCTCTCTTTCACTTCCCCTCTATATCATTCATCATTTTCTCTCCATACAGTCTGCCTGCCTCTCTCTCTCTTTCTCTCTCTCTCTTTCACTTCCCCTCTATATCATCCATCATTCTCTCTCCATACAGTCTGCCTGCCCTCTCTCTCTTTCTCTCTCTCTCTTCACTTCCCTCTATATCATTCATCATTCTCTCTCTCCATACAGTCTGCCTGCCCTCTCTCTCTTTCTCTCTCTCTCTTTCACTTCCCTCTATATCATTCATCATTCTCTCTCCATACAGTCTGCCTGCCCTCTCTCTCTTTCTCTCTCTCTCTTTCACTTCCCCTCTATATCATTCATCATTCTCTCTCCATACAGTCTGCTGCCCTCTCTCTCTTCTCTCTCTCTCTTTCACTTCCCCTCTATATCATTCATCATTCTCTCTCCATACAGTCTGCCTGCCTCTCTCTTCTTTCTCTCTCTTCTCACTTCCCCTCTATATCATTCTCATTTCTCTCTCCATACAGTCTGCTGCCTCCTCTCTCTCTTTCTCTCTCTCTCTTTCACTTCCCCTCTATATCATTCATCATTCTCTCTCCATACAGTCTGCCTGCCCTCTCTCTCTTTCTCTCTCTCTCTTTCACTTCCCCTCTATATCATTCATCATTCTCTCTCCATACAGTCTGCCTGCCCTCTCTCTCTTTCTCTCTCTCTTTACTTCCCCTCTATATCATCATCTTCTCTCTCCATACAGTCTGCCTGCCTCTCTCTCTTTCTCTCTCTCTCTTTCACTTCCCCTCTATATCATCATCATTCTCTCTCCATACAGTCTGCCTGCCCTCTCTCTTTCTCTCTCTCTCTTTCACTTCCCTCTATATCATTCATCATTCTCTCTCCATACAGTCTGCCTGCCCTCTCTCTCTTTCTCTCTCTCTTTCACTTCCCCTCTATATCATTCATCATTCTCTCTCCATACAGTCTGCCTGCCTCTCTCTCTCTCTCTTCACTTCCCTCTATATCATCATCATTCTCTCTCCATACAGTCTGCCTGCCCTCTCTCTCTTCTCTCTCTCTCTTTCACTTCCCTCTATATCATTCATCATTTCTCTCCATACAGTCTGCCTGCCCTCTCTCTCTTTCTCTCTCTCTCTTCACTTCCCTCTATATCATTCATCATTCTCTCTCCATACCTTTCTCTCTCTCTCTTTCACTTCCCCTATATCATTCATCATTCTCTCCATACAGTCTGCCTGCCCTCTCTCTCTTTCTCTCTCTCTCTTTCACTTCCCCTCTATATCATTCATCATTCTCTCTCCATACAGTCTGCCTGCCCTCTCTCTCTCTTCTCTCCTTTCACTTCCCCTCTATATCATCATCATTCTCTCTCCATACAGTCTGCCTGACCCTCTCTCTCTTTCTCTCTCTCTCTTTCACTTCCCCTCTATACATCATCATTCTCTCTCCATACAGTCTGCCTGCCCCTCTCTCTCTTTCTCTCTCTCTCTTTCACTTCCCCTCTATATCATTCATCATTCTCTCTCCATACAGTCTGCCTGCCCTCCTCTCTTCTCTCTCTCTCTTTCACTTCCCCTCTATATCATTCATCATTCTCTCTCATACAGTCTGCCTGCCCTCTCTCTCTTTCTCTCTCTCTCTTTCACTTCCCCTCTATATCATTCATCATTTTCTCTCCATACAGTCTGCCTGCCCTCTCTCTCTTTCTCTCTCTCTCTTTCACTTCCCCCTATATCATCATCATTCTCTCTCCATACAGTCTGCCTGCCCTCTCTCTCTTTCTCTCTCTCTTTCACTTCCCTCTATATCATTCTCATTCTCTCTCCATACAGTCTGCCTGCCCTCTCTCTCTTTCTCTCTCTCTCTTTCACTTCCCTCTATATCATTCATATTCTCTCTCCATACAGTCTGCCTGCCCTCTCTCTCTTTCTCTCTCTCTTTCACTTCCCTCTATATCATTCATCATTCTCTCTCCATACAGTCTGCCTGCCCTCTCTCTCTTCTCTCTCTCCTTTCACTTCCCTCTATATCATTCATCATTTCTCTCCATACAGTCTGCCTGCCCTCTCTCTCTTTCTCTCTCTCTCTTTCACTTCCCTCTTAATCATTCATCATTCTCTCTCTCCATACAGTCTGCCTGCCCTCTCTCCTCTTCTCTCTCTCTCTTTCACTTCCCCTCTATATCATTCATCATTCTCTCTCCTACAGTCTGCCTGCCCTCTCTCTTTCTCTCTCTCTCTTTCACTTCCCCTCTATATCATCATCATTCTCTCTCCATACAGTCTGCTGCCCTCTCTCTCTTTCTCTCTCTCTTTCACTTCCCCTCTATATCATCATCATTCTCTCTCCATACAGTCTGCCTGCCCTCTCTCTTTCTCTCTCTCTCTTTCACTTCCCTCTATATCATTCATCATTCTCTCTCCATACAGTCTGCCTGCCCTCTCTCTTTCTCTCTCTCTCTTCACTTCCCTCTATATCATCATCATTCTCTCTCCATACAGTCTGCCTGCCCTCTCTCTCTTTCTCTCTCTCTCTTTCACTTCCCCTCTATATCATTCATCATTCTCTCTCCATACAGTCTGCCTGCCCTCTCTCTCTTTCTCTCTCTCTCTTTCACTTCCCCTCTATATCATTCATCATTCTCTCTCCATACAGTCTGCCTGCCCTCTCTCTCTTTCTCCTCTCTCTTTCACTTCCCCTCTATATCATTCATCATTCTCTCTCCATACAGTCTGCCTGCCCTCTCTCTCTTTCTCTCTCTCTCTTTCACTTCCCCTCTATATCATTCATCATTCTCTCTCCATACAGTCTGCCTGCCCTCTCTCTCTTTCTCTCTCTCTTTCACTTCCCCCTATATCATTCATCATTCTCTCTCCATACAGTCTGCCTGCCCTCTCTCTCTTTCTCTCTCTCTCTTCACTTCCCCTCTATATCATTCATCATTCTCTCTCCATACAGTCTGCCTGCCTCTTCTCTTTCTCTCTCTCTTTCACTTCCCCTCTATATCATTCATCATTCTCTCTCCATACAGTCTGCCTGCCCTCTCTCTCTTTCTCTCTCTCTCTTTCACTTCCCCTCTATATCATTCATCATTTCTCTCCTACAGTCTGCCTGCCCTCTCTCTCTTCTCTCTCTCTCTCTTTCACTTCCTCTATATCATTCATCATTCTCTCTCCATACAGTCTGCCTGCCCTCTCTCTCTTTCTCTCTCTCTTTCACTTCCCCTCTATATCATTCATCATTCTCTCTCCATACAGTCTGCCTGCCCTCTTCTCTTTCTCTCTCTCTTTCACTTCCCTCTATATCATCATCATTCTCTCTCCATACAGTCTGCCTGCCCTCTCTCTCTTTCTCTCTCTCTCTTTCACTTCCCCTCTATATCATTCATCATTCTCTCTCCATACAGTCTGCCTGCCCTCTCTCTCTTTCTCTCTCTCTTCACTTCCCCTCTATATCATCATCATTCTCTCTCCATACAGTCTGCCTGCCCTCTTCTCTTTCTCTCTTCTCTTTCACTTCCCCTCTATATCATTCATCATTCTCTCTCCATACAGTCTGCCTGCCCTCTCTCTCTTTCTCTCTCTCTCTTTCACTTCCCCTTATATCATCCATCATTCTCTCTCCATACAGTCTGCCTGCCCTCTCTCTCTTCTCTCTCTTTCTTCACTTCCCCTCTATATCATTCATCATTCTCTCTCCATACAGTCTGCCTGCCCTCTCTCTCTTTCTCTCTCTCTTTCACTTCCCCTCTATACATCATCATTCTCTCTCCATACAGTCTGCCTGCCCTCTCTTCTTTCTCTCTCTCTCTTTCACTTCCCCTCTATATCATTCATCATTCTCTCTCCATACAGTCTGCCTGCCCTCTCTCTCTTTCTCTCTCTCTCTTTCACTTCCCCTCTATATCATTCATCATTTTCTCTCCATACAGTCTGCCTGCCCTCTCTCTCTTTCTCTCTCTCTCTTTCACTTCCCCTCTATATCATTCATCATTCTCTCCATACAGTCTGCCTGCCCTCTCTCTCTTTCTCTCTCTCTCTTTCACTTCCCCTCTATATCATTCATCATTCTCTCTCCATACAGTCTGCCTGCCCTCTCTCTCTTTCTCTCTCTCTCTTTCACTTCCCCTCTATATCATTCATCATTCTCTCTCCATACAGTCTGCCTGCCCTCTCTCTCTTCTCTCTCTCTTTCACTTCCCTCTATATCATCATCATTCTCTCTCCATACAGTCTGCCTGCCCTCTCTCTCTTTCTCTCTCTCTCTTTCACTTCCCTCTATATCATTCATCATTCTCTCTCCATACAGTCTGCCTGCCCTCTCTCCCTTCTCTCTCTCTCTTTCACTTCCCCTCTATATCATTCATCATTCTCTCTCCATACAGTCTGCCTGCCCTCTCTCTCTTTCTCTCTCTCTCTTTCACTTCCCCTCTATATCATTCATCATTCTCTCTCCTACAGTCCTGCTGCCCTCTCTCTCTTTCTCTCTCTCTCTTTCACTTCCCCTCATATCATTCATCATTTCTCTCCCATACAGTCTGCCTGCCCTCCTCTCTTTCTCTCTCTCTCTTCACTTCCCCTCTATATCATTCATCATTCTCTCTCCATACAGTCTGCCTGCCCTCTCTCTCTTTCTCTCTCTCTCTACTTCCCCCTATATCATTCATCATTCTCTCTCCATACAGTCTGCCTGCCTCTCTCTCTTTCTCTCTCTCTCTTTCACTCCCCTCTATATCATTCATCATTCTCTCTCATACAGTCTGCCTGCCCTCTCTCTCTTTCTCTCTCTCTTTCACTTCCCCTCTATATCATCCATCATTCTCTCTCCATACAGTCTGCCTGCCTCTCTCTCTTTCTCTCTCTCTCTTTCACTTCCCCTCTATATCATTCATCATTCTCTCTCCATACAGTCTGCCTGCCCTCTCTCTCTTTCTCTCTCTCTCTTTCACTTCCCCTCTATATCATTCATCATTCTCTCTCCATACAGTCTGCCTGCCCTCTCTCTCTTTCTCTCTCTCTCTTTCACTTCCCCTCTATATCATTCATCATTCTCTCTCCATACAGCTCTGCCTCCCTCTCTCTCTTTCTCTCTCTCTCTTCACTTCCCTCTATATCATCATCATTCTCTCTCATACAGTCTGCCTGCCCTCTCTCTCTTTCTCTCTCTCTCTTTACTTCCCCTCTATATCATTCATCATTCTCTCTCCATACAGTCTGCCTGCCTCTCTCTCTTTCTCTCTCTCCTCTTTCACTTCCCTCTATATCATTCATCATTTTCTCTCCATACAGTCTGCCTGCCCTCTCTCTCTTCTCTCTCTCTCTTTCACTTCCCTCTATATCATTCATCATTCTCTCTCATACAGTCTGCCTGCCCTCTCTCTCTTTCTCTCTCTCTCTTTCACTTCCCTCTATATCATTCATCATTCTCTCTCCATACAGTCTGCCTGCCCTCTCTCTCTTTCTCTCTCTCTCTTTCACTTCCCCTCTATATCATTCATCATTCTCTTCTCCATACAGTCTGCCTGCCCTCTCTCTCTTTCTCTCTCTCTCTTTCACTTCCCCTCTATATCATTCATCAATTCTCTCTCATACAGTCTGCCTGCCCTCTCTCTCTTTCTCTCTCTCTTCACTTCCCTCTATATCATTCATCATTCTCTCCATACAGTCTGCCTGCCCTCTCTCTCTTTCTCTCTCTCTCTTTCACTTCCCCTCTATATCATTCATCATTCTCTCTCCATACAGTCTGCCTGCCCTCTCTCTCTTTCTCTCTCTCTCTTTCACTTCCCCTCTATATCATCATCAATTCTCTCTCCATACAGTCTGCCTGCCCTCTCTCTCTTCTCTCTCTCTCTTTCACTTCCCCTCTATATCATCCATCATTCTCTCTCCATACAGTCTGCCTGCCCTCTCTCTCTTTCTCTCTCTCTTTTCACTTCCCCTATATCATTCATCATTCTCTCTCCATACAGTCTGCCTGCCCTCTCTTCTTTCTCTCTCTCTCTTTCACTTCCCTCTATATCATTCATCATTCTCTCTCCATACAGTCTGCCTGCCCTCTCTCTCTTTCTCTCTCTCTCTTTCACATCCCCTCTATATCATTCATCTATTTCTCTCCATACAGTCTGCCTGCCCTCTCTCTCTTTCTCTCTCTCTCTTTCACTTCCCCTCTATATCATTTCATCTTCTCTCCATACAGTCTGCCTGCCCTCTTCTCTCTTTCTCTCTCTCTCTTTCACTTCACCCTCTATATCATTCATCATTCTCTCTCCATACAGTCTGCCTGCCTCTCTCTCTTCTCTCTCTCTCTTTCACTTCCCCTCTATATCATTCATCATTCTCTCTCCATACAGTCTGCCTGCCCTCTCTCTTTCTTTCTCTCTCTCTTCACTTCCCCTCTATATCATTCATATTCTCTCCATACAGTCTGCCTGCCCTCTCTCTCTTTCTCTCTCTCTCTTCACTTCCCTCTATATCATCATCATTCTCTCTCCATACAGTCTGCCTCCTCTCTCTCTTTCTCTCTCTCTCTTTCACTTCCCCTCTTATATCATTCATCATTCTCTCTCCATACAGTCTGCCTGCCCTCTCTCTCTTTCTCTCTCTCTCTTTCACTCCCCTCTATATCATTCATCATTCTCTCTCCTACAGTCTGCCTGCCCTCTCTCTCTTTCTCTCTCTCTCTTTCACTTCCCCTCTATATCATTCATCATTCTCTCTCCATACAGTCTGCCTGCCCTCTCTCTCTTTCTCTCTCTCTCTTTCACTTCCCCTCTATATCATTCATCATTTCCTCTCCATACAGTCTGCCTGCCCTCTCTCTCTTTCTCTCTCTCTCTTTCACTTCCCTCTAATCATCATCATTCTCTCTCCATACAGTCTGCCTGCCCTCTCTCTCTTCTCTCTCTCTCTTTCACTTCCCCTCTATATCATTCATCATTCTCTCTCCATACAGTCTGCCTGCCCTCTCTTCTTTCTCTCTCTCTCTTTCACTTCCCCTCTATATCATTCATCATTCTCTCTCCATACAGTCTGCCTGCCCTCTCTCTCTTTCTCTCTCTCTCTTTCACTTCCCTCTATATCATCATCATTCTCTCTCCATACAGTCTGCCTGCCCTCATCTCTCTTTCTCTCTCTCTCTTCACTTCCCTCTATATCATTCATCATTTCTCTCCATACAGTCTGCCTGCCCTCTCTCTCTTTCTCTCTCTCTCTTCACTTCCCCTCTATATCATTCATCATTCTCTCTCTCATACAGTCTGCCTGCCCTCTCTCTTTCTCTCTCTCTCTTCACTTCCCCTCTATATCATCATCATTCTCTCTCCATACAGTCTGCCTGCCCTCTCTCTCTTTCTCTCTCTCTCTTTCACTTCCCCTCTATATCATTCATCATTCTTCTCCATACAGTCTGCCTGCCCTCTCTCTCTTTCTCTCTCTCTTCACTTCCCCTCTATATCATCATCATTCTCTCTCCATACAGTCTGCCTGCCCTCTCTCTCTTCTCTCTCTCTCTTTCACTTCCCCTCTATATCATTCATCATTCTCTCTCCATACAGTCTGCCTGCCCTCTCTCTCTTTCTCTCTCTCTCTTTCTCTTCCCTCTATTATCATTCATACATTCTCTCTCCATACAGTCTGCCTGCCCTCTCTCTTTCTCTCTCTCTCTCTTCTCTTTCACTTCCCCTCTATAATCATTCATCTTCTCTCTCCATACAGTCTGCCTGCCCTCTCTCTCTTTCTCTCCTCTCTCGTTCACTTCCCCTCTATATCATCATCTTCTCTCTCCATACAGTCTGCCTGCCCTCTCTCTCTTTCTCTCTCTCTCTTTCACTTCCCCTCTCTAATATCTCATCATTTTCTCTCCATACAGTCTGCCCTGCCTCTCTCTCTTTTCTCTCTCTCTCTTTCACTTCCCCTCTATATCATTCATCATTCTCTCTCCATACAGTCTCCTCCTGCCCTCTCTCTCTTCTCTCTCTCTCTCTTCACTTTCCCACTCCCCCTCGTATACATCATTCATCTTCCCTCCTTCTCTCTCCATCACAGTCTTTCTCTGTCTGTGCTGTCGGCCCTGCCCTCCCATCCCAGTCCTCCTTTC